>NW_012107808.1:783146-822232 GCF_000951045.1 Mandrillus leucophaeus | reverse complement strand
TAATTAGATCCCATTTGTCAATTTTGGCTTTTGTTGCCATTGCTTTTGGTGTTTTAGTCATCAAGTCTTTGCCCATGCCTATGTCCTGAATGGTATTGCCTAGGTTTTCTTCTGGGGAAAACCTAAGCAAACTTTTACTGTAAAGGGCCAGACAGTAAGTATTTTAGGCTTTCAGGCTGTAAGGCCTTTGGTCTCTGTTACAACTATGCAACTCTGCCGTTGCAGTGTGAAAATGCCATGGAAACCATATAAGCAGTGAGTAAATAAATGAGCATGGCTGTGTTTCAGTAAATCTTTATTTTTCCCTAATTTTTAAGCTGCTGTATTTGAAACCATGTGTTAGCCAAACAAAATACAACCCAGGCCCCTGTTTCCAGCCTCTGACTTTTGCTGGATTTTATATTAGGAAACCTTGCATTTGAGTGTGGAATCTTATGTTTCCAATAAAGCTTTATTTACAAAACAGATGATGAGCCAGATGTCCAAGGCAGGGGCCTTAGTGTGCTGACCTCTGTCCTAAGGCACCTGCTGTATATGATGAGTTAACTTTTTTTTCCTGTATGCCTAGGGTGTTACAAGCTCTGTACCATCATTCGGAGAACTGAGAAAAGGGCCACTCACATCATGTTCTGTAGGAGTTAATTCTCTCATGGATCTCAAATTGAGAAAGGTTGTGCCAATAACTTTTGTTATTTGAAAACAAAACTAAATAAAAATATTAAACTTTAAAATCTTCTCAGAGGTTGATTAAGAAAAAAAAGAAGTACAAATTACCAAAGTCGTAAATAAAAAGGGAGAGCCACTACAGAGCCTGTAGACACTTAAAAGTGAATAAGATGATATTCCAAACAACTTTATGCCAATGTATTTAAATATTTCTTTTTAATATTGATGTGTATGTGGGGTGAGGGACTTGCCAAAAGTGTGCATGAAAAATAGAAAACCTAAATAGGTTTATATCATTTAACAAATTAAATTAATGGTTAAAAAATACCCTCCAAAGAAAAGTTGAAGCTCAATTGGCTTCACATTCAAGTAACATGGAAATCAAATGTAAACTTCCAGGGAACAGAAAAAGAGGAATCACTCCTTAGTTAATTTTATCAGGAAAGCATAACCATAATATACAACCTAATGAGAACATTAGAAGAAAGTAAATTTACTGTAAACCTCACTCATGAATTCAGACAAAAAATTGTTAACAAATCAGCAAGCTGAATTTGACATTAAATAAACTTAAAAAGATGCAAATTATGATCACATTGGATTTAACAGAGGAATACATGGTTTTGAAAGGTAGCAAGTCAATAATCTAATTTCCTATATTAATAAATAATGAAGATCTATATAATCTTCTTGAGGCAGTAAAATGTATTAGATAAAATTTAATATTTATTCAAGACTTATAAAAAAAAAATCTTCTCACTGGGTGCAGTGGCTCATGCCTGTAATCCCAGCACTTTGGGAGGCCGAGGCAGGTGGATCATGAGGTCAGGAAATCGAGACCATCCTGGCTAACACGGTAAAACTCCATCTCTACTAAATATACAAAAAATTAGCTGGGCGAGGTGGCGGCGCCTGTAGTCCCAGCTACTCGGGAGGCTGAGGTGTGAGAATGGTGTGAACCCTGGAGGCGGAGCTTGCAGTGAGCCGAGATCATGCCACTGCACTCCAGCCTGGGCAACAGAGCAAGACTCCAGCTCAAAAAAATAAAAATAAATAAATAAATAAATCTTCTAACAAATTAGGTGTAGAAGAGAAGTTCCTTAGCATGATGAAGAATATCACCACATTACAACAATGCTCGTAGTGGCGGTTTGCTTTTGTTTTTGTTTTTGTTTTTTTATAACCCCCCCAAACAAGACACAGTCCAGACAGATTGTGGTAGATGCTTAAAATAAAATTCTATACAGTAATGAAAACGATTATCTTACAACTCTACAAAATAAAATGTGTGAAAATTACCAAATAAATGCTGAATAAACCAAGCAGTTTACAAAAGCATACATATAATATAATTCCATTTATATGAGAGATAAAACCGGGGGAACTACAAAGCCATACCATTTAGCCATGTCCACGTAAGTGGTAAATTTTTTTTTTTTTTTTTTTTTTTTTTTTTTTTTGAGACGGAGTCTCGCTCTGTCGCCCAGGCTGGAGTGCAGTGGCCGGATCTCAGCTCACTGCAAGCTCCGCCTCCCGGGTTCACGCCATTCTCCTGCCTCAGCCTCCCGAGTAGCTGGGACTACAGGCGCCTGCCACCTCGCCCGGCTAGTTTTTTGTATTCTTTTAGTAGAGATGGGGTTTCACCGTGTTAGCCAGGATGGTCTTGATCTCCTGACCTCGTGATCTGCCCGTCTCGGCCTCCCAAAGTGCTGGGATTACAGGTTTGAGCCACCGCGCCCGGCATAAGTGGTAAATTTCTAAAGAGACACAAGCAAAGGGTCTCCGTAAACTAGGAACATGGTTATGTCCTGAAGGAGGACGGGAAGAGCCCCACAGCGTAAAGTGTTGTGGCAATGTTTGTTTCTTGGCTTGGGTGCTGGTTACACTGTCTTTGTTAGGTTCTTTATTTAGTCTTTATGTGCTTTTTCTGTATAAATTACGTTTAACATAATACAGTTACAAACCAGGCTGAAGGAACACCTAATGCAGAGAGCTAAAATGGTTATTTTGTAACCACGAGGAAGCAAATGACCTGAAAGCTGACGTCAAGAACCCGTGGATGGCAGAGTGGAGGGAGAAGTCATGTGTTCTTCTATAATACCATTAAGATGCTGGAACGATCCTTAGACTGCTACTTTTGGATTTCTTGGTAAGTGAAGAGGTATTTTTACGTAAAAAGAAAGGCCCTTAGGTCAGAGTCACTCTTAGATGATTTTTCTGTTACTCATAAAGTCTTCATTGTTACTGTTCGTGTGCTCTTCAGTTACATCCTGATTTTCAATGAACATCCCTGGAAGGTTGTGAAAAGCCTCACCATGAACTCTTGGCTAATATGGCCCAGGCTCAGGTACTCCCAATTAAGAGGAAACAGACTCTTGAGGAGGTGAAGTTCAAAAATCCAAACACCTTAGTTAAGTTCAGAGCCAGAGAGCACTTTGCACATACCTCGACTGCAGTTGTAGTACGATTGTCTCCCCAGTCCTGTAATCCTATGCTGTAAGTCAGGGTTCCTGTTTACTCATGTATTCATTATCTGACACCTATTTATTGAATGCATAGTAAGTTCTAGATATTGTTCCAGATATGCCTGATAAAAAATTGTAAACTCTACAGTTGTTCCTATCCACTGTGAATGATACATTTGTAAAAGTACAATATGTATATGCAATTACAAATAAGATCAGCGTCAAGACAAATGGCCCTATAAAGATGTAACATTTTAATGATGCTCACTGATTTCCCTCTGAACGTTTTAGCTTCATTGTTCGTAGATATTATCATTATTCTCATTAGTCAGATGAAGCAAACCAAAACCTATTGAAGCCAAACATTTTGCAGGAGGTTAAAACAGCTAGAATCTGTAGAAGCTGGAGATGAAACACACAGCAGTGAGCTTTGAGAATGCCTAGTTACTAAACCTAACCACACTAAGGCAATTAGGGACTTAGGTAATTCCCTCCTCCTCCCCTCCCCTCCCCTCCCCTCTCTTCCCCTCCCCTCCCCTGCCCTTCCTTCCCTTCCCTTCCCCTCCCTCCCCTCCCTTCCCTTCCCTTTCCTTCTTCCCTCCTTCCTTTCCTTTCCCCTTCCTTCCTTCCTTCCTCCCCACCTTCCTTGCATTTAGCATATGTATAGATAAACACCAACTGAATGAGTGAATTTTACCCTCAGATTAAGTTAAAATCATTCCCATAGGAATGGAAATTATTTGTAGACTAGTGTTAAACATTTAAGACTCGTGGCTTAAAGCTGTGTTTCACACTTCTCCAAGGATGCACTCATCAATGGACAAATCCATGATAGAATATGTTAGTTCTAAAAAGAACATTTAGATTATGAGTTATTTTTACTATCATACTTATGAGTACATTTCAAGGCACCCACTCCAGTGCTAACCTCAGTTGTAATTTATGTCTTTGCCATTCACTATGTGGCTGGACAAGCCAACATTAAAGTGCACATTTGGAAGCACCAAGCTGATTAGAGAGGTACAGTACATGAAAGCCCATGATATATTTAAGTCTCTTGCCCTGTAAGAAGGTACAGTAGATGAAACTATTTTTATAGAGTATCACTAAACCAAATCACATCATTTTATAGTTTCTCAGTTTCCTCATTCGGGTTCCAAAAGAAATTAAGCCCCAGTGTCCTAGGCATTAATTCAGGGGTTTAAATCAATTGGAGGGCTTGGTTCCATACTTCTCAGTGCCCAGTTTCTGATTCGGGAAGTTTGTGGTGGAACCCAAGCATCTGCATTTTCATCAAGTTCCAGGTGATGTCATGCTGCTGGGTACTAGGCTATACTTTGAGAACTATCACTGTAAGGCACACATTGCATGGGAAGAATGAACTTCTATGCATTTGGTAGTAAATGTATGTGTAATACTTGGGAGAACTGGGAAAATAGTCACTCAAGTCATTTTCTGTGTGTTGTGGTTCAGGTGAGATACCCTGATTCTGAAAGGTTTCTTAACTAGTCGAGGACTCCCTTCTGTTCTCCAGACTTAGATATCCAACTATCTATCCAGTGTGGCAATTTGGGTTAACAAAAGACATCTCAAAAACAATATATGCAAATGTTCCAGTACATCTCATATATATTTTGTTCATTTACTCAGGCCCTAAACCTTGAAGTTAAATTAATTTTGTTCTTTCTCTCAACTCCATGTTAAATCGATGAGCACATCCTGTCAAATACACCTGAATCTGCCTAATTCTTTTAATTGGTCTCTCTGCTTTGACCCAGTAGTCTGTTATATTCTGCTATCCAAAATCCTCCATGGCTTTCTTGCCATCTGACTCGGAAGAAAATGCCATGTCTTGACTGTGACTCACAGGGGCTTCTCTCCTGGTTTGTCCCTCTCCAGCCTGCTGACGCGCTTTCTGTTCCTTGAACACTCCACTATGCTCCTGCCTTGGGAGCCTGTGTACTTCCTGGAATGCACTTCCCCTGCCTCTCATTCTAGCTCCCTCCCTCTGCATATCTCCTTAGCTTACTCCCTCACAGCCTTCGCATCACTATGCCAATAACGTTTCCTGACCTGACTATAGAAAACACCAAAGTCCTTGCACATCTTTGCCTTACCCCTAACGCCACTTAGTTTATTTTCTTATTTTTATAAAGATAGAGTCTTACTATGTTGCCCAGGCTGATCTGGAACTCCTGGCCTCAAGAGACCGTCCTGCCTTGGTCTCCCAAAGTGCTGGGATTACAGGCATGAGCCACCATACAGCATTCTTTTTCAAAATCTGCTTTATTGTTTCTGCATATACCATCACCTGCCATACTGTATTTTTATTTTCTTATTATTTGTCTCCTGTCACTAAAATAAACTTTTCCTAGGAGCAGATTTTTTTTTTTCCTTTTAACAGCCTTATCTTTAACACCCAAAACTATTCTGGGCATGTAGTAGGTTCTCAATTAATATTTTTAGTAGATGAATTTTAAAGATTGAAATACCAAAATTCGTTGAAGAGAAGGCACTAGCTCAAGGACGTCACTGGAGTCAGGGTTGGGGGACAGGGGCAGAGGCCACCTTCTTAAAAGCCCAAGATGGCGGTTCTTTCTCTTAAGCCCACACCAGGTTTGGGGCTCCTCTGCCTTCAAGAAAGAAGTGTGACCTCTGCTTGAACTGAGAGGACTTGAGCTTAAAATAACTGTGAGTCACGGCCTTCCCTGAACCTTCTTCCTTCCTGCAAGACCCGAGGTTGTTCCCATAGCCGTTCCCTGGAGGACATTAGCAATGTGCCATATATTTGAGGGTCTCTGGGAAGACAAGAGCCTGCATTCCTAAGAATGTGAGAGGAGCCCAACCCCAGGGCCTATCCCATGTGACTGGAGGAAGTGGCCTGGCTGATATTTCAAGAAGGAATGGGTCATGGGAGTCATGTCACTGCTTGGCTTTGTCTTCTGCTGACATTGGGACATTGCTGGCAAGAAGCAGGACTCGTATGATTCACACTGTCAGCCGAAGGTCTGAGTCCTGCCAAAACATCATCTCCCATCCTAGTGTTGCTTGTCACCTCCAGTCATTTATGCATTCCTTCTTTAATGATTTATTTCACATTTGTTTCACCCTCTCTACCTCTGAAATGCTACGCCATATAAGTGCTCCTAACAAACTGTGAGCAATATTGACGTAACACCTGACTTCAAAGGCTTTTAGAAGATGGGAACAGTCCCACTGATAGGTGACATTTGGAATTTTCACTGTAATGTAGAATAAAAGGGAAGCAGAAACTGAGGGAAGGACAAGAGGTCCCAGAGACTCCAATCTGACTCTCACACCTCTTGCTTCACAGTTGAGGAAACTGAAGCTCAGGGATTGTTCCTTTTTGTGTCCCTGAAGGGTGAGCTTATGATCAGCCCACAGTGCCTCTGCACCCTGATGTAAGGATGTATTGTTTGCATAGTTCAACTCAAGAAATAGTCTTGTCTTTGCAGTTCTCAAATTCAATAATGCCTAATTTACAATAATTACCTGCTACAAACCATCAATGAATGTGAGTATATACAGCAGACAAAAGTTGATGTTTGCAATTTCATAACAGGTATATTTATAGATATCTGTTATAAACAGTGCTATTTATAGACCCTCAGAAAGGCCTAACAATCAAGGCTTGGGGGGAGGGGGTGGACAGTTCTGCTGAATTTCCTGGAGGCCCCCAGCATCTCAGGATACAGACTATTTCTTCTTCCAAGGCAATGTCCTGTCCATACATTCTCATCTGCACAGAGATGGAGAGGCTCAGTACAGAAAGTCCATCTCATCAGTGGGTGAGAGGAGTCCTCCAGTATACACTCATGTTCTCGCTTTCCTCTTTTCCCTACAAAGCCTACACTGTGTGTCTTTTCTTACAGAAGGCAATGTGTGAATAAGGAAATCTCAGCCTTCAAAAATGCCAAGCGCTTCTGTGACATACTTTGTTACAGAAGAGCAAAGTGCTTCTTTATTTCTTTCCTTTCTTCTCTGAGTTTCTTCAAATGAGAGGTGGGGTCTCACTCCTCTCTGTCTCTCTATTGCCAGGTAGAGCGGATAGTACAGAGCTATTGCTCAATGTCTTTGAACTGAACTGGCTCATTATTTACTTATATTGTGAACCCCTTGAAGATATTTAAGGGTTTATATTACTCATCTTCAAATCTCAACCATTTATGCTGTGGCCTGACATAGCTCTCTCTCAAACAATACTAACTGAGAAGTCCAGCCTAGGTGGGGGTGAGGAACCAAATAGTAGAATGCTACTTGTGCCAAAAATATGTGTGGTAGGTTGCAAAGGTTGGCCAAAAATTTCCTCCTCTTTGTATCCATGTCCTTTACAAGGTGAGTTTGCAGCAGCTCCCTTAAAGCAGTGACACAATTTTCTATCCCTTGGGGCTGGTCTGCTCTTATGACTTTCTCTAGACAATAGAATGCAGCAACGTGATACTGTGATCTTTATGAGACTTTTAGGCATGCGAAGTTAGAGAGTGTCATGCAAGCTGTTATGGCATTTATTAACATTACAGGAATAGATTGGCCACTAAGATGGGAAATAGGGCCTAACTGATGTATTAAGTTAGTAGATTAGGAGGGTCACCTGGGAGTTTGTGTTGCCAAGAATTCTGAGGCCACATCAGTGATGTTGACCATGGGTGTATGAGGGTATGGAGAAGGAATGGTCCATCAGTGTCCTGTTTCTGATAGCACTGGATTAAGCCCTGGGGCAATATAGGCATGCAGTACATGGTTCTCATCATTAAGGATGTAGAAACCCGTGTTAAAGAAGCCCTTATTTGCAGTAGAACAGGCAGTTGTATGATAATTATAACTGCTCTCAGGAACTAGAATTCTCTGGTAGATACTTAAGGAATACATGCCATGCAATCTTCATGTTATACTTAAAATTGTATTAAGTCATTTAAGCTGAGGTATCCTAACTGAGGAAATGTGTACCACTGGGGGAACTCAAACACCTTCCGAGGATGTGAGGGCAAGGAGAGACTTCAGCTTATCAATGTTTAGATCCATGACATCCATAGGTGCTCTTTCCTAAAACTGACCTGCCTAGGTGGCTACTTGGGGTCTACCTGTCTTCAGTCAAACGATAATTGTCCTCTGACTGCAATCAAAATATGCCCATTCTGAATCTTTGCATGGTGCATTGGTCCAAAGTGCAAAAAATATTCTAACAAAGGAATATTATAACATAAGTAGAACGTGCATTTCTCTGAAGGAAGCATCCTTCTGGAACAAAGCAAAGATAGCATCCATAAAAAATACCGGGCTTATTGAATCCAGTTAACAGACTCCCAGCAAGGCCTGACAACTTCCTCTCTCTTTCTCATCACTGTCAATCTGTGTCTCTTTTTTTCTCTTTTTGTCGGAATAAGAATTCAGAAGTATATTATGACAGGAATGGATATCAATATATTTATTTTTTTAATTAGGTCAAATTTCTTTTTCAATTGGCTTTATGGTGGGCATCTTCCATATACTAAAATTAAGTTACAGATGTAAGAGTTTTATTAAGATAGGTTTATATGTACATAATCCATATTAACATACCTTTGTACTTAAATAATATACACAAAAAAGTATACCACTTACAACTATTTGTATTTATGAAGAATATTTTAGATGCCAATTTAAAAAGCATGAAAACATATGTAGTCAGCAGCCTCCAAGTACTCCCAAATGATGTTTGCCTCCTGGTATTTATACTTCTAATTTCCTTACACAGTGAATCAGAGCTGGTTGTGTGACGAAGAGTGTGTGATAGAGATGACAGTGTGTGACTTTTGAGGCCAGCTCATTAAAAGCATTGTGGCCTCCTCTTTGCTCTCTTGGGCCATTTGATAATATTAATACCAGCAGCTAGCATTTTCAGAGCTCTTAGACTATGCAGGAAATGTGCTAAGTTGCTCCCAGGGGAGTTTTGGAAGGTAGAAGAGCATAAATCCAAATTATACTCGTACTGCATTTAAGGTAGGAAGAGACACGTCAGGACAAATTAAAGGGTGAGCCCCCTAGGAAAAAGCAAACTCTGTCTTTGCAAAGCAGACTGAGAAGCCTCCTTGAAAGGGAAGAAGGAAGAAGATTAATTTGTTGCAATAACAACCAAGCCCGGTGACAGAGGACTAGTCCATTGTTTCAGGGGCCCTGAATCTGTGATTGGTGAGAGAGAAAACCCCAAAATATGCCACATCTTTGTGTACAGAATTGGTGGGTTCTTGGATTCACTGACTTCAAGAATGAAGCCGTGGACCCTCGCAGTGAGTGTTACAGTTCTTAAAGATGGTATGTCTGGACTTTGTTCCTTCTGATGTTCCAATGTCTTCGGAGTTTCTTTCTTCTGGTGGGTTCGTGGTCTCGCTGGCTTCAGGAGTGAAGCTGAAGACCTTCGCAGTGAGTGTTACCGCTCTTCAGGCGGTGTGTCCCTGCAGACCTTCGCAGTGAGTGTTACAGCTCATAAATGCAGTGTGGACCCAAAGAGTGAGCAGCAGGAAGATTTATTGCAAACAGCAAAAGAACAACACTTCCACAGTGTGAAGGAGACCAGAGCGGTTTGCCACTAATGGCTGGGGCAGCCTGCTTTTATTCCCTTATATGACCCCACTGGTATCCTGGGGATTGGTCCATTTTACAGAGTGCTGATTGGTGCATTTACAAGCCCTGAACTGGACACAGAGCACTGATTGGTGTATTTACAATCCTCTAGCTAGACGTAAAAGTTCTCCAAGACCCCACTAGATTAGCTAGACAGAGAGCACTGATTGGTGCATTTACAAACCTTGAGCTAGACACAGGGTGCTGATTGGTGTATTTACAATCCTCTAGCTAGACTTAAAGGTTATCCAAGTTCCCACCAGATTAGCTAGACAAAGAGCGCTGATTGTTGCATTTACAAACCTTGAGCTAGACACAGGATGCTGATTAGTGCATCTACAATCCTTTAGCTAGACCCAAAGTTATCCAAGTCCCCACCAGATCAGCTAGATACAGAGTGCTGATTGGTGCACATACAATCCTCTGGCTAGATAAAAAATTTCTCCAAGTTCCCATCTGACTCAGGAGCCCAGCTGGCTTTGCCTAGTGGATCCCACCCCAGGGCCACAGACGGAGCTGCCCGCCAGTCCCCAGTCCTGTGCTTGTACTCCTCAGCCCTTGGGCGGTGGATGGGACCAGGCACCGCAGGGCAGGGGGCACTGCTCATTGGGTAGGCTCCGGCCACGTGGGACCCCACTGCGGGGGAGTGGCGGGAGGGTGCTCGGGCATGGCGGGCTGCAGGTCCCCAGTCTTGCCCCAGGGGGAGGTGGCTGAGGCCTGGGGAGAATTCGAGCGCAGCTCAGGCAGGCCAGCAGTGCTGGGGGACCTCATGCCCCCTCTGCAGCTGCTGGCCCGTGTGCTAAGCCCCCCACTGCCTGGGGCCTGCAGCACCAGCCAGCCACTCAGAGTGCAGGGCCTGCGGAGCCTGTGCCTACCTAGAAGTTGCGCTGGCCTGCCATGGCCACGCATAGTCCAGGTTCGCGCCCGTACCTCTCCCTCCACACCTCCCCTCAAGCAGAGGGAGTCAGCTCCTGCCTCGGCCAGCCCAGAGAGGGGCTCCCACATGCTGTGGTGAGTTTAAGGGCTCCTCAAGCACCGCCAGAGTGGATGCCAAGGCCAAGGAGGCACTGAGAGCGAGGGCTGCTAGCATGTTGCCACCTCTCATCTTGATGACCCTCTCTATGTATCTTGGGATCTAACCATCAATGTCTCAATTACAAATTACACACTGCATTTCCTTTTTTTTTTTTTTTTTTTGAGATGGAGTCTCGCTCTGTCACCCAGGCTGGAGTGCAGTGGCACGATCTTGGCTCATTGCAAGCTCTGTGTCCCAGGTTCACGCCATTCTCCTGCCTCAACCTCCCAAGTAGCTGGGACTACAGGTGCCCGCCAAGATGCTTAGCTAATTTTTTGTATTTTTAGTAGAGACAGGGTTTCACCATGTTAGCCAGGATGGTCTCGATCACCTGACCTTGTGATCTGCTCACTTCAACCTCCCAAAGTGCTGGGATTACAGGCGTGAGCCACCACGCCTGGCCACACGCTGCATTTTCTAACATCTTGTCATGATAGGCTTGGATTTCTTTATGTCAATTGCAATTGTAAAAATTTGTTGAAAAGAAGCCAATTTGACAGAGTATGTGCAGAGGGAACCACTACCCTTTCTGTAAGGCCCCAGGCTCCTCAGTCTCTTCAACTCAATGCTAAGTTACAATGTGGGCCCTGCATTCAAATGAAGCCTGAATCAAATTTTAGGTAGTAGAATGGGATACTAAGATTCATCCTAGAAAATCGATTGTTAACAAAATAAACATTGACACAAGTTACTCCGAAAGTCTTTGGTCGAGCACGGTGGCTCATGCTTGTAATCCCAGCACTTTGGGAGGCGGAGGCAGGTGTATCACCTGAGGTCAGGAGTTTGAGACCAGCCTGGCCAACATGGTGAAACCCTGTCTCTACTAAAAATACAAAAAATTAGCCGGGTGTGTTGGCACATGCCTGTAGTCCCAGCTACTCTAGAGGCTGAAGCAGGAGAATTGCTTGAACCTGGGAGGCAGAGATTGCAGTGAGCAGAGATTGCAGTGAGCCGAGATTGCATCATTGCACTCCAGTCTGGGCAACAGAGTGACACTCTGTCAAAAAAAAAAAAAAATGCTTTTAAGTTTCTTTATTGAACAACCTAGATCAGGACAAAGAATCAAGGAGAGTATTGGACTGGAAGATGTCTTTGCATTTTTGTGCCATATGATGTGTTCATATCTTTGTAGAACACAAAACAAGCTATCAAAGGTAAGTTACTGATTTTATTGCAATTTTTATTAACATTTCTAATTAAATTTGCTTTACCATTGTCAATTTTCACACTAGATGTATTTCTCTCACAATTTCATGAGTCAGAAAGCATCCTCCCATTTTATGAATATGGAACCATGGCTCAGAGGCAGGGTTTATGGTAGCACAGGTTGTCTGTCCACTGCATAATTCCAGGTAATGCCCTTCACATGCTAATGATTCATGTGCCCAAAGTTACCCAGATAACTGTGGCAAGAACAACATTTGAACCCATCTTAATCTCTAATCAAAGCCTTTCTTTTTTTTCCCCGAGGCAGATACCCTTCTGCTGTTTTTGTTTATTTCACAATGTAGACTTTCTTTCTTTGAGACAGGGTCTCACCCTGTTGTCCAGGCTGGAGGGCAGTGGCTTGACCATAGCTCACAGCAGCCGTGAACTCCAGGGCTCAAGTGGTCCTCCTGCCTCAGCCTTCCAAGTAACTGGGGCTACAGGCACACACCACAATAATGGGCTAGGCTAATTTTTAAAAAAATATTTTTTGTAGATACTAGTTCTTGACTGTTGCCTAGGCTGGTCTCAAACTCCTTAAATGGTCCTTCCATTTCTACTGCCCAAAGTGCCGGGATTATAGGTATGAAGCACCATGCTCAGCCCCACAATGTGTATTTTAATAAAAAAGGAGGTGATACAGGATTCAAAGAGAAACAACAGGACTTTCAAAAAATTGAACCCTTCCTGAGTTTTTTGATAGAACAAAGGAGAGTTAATGAGAAGGTGAAAGTGAGGGAAGGGTTGTGTGGGGTGGAAAGGAGCTGCAGGCTTATTTGCGCTTGAGAGGAGAATTTAATATTTAAAAGTTTGGGGAGCCAAGAAAGCTATTGGTGTTAGCGGGGAAGAATTTTCCTGAGACAGCTGCAAAAGCAGTTGAAGCCATTTGCAATTTGGAATCTCTTTGTCTAATGTCAGATTTTGCCTCAACATTTGTTTTAGGTCATCCCTGTTGAAAAAGGACCCCACAAATGTGTAGCAAAGAATGTGAGGACTAAATACCATAGCCAGAGAGGTGACATCTGTGCCTGGCATTTAAAGGGGGTCAAGGAGGGGTGTCAGGTCCTTGCTGCAAATGCCATCAGGCACCTCCAGTTAGATTTGCCTTTTCTGCCAAGGCCAAGTGTCCCTTCCTTCTGTCGGTCCACGGAGGTTGGGGAGCCTGACCCTCAGGACCCTCAGGCTCCATATACCTACCTCAGTTGGTGGAGCTGCAAGTCTGGACTCATTGGTAACACATTTACAGCTGAAATGCAAGTTGAGTCTTGTAGAACATGGGGCAACCTTTTGTATGAATCGACACCCCTGGCATCAGGAGGATTAAGTACGAAGACTTTTCACTTGCAGGAGGACATTTGTCATTCTAGAGGTTCCTTGTTTTTTTTTCAAGGGATTTTTGTGTTTTTCTCTAGCCACTCCCCACCCTCAGGTCTCCTTACACATTTTGACATTTACAGTAAACAAGGATTAGCCTCAGCTAACCAAGGGTGGCTAGCAGATGGTTTTAATGAGCTGTGTCTTAAAGAGAAAGGATTTGAGAGTAACATGAAGGCTATTTACGTGGAGTGGAATGGACTTGCACATGGCCCGGACTCAGACTTGATGCTACTGCCTCTACCACTCCCTGCCTCGTGGCTTCTGCAAAAGACAGAAATAACTATAGCTTCCATTTATTGATCACTTAACTATCTTCCACATACCTACGTGGTTTCCTTATCTGCCATCTGCAGGAATCCATGTGGTAGGTATGGTTATGTCTACTTCACAGAGGAAGAAACCAGGCTGACAGTCATTCACTGATGCCAATGATTGTGCTCCTAACCACTATTCTATACCATTTGCCAAAAATTATGGAATAAAAATCATGGTAAAAGATTCAGAAAACAACACTCAGAAATTATATAAAGAAGTTTGATAATTTTAAAAGGACCCAAAGGCTCTGTAGTAATTGGACAACTGATAATTCATTTAATAGCTTAATAGGGCCCAGGGGAGGGATGGACAGAGACCAGGCATTGCCATGGTGATCTGAGCTGACACTCATAGAACAAGTACTGACTTACATGCTTTGGATGTACAAATTCAATCTCTGACAACAGTCTTACAGAGTGGATCCTATCATCACCCTGATTTTATGGTGAACTGGAAACTCACAGAGGTTAAACATTGCTTAAGGTCATGATGCTAGTAAATGACTGATTCCATATCTAAATCTAGGATTCTGGACCAGAGACCATGTTTGTAACTATTATGCTGTGTACAGAGAGAAGAAGGAAAGTGTTGACCTCAGGGCATGGAGTTTCTGTACTGAGAACTTGCTGAGGGTTGTGTGAATGATTTACATGTAACTTACATGCAACAAAGATTAGCATGCTTTCAAGAGTGCATAGGAGTTTTTTGCATGAAACAGAAGAATTCACTCAGAATCACTGTACAGATTCCATAAGCAGAGAATAGAGTAAGGAGTTTAAGTTTCTAGTGTTCGTGATTCTAATGTATACCAACAGAGGAGGGGAATGGCTGTACCAAAAACAGAATGGAACCCACAGTGGACTGAATGGTGGCCCTAAAGATATCAGGCCTTAAACTTTAGAACCTCCCAATGTTACCTTATATGTTACATTTCTCCAGATGTGATTCAATGAAAGATTTTACAATAAAGAGATTATCATAGATTGTCAAGTGGGTCTTAAATACCATCACAAGTCACCTTACACAGACAGAGGCACAGGGAAAATAGACACACAGAGGGGAAGACTGTGTGAAGATGGAGGCAAAAATTGGAGTGATGCAGCTACAAGCCAAGGAATGCTGGCAGACACCAGAAGCTGGAAGAGGCGAGGAGCAGATAGGTGCTTTCCAGAGTGTTGGACGGAGCTTGGACTTGCTGATATGTTGATTTCAGCCCATTATTACTGATTTTGATCTTTTGGCCTTGAGAACTAACAATGAGAGAATAAACTTTTGTTAATATTAACATTTTTGTCTTTATGTCTACACGGTGTAAAATCAAATTTCATGGAGAAAGAGGACCACACAGGCAAATGTACCCTAGGGTCCAAGAAAGTTGTAATGCAACTCTGCTTTCTGGCCCTCAGTTTTCTTATCTGTAAATAGGGGCTGAATATCAATACCAGTTCCTACGACAGAATTTTAGGATTCATAGGCATTTGTAATTTTTTGATAGAATCTGCAAATTCTTTTGATATTCTATAAATCCCAACACTTAGGGTAAACTTATCTATTGAATGGATTCCTTATGTTGAAAGCACATTAATTTTGAAATAACAGACCTGGTTCAAATCATGGGGGTCAGTTGTTCATCTGCTGTGTGAATTCAGACACACCCTCAGTACTGAGACTTAGATTCTTTACCTGTAATATGTAAAATGTGAAAACAAGTATTTTGGGGTTTTTTTGATGATTAAAAGTAACAGAAGCAGAGTACATAGCACAGGTACCTTAACTCTTGGTAGAAGTTCAGTAAACAATACTACTGTATTCAATTTTTATTGCTGTAGGTTTGATATTTATCAACTGAAAAAGCTATCTTATACTGAACATCTAATTTAGCAAGTTACTGAACAGTAAAGGTTGAGGAAAGGGATGAAAATAATTAATAATTTGAGAGACAACTTTTTTAAATGTTCCTATAAGCATTCCTCTTCATTATCTTAAGTGGGGTAGTTTGGTGACTAAAGTTAGTCATTCATTGATATGGTCACTAGATCAAATAAAGTAGAAATGCTGGGACTGGCTTAGAAAAGTATGATTAAGAAAGAGGTAAGGAAGCTAAGGGAATAGATTGTGACATCAGATCTGTTATGGACTGAATTGTGTTCCTCCCTTAAAATTCAGATATTGAAGACTTAATGCTCAATGTGACTACATGTGGAGATAGAGCCTACAACGAGGTAGTGAAAGTTTAATGACATCATAGGGACTGGGCTCTAATCTGATAGAATTGGTGTTCTTATGAGAGGAAGAGACACCAAGGGTATGAGAGCACAGAAAAAAAAGGCTATGTGAGTACAAAGTGAGAATATAGCTATCTGAAAGCCTGGGAGAGAGACCTCAGTAGAAACCAACCCTGCTGGGACCTTGATCTTGTACTTCCAGCCTCCAGAACCATGAGAAGTAAATGTCAGTTATTTAAGCCCTCTGGTCTGTGGCATTTGGTCATGATAGTTCAGGTTGGCAAATACAGGATCAGAGACCCCAGCACCTGACTATGCCCCTGCACCATGGTGGTACAGAATATAGGAATGAGGGAGGGAGCACCAGCACCCATGAGAAGCTTGGTAGGGCACCCTCTCCTGATGCAGGTTCATAGCAGGAGATGCAGAGATGGTTCTGGGCTCTTTGGTGTGATGTTGATGATGCAGGAATAGCAGAGCAGCCTGGAGGATGGCAGAAGACCACAGGAACTTGGGATTAAAACTCTCACAAAGGGCAGCAAAGCTGGGGAGGCCACAGGATCATGGTGGCAGGCAGGACTCCGGGCATGGGACGTCAACTGTGGTATTCCCAGAAGATTCCCTTCACTCCATCAACTCTCCAGATCCTGGTTGCCCCAGCAGTTCTTGGATGCTTTTTTGATCTGGCATTTTTGTTTTGCACAGTAGGAATGTTGGTCTGTCACTTGTAGTATTGCTAGAAGTGGAAGTCAGGAGACAAATGTTTCTAAATATATGAATCAAAAAGGAAAAAATAATAGAAGGGGAACCTAGGCACGAACAGGTTGGGTATTAAGAAACTATAGGAACTCGAATGGCCTTTCTGCATGATAGTTCATAGTTCTCTGTACACTTTAATCCAAATTCCTGAGAGTCATATATTTTGATCAGTTTCATTAAATAGAAAGCTTTTAATAATGAGGGTGTGTGGCGTAGTGGAACCAGCAAAAGCTTCTGCACAAAGGTAGTCTAAGTTCTCATCCCTGGACCAACCTAGGGACTTCTCTTGACATTGCTGAGCCACAGGTTTTCCCTCTTTCATAGTGCTTGCTCTATTAACATTTATGTCCCAAAGCAGGATCCATAGCTCCTGGTGTATGTTACATACTTGATAGACATGATTTTACTCAATTCTGCTCAAGGGTTTCAGTGCCCTCTGTGGCCACTCATTGACGTGAGCTTCCTCATACTTTTTCCTTTCTGCTGTTACATTTCTCAAGGGAACAGGCAGTTCTGATATTTCTTCTCCTTGTGTTACGACTGAATATTATTTATTATTGAGATTTATAAGCCAAACCCTTTTGCAATAAAGTCACTTCAGGGCACACACACAAGGTTAAAAGCTTTAGGTCAAATACACAGAACTATAAAAATAAACAGCTCACGAACACAGTAGAAATATTATTTAAAGGAAAGTGGTGACTGCAACATAGTGGCCCTTTCAGTGAAAGTCATTTGAAAAGATACAAAGATGAATGACTCTCCTGAAGCTTTCCAGTTGTTTAATTAAGGAATTGGAAAAACTCACCCACCCCTCAGAATTTGCTTCAAAATTTCAGTTAAGCCAAATAGGGCAGACGGCCAGATCTTACTCAATGCAAATGTTCATCGATGTTTCTCAAGACAGACAAGAGAGAAAATTCACACACCCAGAAATCCAGGAGCGGACTTCCCTCAGGTATTCCAGAAAAGTTAGTGTCCCAGTTTCAGTGTCATCTGAAAAGAAACTGAGTGGAGAAGCCTGTAGAATCTTTCTTGGCCTCTCAGATAGTTCAGACCACTCTCTTCTATGCACCTTCTGTTCCGTACGTAGACTTTCACACAAAATTTAAAAGACTTGATTTGATTTTCTGTTTATATATCTGTGTCCTTCACGAGCTCTGAGCTTCTTACAGAAGAGTCTTGCCTGTATTGTTTCTCTATGCGCAGTTCTTGGCACTTATCATCCTCCATAAATATTTATTACACAAACGAACCAATGAAGACTGGATATGGACACTTTTCCACCGGAGTCACTTTTTGCAGAGTTAAAATTATTAGGTAGGATGTCTGTGTTTCAATAACCTGTGAAGCTTTGAAAACAGGAACTAGCTCAGGAGGGCTGAAGCCAAACTGTGGTTGTTTGCATTTTAGTTCAACCAAGTGTCAGTGCTCCTTTTGCAAGAGCTGAAAGAAAGAGTGCAGAGCTTCACCTGAGAATGCTCCAGAAGCAGCCCATAAGAAACTAGGTGCCCTGAATCATCACATTATTCTGGGACCCAAGTCCTATGGTACCCTGGGTTTCAGCTTTCCCACCTACCACTGATTAATCTGTAAGTTCCAGGATACTCATTCAACAAACGGTCATTCATGGGTTCTTGCAGGGTACAGAGATTGTAAAAGTGTCCCCTCTGGAGGGAAGCAGGGGCCTTTCCCTTCGGAATCAGGGTGGTTAACAGCAGACCTTTTGCGGCCCACTGCCTGAGTTTCAGCTTTAGATTTCCTAGCTGATGATCTTGGGTAAGTCGCTCTGTGCCTCAGTTTCTGCATATGTAAAACAGGGGCACTTTTATTATCCCTCACAGGCTTGTTATAGATATTAAGTAAATTAATATGTGCCAGCACTTAGATCATCACCTAGTGCATAAGTGCTTTATAAATATTTGCTTTTATTATTATGTCTGAACCTATTTTCTAATAGTTTTCTTCTCATTATCATGACAGTATAGCAATAATACTATAATCATTGTAAAGCTACCACACATTTTAGAATCTCCTTTGGTCAGTTGCTAAGTAATCAATACGCTATATATTGATTAATGATGTTGGTGTCATTATTTCTATTTTGCAGGTAAGGAAAAGTCTCAGTATAAAAAGGTAAGTTACCTAAGGCCACAGTAGGAAGAGAAATGGACTGTGAGCTCAAGCCTTTCTAATGCAAGCCTTTCTGCCATAATTCACTGCTTCTCTATTTTCTCATATTTTCTTCCACATCTCTAGTGATTTGTCACTGCAGCTCATGAGTGTTAATTTTTAGCTGATGATCGGCCTAAACCCATTCCTTGACCTATCAACTGCTCCAAGGCTCTGATAGAGCTATCTAGTCCCTTCTCGTAAATTCCTCACTGGCCCTGCCCAGAGTCATAAGAGAAAGGCCTGGGTGAATTTTTCTGCAAGACAGTACATTACAACAAAACGCGTGCTCTTGAAAAACATTAGAGCAAAAGTCGGGGTAACATGATATAGTATAAATGAGCTACAGAGGACAGACTGCAGTGCATCATGGGGTGTCAATACACACTAGGCTCCAGTTTAGCCATGATATTGACCAACTTGGCATAAACGGTTGACAGTTGCTTTTCCTTCTTGGGTGTTGGTGTCTCCATATGTAAAATGAGGAAATTGGACTTATGAGATGCAAGTACTTGCAGTTCTAACATTTAAGATATTGTTGTCACTTCATTCCTTTATTCTAGACTGGTGCTGTCCAATAGAATTTTCTATAAGGATGGCTATGTTCACTCTTTAATACAGTACCCAACAGCCTCATGGAGCTCTTGAGAAACTGAACTGTGTAGCACAACTAAGGAACTGAAGTTTTAATTTTATTGAATTTTAATTAGTTAAAATTTAAATAGCCACATGGAGTTAGTTCTACCATAAGGAATAGTACAGTAGTCTAGACATTTGTTGAAATTGAAGAGTATTCTCTATTCAAGACATTGATTTAAGCATGAGTCATAGGAGTATTAAAAAAATAAAGAGCTCTCTCCTCAAGGATGATGAAGTCTATGACAGAGCAGTTAAGTGCAGAATCATGGAAGTGAATGTTCATCTGAGTGCTCTTTCTGCTCCCACTTCATCCCTAAAACTCTTCTCCAGAATCCAAGATTTATTTTACCTTTTTTCATCAAGAGAGTTGCTTTTTTTCTGTCATTCAAAAGCACATTATTTAGCCATTAATTAATTGTGCATGCACAATTAATCTTGCAGGGTGGAGAGACTGTAAAACTGTTAAAGTGTCCCCTCTGGAGGGACACTAGTCTAGCAGGTCTCATTAAGGTAGGGATTTCTGAATGATTTCTATACTGCTATAGTTGTAACATCTAGAAAAGCACTGGTATTTAGTAGGAGCTTATTGTTTTGTTAGATTAATGAATTAATTCAATACACTTAACTGAAGATTTACTGTAGGCTAGGCATTGTACAGGCAGTAGGGACACAGAAGTTAAGAAAGACATATATGGAGCTTCCACACGGAGCATGGGAGAATCCAAGAAATCAAGTGTTACTAAGTGTTATCCTGCTAGCAAATCCTAAGACCCATCCTCCTGCTTCAGAGAGGAATATGGACATGTTAACAGCTGCTGTTATCATAAGGATAAACAGAAGGTACTCCGTGAGCAGAGTAGGGTATCTAGAGTATTTTGTATGTTGCACATATTACACTGAATTTGAGATTACTTCTTTATATGCTTTCCGTAGACAGTGAGCTATGGAAAGCCAGGACAATTGCTAGTCTTCTTTGTGACCCTAGCAACTGGCACAATGCATGTCATGGAATAGGGTGATTGATATCTATTTGTTGATTGTGTTAGTGATAAAAAAAAAAAAACTAACATATGGGTACTGAAGATGTGGACAAGTGTTTTGAAACTTTAGAAGAATAAGATGCTACTTTTGGTATGGGGGAATGTAACTGATTGATAGATGGCCCCAAAATGATACATCTACATCTTAATCCCTGGAACCTGTGAACATTACCTTACGTGGTAAACAGATAAATGTTACCTTATTTAGAAAGAGACTCTTTGGAGATGTAATTAAGTTGGAGATCTTGCAAGGAGGAGTTTATCCTGGATTATCTGGGTGGGCTGTAAATGCAATCAGATGCATTTTGTAAATGTCCTATAGAGGAGAAGACATGCAGACAGATGAGGTGGACGCAACGTGACCAAGGAGTCAGAGACTGGAGAAATGGAGCCAGGTGATGGTCAACTATGTGTCAACTTGGCTGGGCCATACTGCTCAGCTAGTTGGTCATACAGTTTTTGGATGTTTCCATGTGGGTGACTTTTTTGGATGAGATTAACATTTAGATCAGTGGATATCAAATAAAGCAGATTCCCTCCATAATTATGGAATCAGTTTAGATCAATGGATATCAAAATAAAGCAGATTCCCTCCATAATTGTGGGTGAGCCTCATTTAATCAGCTGAATCCTTACTAGAACAAAAGACTGACCTCTCCTGAGCAAGAGGGAACTTTGCTGGTATGTTACTTTCACACTGGAATTGTAACTCTTTGCTCAGTCTCCAACCTGATGACCTATCCTCAAGATTTTGGACTTACCAACATCCATAATCATGAAGCCAATTCCTTAAAATAAATGTCTCTACTTTTTTTTTTCTGTGTCTGTCTCTCTGCCTATCTATTGTCTATTTATCTATCTATCTGTCTGTCTATCTATCTATCTATCTATATCTATATCATCTTCAACACACTCTTTTTATCTATCTGTCTGTCTGTCTGTCTATCTATCAACACTGGTTGAAGAACCTGGGTTTGAACTGTATAGATGCTTAAGTCTACTTATATGCAGATGCTTTTTTCAATAAATAGAACAATTGTTGGAGATATGTAACAATGTGAAAAAGTTTACAGACAAATTGCATAGCCTAAAAGTATCAAAAAAGTTAAGCAAAAGTTAGGTGTGTCATGAATGCATAAAATACATATAGATAACTAGTTTATTTATTTGTTAACTCACTATTTATGTTGTCGGTAAGGCTTCCAGTCAACAGACTATTACTAGTTAAGTTTTGGGGCAGTCAAAAAGTTACCTGAGGATTTTCAACTGTGAGAAGGGTCAGAGCCTCTAACCCCTGTGTTGTTCAAGGGCCACTGGTATATATAAACACATTCTATCAGTTCTGCTTCTCTGGAGAAACCTGACTAATACAGGCCACAAGCCAAAAGAATGTAGTCAACAAGAAGCTAGAAGAGGCAAGAAAGGGAATCTTCCCTAGAGCCTTTAGAGGGAACACAACCCTCCTAACACCTTGATTTTGGACTTCTGGCTTTCAGAAGTGGGAGAAAACACATTTCTCAACTTTTAAGTTTGTGATAATTATATGACTGCCACAGAAGACTAACACAGAAAGGTGAGGAGGTGAACAAGAAGAACAGATAGCACTTGAACCTTCTTTGTAGATTAGGGAGAGCTGTACACGGCATCTGGCTGTAGGGTGGTGCAAGGATTCAAAGGGGAGCCAATAGTATGTGTAGAGGCTGAGCAGAACATGCAAGGCTTGTGGAGTGTGATGAGTCACCTCTAGGCACAGAATTCATGAAGGCTGGGAGTGGAAGATGTGGAAAAGACATTTTGGAAATATTGTGGTAAAGACTGAATGTATGCAAATATTTATAGATTTTGTATTTCTTTTTATTTTCTAAAAGACTAAAAATGTATTAGATATTTTTGTCAAAGAAGGGCATGATCAGAATCATTCTTTATGAAATTGATTCAGTTGTCTATTAGGTTTATTGGTTAGGTAGTGCCTGGTGGGAGGAAGGTTAAGGGCTTCTTACAGTTGTGAGGGACAAGTTCGATAAGGTCCACATTGTGAGGGCATTATCCTGTATTTACATGGGATGATACAGTCAAAACTGGATCTGTGGCATTTCCTCCTATTTCAAAAGAGAGCCATTTCTATAGAACAGTAAGACATTCATATAACTGTTTAAAGCCTTAATATTTCCAAATATATATTATCTCCCATTCTGCTCATATCTTGAATCATACATGTATCTATCTTCTTATTCTTTTTTTTTTTAATATAGACAAGTTCTCACTTTGTCACCTGGACTGGAGTGTAGTGGCAGTCATAGCTCACTGCAGCCTTGAACTCCTAGGCTCAAGCCATCCTCCCGCCTCAGACTCCCAAATAGTCAGGACTACAGGTGCACACCACCACACCCAGCTAATTTAAAAATTTTTTTTATAGAGAAGTGGTCTCATGACATTGCCCAGACTCATCTTAAATTCCTGGCTTCAAGCCATCCTCCTGCCTTGGCCTCTAAAAGTGCTGGGATTACAGGCATGAGCCACTGCGCCTGACTTTTTCTTCCTTTTTTAATTGAAAATACTTAGGCCATTGATGGTTGGCTATAAGTTTTGATATTATAGACTTTAACAATGTCGGGCTGGAAGTTTATCCAAGATGCATGTTTGGTGCTTTTCCTTTTTTTGGCTGGAAGACTAATAATGATATATACTAGTTATCCTTTACGGTGTACAGTATAAGCTCATTCTCTGGTGCTTATAACAGAATAACTGAAACTGAGTAATATTTAAAGAAAAGGAGTTCATTTCTAAAGATTTGGAGGCTGAAAAGTCTAAGGTCAAGGGGCCTCATCTGCTGAGGGCCTTCTTTCTGATGGGGACCCTAGAGGTGGCACAGGGTATCATGTGGTGAGGGGGCTGAGTATGCTATCTCAGGTCTCTCTTCCTTTTCTCATAAAGCCACCAGTTCTCCTCTCGTGATAATCCATTAATCTACTAACCCATTAATCCCTTAATCCATGAATGGGTTAATCCCCTCATGAAAGCGTAGCCTTCCTGATCCAATCACCTTTTAAAGTCCTCACCTCTCAATACTGCCACATTGGAGATTAAGTTTCCAACACATGAAATTTGGAGGCTACCTTCAAACCAAAGGACAGAGCTTGAGTTTTTCCCAGGAGTTCAATACTGTGTGTGAAAATTTGCATATATTAGCATATTCAAATACTGACATTTATGCAGTATGTACTACTCTTAATTTTATTTTACAAATGGAAGGACTTATGCTAACAGATAAATTATCTCATTCAAGGTCACACAGCAAGCAAGTGGTAGAATAAGGACATAGGTTATCTGGGGATAAACGATGCCTTGCTAACCTGAAGGACAGTGAATTCCTAATTGTAATTGTTAGCCAGATTAAGAATCCATGAACAGACCAGATTTTTCAGAAGTCAAATAGTTCCACACTTTGAGTTTAAAAGTAGAAACATTTCCCAGAAAGCCACTGAATTCCATGGAGAATTTATTTTATGCAGTTTGAGCCTGATATTCAGAAGTGAAAAAGAATGCCATGGAATTCGATGCAGACCTTTTATCTGGGGCTTGCCTCTTATACTTATTGCTATTTATCTCACCTCTTATCAGCAGACATTGAAGATTAGAGAGCATGAAATTTCTTTTGAAATAATTACCTGATCTTGTTATCTTAAAAGACTTGCAGACTTCGAGGCATTTTTTGCTGAGCACTAGTGGGTGGGATCATCAGCCTCAACATTACTAAGTGTTATCCTGCTAGCATTCCTAAGACCCAAACAGCAGTCTCTGTTCCTCTGCTGAAATGTTGGTCATGACAAGAAATTAACCTGAAACTTGAAGCCCTTTGCCTAACAACAGTTGTGTGGGCTGCGGAGCCATCTGGGGGGTGAACTTGAGAGTGAACCTAAAAGTGGATCAAATGTCTCTATGAGTCTCCGGCTGTGGAGAAAACAACAAATTCTTTCTCCAACTGAAAACCAATGTGAGGTTGGAATCAACATCCTCCATATACCCACCAAGTGTATACCATGGTCCTCAACTTGGGGAAGTAATGGGCTGGAAAGAGTTATTACAGAGTGATCTGAGGTGCATTTTCAAAAAACACATGACACCATAACCCCTATCACCAGCCCCCAGCCCCTAGTCCCCTTCAAAAAAAAAAACCTAACACTAAGCCATGTATATTTTAATGTATATCACTGTTTGATTTCTTGGATTCTCCCATGCTTCGTGTGGAAAACAAGCCAGAACAGAAGTCCTAACCCCAAAGTCAGGGAATGAATGAAATGAAGCATACATCATCCTTCTCCTCTTCTCCATCTCCTCCTTCTTCCTGTTGCCTCTACTTTAACTTTTTATTTTGAAGTAATCATAGAGTCACAGGAAATTGCAAAAGTATTAGTGTGGTCCTGGGTGTACCCTTCATCCAGTTTCTCCTAATGGCAATAACTTGTACTTACAACGATAGAACAACATCAAAATCAGGAAGCTGGGAAACTGACATTGATATTTATACAATCCATCAATCTTTTTCACGTTTCACCAGTTTTATAAGAACAGATTTTCCTCCATGTGCACACACGTGTGTCTCATTCTAAGTCACTTTATCACACATCCTGATTCCTATAATACAGATACCACAAGAATCTCCTACCTTCTGTCGCTATATTCACACCCAACACTCCGTCCTCCAACCTCTGGCAAACACTCATTGGTTTTGCTCTTTCCATAATTTCATCATTTAAGAGTCTTACGGAAACAGAACCCTCAAATAAGCAACCTTTTGAGATTGGATAGTTTTCATTAGGCACAATGACACAATGAGAGCCATGCAAGTTGTTCAATGCGTCAATAGTTTATTCCTTTCTAATGCTTACCAGTATTCTATGGTGTGAATGTACCATAGCTCATTCACCCATTTACCCATTGAAGGGCATTTGAGTTGTTTCTGGGTTTTACCTATCACAAATACATTTGCTATGGACATCCATGCACAGCTTATTTTTTGTTTTTGTTTTTTTTGTTTGTTTGTTTTTCTTAGGGGGTGGTATTTTTTCAACAATTTTATTTCTTCTATGTTAACTGGTCTGTTTATATCTTCTGTATTTTGGAAGGTCAATTTTAGGGATTTATATTTTCCTAGAAAATTATCTGTTATGTATCCAATTTTCCAAATTCATTTTCATAGAGTTAAAATAGATTTGTCTCATAACTTTGCTAAATTTCTGTTTATTCTGCAATATCATTTTATGTACTTACGTTTTTTCCTTGATTCAGTTAGCTAATGACTTTTTACATCTTACTATAATTTTAAAAAATCATGAATTTATTCGTACATTCTACAATTTTTCTATTTTCTATTTCTATTTTCATTTTTTTCTATTGATTTCTTCAGGTTCATTAATGTTCTAACATCTTGAGTGGAATATTTTTAATATATTTATATTCAGCCATTCTCATGAATTAAAGTAAGTTTTTAAGGTGATGAATCT
This sequence comes from Mandrillus leucophaeus, assembly GCF_000951045.1. Taxonomy (NCBI): domain Eukaryota; kingdom Metazoa; phylum Chordata; class Mammalia; order Primates; family Cercopithecidae; genus Mandrillus; species Mandrillus leucophaeus. The sequence continues at coordinate 796,168 of NW_012107808.1, read as the reverse complement.
TCCTCGAGTCATAGTTTAGCTAAATCTATATAGGTCTGATATCCAGTACTGTTATTACCGTTTCCAAAATACTTTACAGTTTCAGATTTAATTTCCTCTTTCATTTAAGAATTGCTTGAGAAAAGTTTTACAAGTTCTAGGTGGTAAGGCTTTCCTCCCTTTTCACCAAGTTTGTTATTGTAGTGTTGTATCATTATCAGAGAAGCTGCTTTGTATAATTTTTACTTATCTACAGGCTTTTATGTAGACATGATTTTTCACTTTTCTGGGATAAGCACCCAGGAGTGTGATTGCTGGGTTACATGGCAATCTTATATTTAGTTTTTTAAGGAACTGCCAAACTATTTTCTGGAGTTCCTGTACCATTTTATACTTCCACCAGAAATGTATCCAGCTGCCACATTCTCATCAGCATTTGGCATTTCAGCTGTTTTAATAACACAGTTAAAAGAAATTTTTTAAAAAAAGCTATAGAAGTTATACCTCCACCAAATGCCCAGATGATCTCCTTGGTATTCTTTTGCATTAATCTTTATCTGTATTATTAATCTGAATCTAAATTCTCCCTTAACAACCACGCCCAGCTGTAGTGATGTGAGCCTTCTTAATCTATTAACAGTGGGACATAAAAGGTGGTTATCAGCCCTTCCAATACTTGCCTAAGACAATTGGAAACTATATTTTTTCTGACATTCTGAAACTATGTGTTTTCTGACATTGATTTCTGGAGTAATCATCTTATAATCCTTACCCCACTCCTCAGGTAGGGGGGTGGAGGCCCACAGTAGCCTGTATAGTATTGGGTGATGATGGAAAAATAGAAAACTGGGAGGTCAGGTGATGTAATAGGGTTCCACAGGAATTGTGACAAATTTTGAACAACAGGGATCTCATTTACTAAACTATAGATAGGAAGTCATGGTTCCTTTTTCAAGCGATGAAATATTTCAAACATAGAAAAATACATAAACTAATATAACAGGCACCCACTTATGCACAGGGCCACCAGAAGCTCATGTCTTTGCGCAAACTAGAGAAAGGCTTTCTGTCTTTCACACCACGGCAGGGTACATGGCTGGGCAATCCTTGACTGGGCTGTGCCCCCATGAGGGAGCTCAACCTAGACAGCCATAAGTGGAGGTAGCCACTGCTGAGTTAAACGGTGGTAAACATGCTGCTGTGTTTGCTTTGGAATTTGATTATAGTGCCCAAATCTAAGAACTACAACCTAAGCCTGACCACTCTACTCCTAACCTCTTCCTTTGCACAGGTAACCCATCCTCATGTTTGCTAAGTATCATTCCCATAAATACTACTGGCTCCTGTATTTAAATTTTACACAAATAATGTCAAGGTGTATATTTTTGTTATGAAACAACTTGTTTTTTCATTTATTCTACTTATGAAATTTCATTGATATAGAAAAGTAAAGTAAGGATAATAAGAATAGTTAACTCTTACAGATTTCTTATCATATGTTGGGTGCACTTTTAAGCGCTTTGTACATATTACTGCATCTAATCCCATCTTTGGATGTTTTAACTGATCTGTCTGTTATTCTAAGTGTGTATATACGTGTATGTATGTGCCTTATTTCTCCCTGAGTGCTACTTTTATGTGAGAATGCATGGTATTTCATCACTTCTAAAAAATCTTCAGCCATTATCTTTTTTTTTTTTTTTTTGGAGACAGAGTCTCACTCTGTTGCCCAGGCTGGAGTGCAATGGCGTGATCTCGGCTCACTGCAACTTCTCCCCGCTGGGTTCAGGCAATTATCCTGTCTCAGCCTCCTGAGTACCTGGGATTATAGGCACGCACCACCACGCCTGGCTAATTTTTGTATTTTAGTAGAGACAGAGTTTCACCATGTTGGCCAGGCTGGTCTTGAATTCCTGACCTCATGATCCACCCGCCTCAGCCTCCCAAAGTGTTGGGATTACAGGCGTGAACCACTGAGCCCAGCTTCCCCACCATTCTTTCTCTCTTTTTTTCTTTTCTTTTTTGAGATGGAGTATCACTCTCTCTCCCAGGTTGGAGTGCAGTGGCACGATCTTGGCTCACTGCAACCTCCACCTCCCAGGTTCAAGTGATTCTCCTGCCTCAACTTCCCCAATAACTGGAATTACAAGTGCACATCACACCAGGCTAGTTTTTGTATTTTTAGCAGAGACGAGGTTTTACCATGTTGGCCAGGCTGGTCTCGAGCTCCTGACTTCAGGTGATCTGCCTGCCTCAGCCTCCCAAGTGCTACAATTACAGGCATGAGCCACCGTGCCAACCCCCACCATTCTTTCTACTGTATTCTCCTAGTAGATGATGCATTTTGGATCTTCTCATTCCATCCTCCCTCAATGATCTTTTGGTAATGATCTTATCTTTATCATTCGTTGCTTTATTGCACTGGTTCCTTATTCTGATAAGTCTAATCTATGTTTCTTCTGTCTGATAAGTTTTTAAATTCAAGGATGATATTATTTATTCCCATCATCTCTGTCAAATCTGCCTGTTTTCATGTGTCTCTTATTTCTTTTATTGTGTTTATTTCTTGACTTTGTCTTTAATCATTTGTCTTTTTTTGTTGTACTGACTAATGTCCTTAGGTTTTAACGATGTTCGTGTGTGTATCTACTGTATTGTGCTCAGAATGCATTGTTTCCTCGTGCATTTTGTAATTTTTAACTGTGAGCTCAAAGTAGGAAGGCCTCCCTCTTCCCAGTCCTCTGAGCCTTGTGGGAAAACCTACATAGCCTGTGTTGTTGAGGTACCTCTAAAGCCTTTTACATTTATTTCTGCCTGGTGAATCAGGTGGTATAAATTTAGAATCTAAACTCTTGTGAGGTACCAGTAGAGATCGATGAGCTTTCTTGTCATTTTTTTTTTTTTTTTTTTTTTTTTGAGACGGAGTCTCGCTCAATCGCCCAGGCTGGAGCGCAGTGGCGTGATCTCGGCTCACTGCAAGCTCTGCCTCCCGGGCTCACGCCATTCTCCTGCCTCAGCCGCCAGAGTAGCTGAGAGCTTTCCTGCTAATTTTTAGGCAGAAGGGAGATTGATTTTGTGATTCATTTTCACTGAGGCTGTGATATTCGAGGTCACTAGCAGTGGTCTCATTTGCAACTCTTAGCTTATTTGGTCCAAGGTCTCATCTTTAAGGCTTCTACAGGTTCTAACACTCAAGATCCTATGTTTTTGGGTGTAGTAAACCCACTCGACCTCAGCTGCAACATGTGTTTACATGTTTCCAGTTCTAATTTTCAAGTCTTTATTAATTCAAAGATATATTTTATCATATCTTTTTAAGCTTTTAGTGGGAAAGATGATTTTTTAATTACCTTAATCTGCCATCTTGTCAACATTGGAATTCTTAAAACAAGTTTAAATGTTTTATGTATTGCCTTAGCATCCTGAGAAAATGCAGTTAGAAAAAAAGGCAGATGTCAAAGGTAGTTTATATAGGTGACACCCAGGCTAGTAACAGAATTACAACACCCTATTTCTAGCTTCCAGGTTTACAAGTAAACCAGGTAGCCAGTTTTTTTGTTTTTGTTTTTTTTTTTCCAGCCAGTATTTGTAGGATCAATTTGAGTGACAGAAGTCTCTGTAAAAATAACGTATTTGAGGGCCGGGCGCAGTGGCTCAAGCCTGTAGTCCCAGCACTTTGGGAGGCTGAGAGGGGCCACAATTAATAATCAGGTGTACATGATTTGTTGGAAAATAAACAAGAGTTTAGAAAAAATAATCCATTTGTTAGCAGACATTGTAAACCAACAATAAGAAAACTTGTTTTATTATTATTATTATTTGATCAGTTACTTTAGATTCAGAATTCGCTGACCATGAATTATGACTCTGCCTTCGACGATGAATGCTCAAAGCATTCTATGCTTCTGTCTAAGAGTTTCACAAACTCAATCCTTCTCTTGGAAATACATGATACACAAAGTGATAATATCTGCATTTTAAAAGTTGTTTTGTTTTGCTTACCCTGTCACTTTCCAAATTATGGAAAAAGTTTATGACAAATTTTCGTATTTTCCAAAAGTATAGTTTCATTGAATTATCTTTAGGGAAGTTTAGGTTAAACAGCATGATTTTTACCATGCATATGTTAGAGTTAAAAGTAACAGAGTATCATTACTCCAGCTGTGTTAGAAGTATAAGCCACACAGAGAATACAATGAGGTCGATTCTAGAAAAAGAACATATTTATTTTGGGATTTAGAAAATAGACTTATAATCAAATAACAAAAATATCCTGGGCTCATGATCCTGCATGTATTTTTACAAGATATATCACATCTCATAGAATAGGACTATGTAGGAAAGCATCATTCTGATTTAGTGAAAATCCAGAATTTCAGGCCATCATTAATATAATGTGATGTTATTACTTGAACTTTTTGGAATCACAGTGCAAATAAAAGCAACACTGGGGAAACATATTTTTACCTAAGCTAGCAATATGAAAACATAATAACCTGAATGCTGGGGAAACTGTAGCAAAACCTAACACATACATTTCTGGGGGCATTGTTAAGTTGGCTCAGCCATGTTGGAATGCAAGAGCACAGGAGCAACATGGCCAATAGAAACGTGTATTAAACTCAAATCATTATGTTTAGATATAAAATTCCATTTTAAGAAAATATTCAAAAAATAGTAAGCATATAATTTCTTGCAATGACAGGGGGGAAAAGGCTAGACTTAATTTTTGAAGACCCAGGTTTAAGTCCTGTTTCTTTTACTTGACCCCTGGAAACTCATTTCTTCACTATTTGGTTTGTTTTTCCAGAATATTTACCAAATGGCAAAAAAAAAAAAAAAAAAAAAATTGAAAAATTGAAGTAGCAATAGTCAGAGAAGGATTAATTAACAAATTATTCTTCAGCTTCTAAGTTACAACACAACTCTGTGTAATCATGAAAATTGTTTTAGAAGCTTTAAGTAGTGAAAGCAGAAGAAAAGTGTCCCTTCATGATGATGACAAAAGCCAAACACAGAAAAGACAAGCATTTTGGAAAAGAAAAATGTGTCATAGTAGGATTTTTAAAGATTTATGTATTCATAATTTTCTTTAATAACCTTTCCAATGATATTTTTATATGAAAATGCTAAAATGAAAATATGATTTGAGTGTAAATTTAACAGGATAATTGATGGGTAAATATTGAGAAGTGTCTATAAATATATGAGTTGTTAAAATCCTGGCTGACATAACAGTATACACAGAGAGGGCATCTGAACTCTTGTGATTTGAAAGGGTATGAATCTCATGTGCTCTAAGTTTTATAAGTTTATATATTTTTCTATATTTTTATATTTATATTTTAATATATTTTATAAGCAACTTCATATCTTTCTTAATTATCACATTTTTTAATTTAAGAATTTCTGGATTCATTCATTTGATGAACATTAATGAATTAGAACTTACTAACTGAATTAGGACGTACTAAGTGTCAGATAATAACAGAATAAAAGGAGAAAAAGCCATAGTATCTATCGTAAGCTCAACTATATTACTTAATATATATTTTAATTAATATTAATAAGTAAAATGAACCATTTTCTTCCATGGAAAGGATCACAGTAACAAATAGTATGAAAAAGTTCTTATTGGTGTGGTTTGTAACATGAACCATAGTTAAGGGATGTAGGAATAAGGGCTGAGTTGAAGAAAGGAAACGGTTCTTTCCTTTGCCTTGTTACTTCTTAGTAGTTTGACCACGAATCATCCTTCATTTCTTCATTAATTTTCTCATTCATTCATCCCCGATTATTCTATTTCTCAGATATTGTGGAGTGTGTCTGTCATATGTGAAGCACAATGCTAGGTAGTGAGGGTGCAGAACTGAGTTAGAGCTCCTGTCTCCAAGAACCTCATCTTCTATTAAGGCAGATGGAAAAGTTTAAAGACAGAGTTACAGCAGGGGTATGAAAGTTTGATGCAAACACAGAAACAACTAAGTAGCTTCAACTTCCTTAAAATGGTGATATCTACATCCAGATATCATGAGGATAAAAAAGATGATGAAAACAATAGGTCTATGATACATTCACTGTCCCTGTGCAAACATGATGAAACCTCTAAAATCTCCAGCAGTAGTTGAAAAGCCCATTTACAACTGGACCCCAACCTATCTGTCCTATCTCGGATCTTTTCAATCTTTGCCCTATTGCTTCAGAAACTTCAAACTATTCACCATTTTTCTAAATATGGTACAATTTCTCACACTTCTGTACCTGGCGCTAGTTGCTTTCCCCGCTTGGAAAGACTTTCCTTCTATTTCTAACATGAGCCCTCCTGACTCTCTGGTTCATTCCCTTTCTGATGACTTACTCTTCATGTTGCAGACACAGTGAAAATTACACTGCCAAATCTTCTCAAATTCCCAGCGCAGTTAATTACTTCTTTCTTTCAGCACCCCTACTGCTTTTTCCCCTGCTTGTAGTGAAAAACTGATCAAAGCCACCTGTCTGTCCTCTTCATCATTAACTCCCTGAGGGCAGAGACTTCACCTTTCCTATTTCTTTACTGCCATCACCTAGCAACATGTCTTAGTAAATATTGGTTATAAAAATTAATGCAGCTATAGAGAACACATTAGCCAATGAAAAAACTAAGTGAATGAGTGAGTGATCAAATTAATGAGTCAGTAAATTACTGAATAGTGATTGAGGAAATGAGGAAATGATTGAGTGGCAAATTATTGTATAATTATTTAATTAATGAATAAATTCATTATTTAGTAAGTGAATAAATAAGCGTATGACTTACCTAAAGAGTTCATGGCAGTTTTTGTTTCCAGATCAGAGAAATTCAGGATTTTAACTGACATAAACTTTTTCCCTCCAACAGCTGTGTCTCCGGTCATCATACTCCAAGTAGAATTTTTGCCAAAGGTATTAAGAATAGCTCACCATTTAACTATTCCAGACAATTTGCAATTGCAGTCTGTGACAAAGCCACAGTTTTAACAATATTTCACAATCCTCGTTTTATGACTGTGATTTTATAATGTAAACATCACCCCCTGGAAATTCTCAGTTTTGTTTTTTTTCAAATTATTCTTCCAGATATTAGTAACAGAGAAATGACTTATATACTATATGTTGGCTAATAAATTATATTCCTTCACAGTAAGTTCTAACTGACTTTGATTTACGAAAACAATGTTGACTTAGAAGAAAAATATTTTTGTTAGTTTGATAAAATGGGTCAAAACTGTTCTGTCGTACTTCATTTGCCTTAGCAAAACTATGAACTTCGCTTGAGACATGGCGTGGCATTTGTGTATGGCCACAAGGAGACACTGTGTCTTGTCTTTGCAGTACAAAACTGCACACAATCTTGTTTGTGAAAATTGTGCCCAAGAATAATTATTTAGGTTTTTTTGTTTGTTTGTTTTTTGTTTTGTGACAGGATCTCACTCTCTTGCTCAGACTAGAGTGCAGTGGTGCCATCTCGGCTCACTGCAACCTCTGCCTCCCCTCAACCTCCACCTCCCAGGCTCAAGTGATTCTCCTGCCTCAGCCTCCCAAGTAGCTGGGATTACAGGTGTGCACCATCAGGCCTGGCTGATTTTTTTTTTTTTTTGTATTTTTAGTAGGACAGGGTTTCACCATGTTGGCCAGGCTGGCCTCAAACTCCTGACCTCAAATAATCCACCCACCTTGGCATCCCAAAATTATTTAGTGTTTTGAACACCCTTTCCTGTGCAGCCAGAGGTTTCTAATGATAATTGTTAAATAAACAGATCATTAGGTTAAGATTAAGACTGTCAATACAGGCTTAGTCTGCTAAATGAATAGTGTTTGATGGAATGGGACCCGTGCCTTTTGCAGTGGTTAGCAAATATTGAATTTGTAAGATTCCATCATTACCTTGTTTTTCATGTTACTGAGTAATAAAGTGAGGCCTAGGTGAATATATGGCTTACTACATTGATTTCAGACATTACAGAAAATGCAAAATAATAAAATAAACCTTCTTTAACATGAAAGGAAGTGAGCTCAGTCACTCTGTGTCCTTTTAGTGTCCTTCGTAGAGATTTAGCTTTTCTGGGCCCTTTTAAAAGAATACAACTTTTAACACTATAAAGTATGTTCTTTAAAAATACTTTTGAAAAATCGAAATGAATTACAAACTTTTCCAAACTTTTGGCTGATTTCCTTAGGATTAAATCCCAAAACAGAGAATATGTAAGTCTAAATTGTGAATACTTTAAAGTACTTCATATTGATTTTCAATTGCTGTAGAGAAAGAACCTGAATATATACTAAGTACTAAAATGTCTCTTCGTCCTGTAGAAGTACCTTGTCTCTTACGTTTAGTAACGGAAACAAATGTGATGAATTGCTAAGGCCTTTTTCCACGATGGCACTCTACTCATAGAAGTTTATATGGCATTTCAAAAGTTCTAGTCTAAACAAATATTGACATGATAATTTTGGAATCATCTCTTCCCAAGAAGCAGTCATGGAGAAGAGAATATGGATTTTTTTCTTACCCTCCTGAGTATGGAGTGATCCCCTAAAGAGGACATTCCTGGAATGCTAGACAAACTCAGCGTAAGGAACCACATTCTGACGTTTCTGGACTCACCACCTACGCAATGAGCTGACTGCTAGACTTACGTCAGGAGTGTTGTGTTTCTGGAAATGTCTAGAGAGAGGTTGGATGACCAATGCTTGGGAAGGTTTTTAAAGGCACTCTAGGTCCAATTGGGTAATCCAACTACACATAATGTAAAGCTGCTTCATGCTGTCCCCATGCTGTCAACCTCATATCCAGCATATGCAAGCAATTAAATAATTGGAGACTATTACATTTCCAAATAGATCGTAAACTACATTTTAATCAATTATTTCAACCTTCTGCTTCATTAATGCTGTTTTAATGAACTACTAAAAGTAACAGAACAGTAGTTTGGGAATTTTCTTTTGTTTTTGTTTTTGATAGCTTGAGTTTTTCTGCCTCCTCCTTGGGCCTCTTCCCTACTTCATATTGGACATGCCAATGTCTCAGACAGAAGAAGAAGAAGAAAACATCTACCTAAATTAAATAACAGATTAGGAATTGGGATGCAAAGGCAAAATGATTTGAGAACTTAAGGAAGTATTATAGAGACAAGGCAAGGTATCTAAAACATTTTAGCAAAGCCGTGGCACACTTAATGATCTTGGAATTGAACTCTGCCATCCATCCTGTCCCTTCCCATACCAGCACACCAGTCCCCATTTCTGTTGACTTTTTCCCCTATTCTTCTCCCTTATAATTTGCCCAAGCTGGGAAATGTGGCCGTCATATGACAACATGAACAATTCTCAAAGGAATGTTTAATATTTACTTTAATGATAAGAACTTGATTAGAAGAAAGAGGCAATTAAGAAATACTGTTCTCTTTGAACAAATTCAAGAAATATTTTGAGACAGAAAGGGGCTGAGGCATTTCTATGTATCCTTATGAGAAAAAATCAATAGAAATTGAGTATGACAGATTTTGAATACGCCCCTCAGAATGTAGGAAGGCTTACGTGGATATGGCAGCGTATTGCAAATGGACTACATGTTCTGCAACTAAGTTGGGAGAAATAGGTCAATCCATTAGCTATTACAATTACATGATGCAACAGGAAAAGCACAGCTTTTGAATTTTAGCTGCTATAATCCCAGCTAGGACTCGACAACCCGCAGTTGTTCTACAGTTACAATAATCTTTCAGGTGGACTTCATAAATGAACTGAAGAAATTCTTTTGAAAATAACTTTTAAAAGGGAGAACAGTTCCCCCGCACACATTTTCTAGTCGGCTTGGCTGTCCCCTCTGGGCTCAGTAAAAGAAACTCATGCAGTGCAAGTATGTTTAGCAATTGGGCCTGTTCCCAGGTTGTGAGACGTTTAGCAAAAATCCAGAGTTATTATTAGATCTAAATGGAGGCTTTTGTCAAAAGGCCTCTTGAATTGTTAGGAAATCAGAGTGCAAATTGATAATGACACACAACACATCTCTGCCCTGGCAGCTCCCCGAAGGCCGCTGAGATACCCCAGAAAGAACTTCCATAGCCTCACGCCAACAGCATGTTGCCCAATACTTGTCCTTCTCCTAAGTCAGCCTGACAACTGCATTCTTCTCTTTTTTATAAGAGGCAAAACGAGATGGATTAAAGAGGATGTTTGAACTGAGACTATTAATTTCCTTGCAGTGTGTTTTCAAGTCAGATTCCTTTAGAAGAGTCTTTTGTGGTTTCATAAAATTACAACTTTGGCTATTGGGCTGCCTTTTCTAAAGCACAAATTTGGCTTCTAAAGAAAATGTACTGCATATGAAGAAAGGAAAGGAATGAGTCTGTGGTTATCTTAAATATACTCATTTTATATAATAGCTCCTTTATGCAAAGAAACAATTACAGTATTAACTACTTATTAATTTAAAAATCATAAAACATAGTCTTCCTAAAACTTATATGTTTTGTTTGATATATTTTTTTAATTAATAAAAAAGGTTTTTCCTTTAGCAACATTTAAATGCTTAAATATGCTTTTTTGCTGTCAGGTTTAAAAATATAAACTTCCCTTCTTTTTCTAAGGCTATTACAATATTTTTAATGTTTCAGAAATTAGGTGAGAGACCACTTCCTGAGTGAAGTGCATGTATGTGATATCTTCAGGGAAACTGGAGAACGGATTGCTCCACCTCCTTGTCTTAATACTCCTGGCTCCATTAGCTTCCTTTGGATGTGCCCTATGGTGATGCACATGGGAACAGGGCTCACTAAATGGCAAAGTAATTTCAGATTCTTTGTTGTTCCCACTTCTGTGGTCCAAGCACTAACACAGTACCTCCCACAAGGCAGGAAGTCTATTTTATGTAATGAATCATTAAACATAATCCCTGGAAAAGGAGGGATCCTTACTTTTCACTGCTCTGCAGGTTTGACAAACTTCTAGTTAGTTTGAACTGATAGAAAACTGAACCCAATTTACTTGCCAATGAAGAAAGACAACTTGGATGTGTGTCGTCACATCAGATGTTTGGGGATGAACTTCAGGCACATAAGGACACAGTGAGATTTTAAAGGGTGCTTACTAGCAGTCCACAAACCTCAGCTCTAGTCCCAGTGCTCTCTACGGTGGATCCACCACTTTTCTCCACTAGGTTTTTCTGCTCTTACTGAGATCGATGGTTCTCAAACATCACTGTGCATCAGAACCACCACTGGAGATTTTTTAAACACCTATGCCCTGGTCCCACCTTAGACTAATCAATTAAGAATATCCAATGGGTGTGGCCCATCTGTATATTTAATTTTAATTTTATTTTAAGTTCCAGGGTACATGAGGGGGATGTGGAAGTTTGCTACATAGATAAATGTGTGCCATGATGGTTTGCTGCACCTATCAACCCATCATCTAGGTATTAAGCCCGGCATACATAAGCTAATTTTTCTGATACTGTCCTCCCACGCCGCCTTCCACTCACAGACCCCGTGTGTGTTGTCCCCTCCCTGTGTCCATGTGTTCTCATTGTTCAGCTTCCGTTTGTAAGTGAGCACATGTGGTGTTTGGTTTTCTGTTCCTGCGTTAGTTTGCTGAGGACGATGGCTTCCAGCTTCATCCATGTCCCTGCAAAGGACATAATCTCTTTCCTTTTTGTGACTGCATAGCATTCTATGGTGTGTATGTACCACATTTTCTTTATCTACTGTATCACTGACGGGCATTTGAATGGGTTGATTCCATGTCTTTGCTATTGCGAATAGTCCAGATGTGCATTTTTAAAAAGTTCTCCAGGCAATTCCAAAGTGAAATTGGAAATAAACCTGAAGTTCATCCTCAAACATTTGATGTGACTTCAGATATCCAAGTTGTTTTTCTTCATTGGTAACTAAATTGGATTCAGTTTTCTAGCAGTTCAAACTAATTAAAAGGTTTGGCTCACACACAGAATTGTCTTTACCTGGTGTGCTACCAACTTAGGGCCATACCAAACTGCTCCAGACTTTAATGTGATATGATTGACCTGGGGTCTTGTAAAAATGCAGCTTCTGACTCATTAGGTCTGTTCTTTCTGCCATGATACTGAGTAACAGACCTGTGTGGCTATAGCCACTCAAGGCGGATGTCCTACCTCAGCTTAGCACTAAATCTCTCCTTGTGTCTTAAAGACAGGTTGGGACATGAGAGCTCTTGAAGGCTCAAGACTCCAAGAATAAAGCAGCATTGGAGGGCCATTTCCGGAATGGTAATGGACGGGAAAGAAGGGCACCCCCTCACTTGATTTCTGTGCTCCTTATATTTTTGATGTTTATCGAAGCTGACATTGCTTCCCAAAGTCCAAGGAAGGAAAGACAAAACAGATCATTTTCATCTGCCTCGTGTTCCCTTAGCTATTTCCCAGGCTGACTGAGAACAATTTGCATCCTGTCCAGGCCTCATAATGTCTGGTTGTTAAAGAAAGACACATGGGTATTGCCAAAGCGTCGGGAGACCTTTACTCAGTGTAGTGTGACTTGAAGGATGTGGGAAATGTGGGAGGGTGGATTACTTTGATTTTTGTCCTGTGGTCTACACTGGAAGTTTTCTATGTAAGGGCGAGAGACATTGAACTTGCATTCTCTTTCAATTTAATTTTGGATTCAAAGTATGTATATATATTAAATGCAGTGAATATGAGGTGTCCTCTGTGTGTCAGATTCTTTGTTAGATGCTAGGGACAGTGACTTTAAGGAGTCATAGATTTTGTCTTCCAGGGGCTCCTAATTGTGGGGAGGGAAAGCCACACAGCTAAGTGTTATCCTGAAGAATAAGGTGCAGTAAGAACACAGAAAAAAAAAGGCAATTAACTCTTTTGCTTATATGGTAAAAAAGGTAACAGGGGCAGTATGTCAGGGAAACTTTAAAAAATAAAAGAATTCCTCAAAATAGAAACAGGAGAAAAGCTTTCTAAGTAGGAATATACCATGCCTCAAGTCAAGAAAGCAAAACACTATTTTAAGCTTTATTATAGCACTAGAATTAAATTT
>NW_012107808.1:764261-783096 GCF_000951045.1 Mandrillus leucophaeus | reverse complement strand
GGTAGTCCAGAACAGTCCTGAGTTGTAGCACTTTCCTATTTATACTGACATCTCGTGGTAGTGCTGTGTGACTGCAGTCTGCATTGTCTTGGGAGCTGTCTCTTATACACATCTGTGTTATCCTGAAGAATAAGGTGCAGTAAGAACACAGGAAAAAAAAGGCAATTAACTCTTTTGCTTATATGGTAAAAAAGGTAACAGGGGCAGTATGTCAGGGAAACTTTAAAAAATAAAAGAATTCCTCAAAATAGAAACAGGAGAAAAGCTTTCTAAGTAGGAATATACCATGCCTCAAGTCAAGAAAGCAAAACACTATTTTAAGCTTTATTATAGCACTAGAATTAAATTTAGTCATATCTGATCTTAAACATAAACATTCTTCTCACTCATATAGATTTGCCAATCTTTAGGGCACCACCTAATCAATATTCACCAATCATCTGAGTGATGACATGGTATTCCAGAAAGGCCAAGGCAAAATTGGAAAAGAAAATTAACCCCTAAAACATGAAGGTAGGTAAATTTTAGCTCAACTTGAATCAAATGTAGCAAAGACTAAGACAGTACCTGTAATACAGGTGAGATTTATTTTGTGACTTACTTGAGGCTGGGCATGAGGTTTGGCTCACATACAGAATTATCTTCCCCTGGGAGTACTACCAGTTTAGGACCATATCAAACAAATGCCCGGCGGGGTTCTTGTGGGCTGTGTGGGCAATGGAAACATGGGGTTATAAAGTCTAAGAGGAGACATTTGCCTGCCTCCACCTAGAGTCAAAGTTGATACAGTTCAGTGTCCTTCTATGCTCCCTTAGAGTTTGTTGGTTTTTTCCTTCAATTTTATCCATCCCTGAGGACATTGCTCTTTTGGAGTCTTGACTTTATATAGAGGTCCATGATGGTTTAACCTTTACTCATGTGGTATTAACTGATACACCAGGGCAGCAGTTGTCTCCAGTGGTTTGTTTCTGTTTCTCATTATTTTTGGCCTCTTGCTATATTCTTTATCATTCTGAGATGCACGCACGTACACACACCCACACACGCACATGCACTCTTTCAAAATATTCTGTATATGCTTTCAAAATAGTTCATTCAGCCTTCTAGTTAATTTCTTAGTTTCTGTTATTGCCTAACAAATGACCCCCAAAACTTGGTAGCTTAAATTAACAGCAATAGTAGATTATGGAGATGATCTTGTCTTGTACAAGTGACTTTTACAGATTTGTAAATGTCTAGATTATTATATTGACAAAAATAAGATTTAAACAATTTAGTATGAACGGAGGCATGATGGATGTCCATCAATGAATTGCACTTGTGCTTAAGGAGAACTTAATGCTTCCTGATTCCCTCCTGGCTCACTGCTGATCAGTGAACCCACCTGGTGCACAGACGTGAAGTGGAGGAAAAGATAGGGTTTAGTCAAAAATAGAGAAGTGTTTAAGGTAGAGAGCAAAATGCTAGTCTTGGCTTCATTAGGATAAGTAATTTGGCAACCAAGTGTGTAATGAATTCAAAATCTGGAGATAATTTTGGAGGGGGGTGGCAGGGTCCAAACTGAAACAGAACTGGATTGTGGAGAGTGCATGAAGGAAGTAAAACAGGTCAGCATTCAGTGCTAGTTGGAAATAAGTTTGAGTTTTGCCTTAGCAAATAGCCAGCTCCATGATCTCAAATAAATAAATCATGTTTTTAAAAAGATTTTCAAAGATGAAGGGCAGAAGTTAAAAACAAAGAAAAAAAAGAAAAAGAAAGTAAGTCACAATTAGACACACCCTTACGAAATTTTCAACACTGGAATAAAAGAAGATTTTAAAAGCATCATAGGAATGAAAAGTAACAGGCACTGGATTTCTCGTTAGCAATACAAGATGCAAAAACACAGTAGAGGGCCAGGTGCGGTGGCTCATGCCTGTGATTCCAGCACTTTGGGAGGCTGAGGTGGGAGGAACTCACTTGAGTTCAGGAGTTCAAGACCAGCCTGGCCAATGGGGTGAAACCCCAACTCTACTAAAAATACAAAAAATAGCCAGGCATGGTGGTGCATGCCCGTAGTCCCAGCTGCTTGTGAGGCTGAGGCAGGAAAATTGCTTGAACCCAGGAGGCAGAGGTTGCAGTGAGCTGAGATCACACCACCGCACTCCAGCCTGGGCAACAGAACAAGACTCCATCTCAAAAAAAAAAAAAAAAAAAAACCAAAAACACACACAATAGAGCAATGCTTTAATACATTCAGAGGATAGTTTTTCAACAGAGAACACTATAGCTCAAAAGTGGTGGAAAGTTTTGGCTTCCTATCCACCAACCATTTCTTCTCTGCCTATTTTTAAGCAAATTTCCAGTTTTTAAGGCATTTCTTGAGCAAAAATATGCTAAGGAGGGAGCCTTCCACAGTCCTGGAGGATGAATCATTATTAGTCTAAATCAATCATGACAAAATCTCTTCTCTTTGATATTGATTATTTGAATGGGATTATAATGCGATTCTAACCAAGACGTCTTCAGGGGCTTCTGGAAAACATTTCTGTTTTCCTGATAAAGAAGATAGAGCTATTCAGGAAGGTCTTTTTTCCCCTTACAGCTCTTCGCTCTGCCTCAAACTCAGTTCTTTGAGGATATTATGTTTGGATCTGTGTCATCCAACTTGTGACCAGGAGGTCATAAGCCAACATACTGTGGATGGCTAAGTAGAATAATGGAAAGAGCCTGGGTCATTGATAACATTGTTTAGCTACTGAACCTAGCCTGGTACCACCTACCTCCAAATTTCCTGTTATTTGAGATAATTAAGAATCTTTATTACCTAAGCCATTTTGGGGTATGGAATGCATCATAAATGATACATGAACCAAATTATGTATCAGGCATAAAAATATTTTTCTTTTCAGGTAGGGAAGAGGTCAACCATTTTTTTATTATTCATTTCTTTGTAGGGCTTTACCTGGGGATTATTTCAGTAAAGCGAAGGAGGCAACCAGGAAAGCAAACAGAATCTGCCCAGAAGGAGCAAAAGGGGCTGTGCTGGGATGATCGCATATAGCCTGAAAGCAACAAACCAGTTAGGAAAAGAGGAGAAAGGATGTGAAGTGCAGATCAGGGAGAAAGGTAGAGAGGGAGGTTTTCAGGAAAAAAAAAAAAAATTGGTGGATGTAATGGATAGAAAGTATGATCGAGAGTTTGGATGACAGTAAATATATACTAATATGTTATGAGGAAATAATGCTGGAAGAAAAAAGGCAAGTAGAAACCCTGCATGTGTGAGTAATGAGTGGCAGGAAGGTAGGGAATAAATAAGACAGGCCTGGTACAAACATGAAATAGATATATTGTTGCATGCTAAGTAAGGTAAATTAAAGAAAGAAAAACCACTTAATCTTACCAAGTAGGAATATTCACTTTTGGGGATTCTGTAAGTCTTGAAATTGGATCTATCTATGCTTAACAATGAATAATATTTATATACTTTTTAAAATTAAATATAAATAAATCTAGTATAATCATGTAAGTGTCAATGTGTAGAGTAAATCTTTGGACAGAAACCAGAAGTTTTGGTTGTGGTTATATGACTATACATAAAAATCAGCACTAATGGAAAAGCATAGCTGATATAAAGAAGGAATTTACGGTTGGGTGAGAAAATTCAACAATGTAAAGGGACCGGTATATTTAACTCACACTCTGATAATAATAACTAAAGATTGATCAGAACTTGTGAAATAAACGTTTAAATATAAAATAATATAAACAGAAAAAAATATATAAATATAAAAATCATACATGTAATCAAAAATAATAATATGCTATTAAATATTTTGAGATTCGATGAGGAAGAAAAGTGTAAATGAGTGAAATCCATCTTCCACATGAAGATATTTGACATAATCTCCTTGTCTTCCTATTTGCCTGCAAATCCCACCTCAGACTGTCACCTGCTCTATGAAACATTTCCAGCCACCTGATATTCTCATCGGGTTACAGTACATAATAACTGCATGCTCCTAAGGGCAATTCTTTTTTTTTTTTTTTTTGAGACGAAGTCTCGCTCTGTCGCCCAGGCTGGAGTGCAGTGGGGCGATCTCGGCTCACCGCAAGCTCCGCCTCCCGGGTTCCCGCCATTCTCCTGCCTCAGCCTCCGGAGTAGCTGGGACTACAGGCGCCGCCATCGCGCCCGGCTAATTTTTTGTATTTTTAGTAGAGACGGGGTTTCACCGTGTTAGCCAGGATGGCCTCGATCTCCTGACCTCGCGATCCACCTGCCTCGGCCTCCCAAAGTGCTGGGATTACAGGCGTAATCTATCCAGCCAGCAATACATTTTGGGGGTTGTATTAGGCAGTTCTTACATTGCTCTAAGGAAATACTTGAGACTGGTTAATGTATAAAGAAAATAGATTTGATGGGCTCACGATTTCACGAGTCTTCAGGCTTTACCAGAAGCATGGTGGAGCATCTGCTTGGCTTCAGAGGTGGCCTCAGGAAGCTTTCAATCATGGCGGAGAGTGAAGGGGGCGCTACCCCTTCGCACGGCGAAAACAGAGGCAAGCGAGAGACAGGAAGTGGAGGAGGTGTGCCCTTTTAAAATGAGCAGGTCTCTGGAGAACTCACGCAGGACGACAGCGCGAACTCATGAGCGATCCGCCCCCATGATCCAAACACCTCCCACCAGGCCCCACCTCCAGCTTTGAGGATTACAGTTCAACATGAGATTTGGGCAGGGATAAATATCCAAACTATATCAAGGGTCTTGAGGTTTTATTCTATCCTAGGCTCTGTTTTAAATTCTAAATAGAAACTATAAAAAAGCATGCCATACCTGAGTGCTCTTCACATGAATCTGACTCTTTTTTAAGAGAGAGAAAGAATTAAAGATCTGTTTACAAAATTAAGAAAGAAATTACGTCGTTAATAAGTACTATGAAAAGACATATATAGGGGGCTGGAAGGGTATAGATTCACAGAAGTAGACTTGGTTTGGGGAATCTAGGAAGGCTTCCTTGAGGTGGGAGTGGGGGTGTATGAGTTGCTGTCTGAAGTATGATAGACAGTACCTTGGCCAAGCAGGGCAGTGTGGAGCGAAGGGCATGGTATGAGAAGCCTGATGCCAGGCAGGAAGGAGTATGCCGTGCTGAAGAGAAACTCTGCAGGCTCCATGGCGTTGCAATGCGGGCAGTGAGGAGACAAGAAGCTAAAGAGGACCCTGGAGCAGGAAAGAGGAGAAAGGGGACCGTGGTGCAGAGGTAGGAACTGCAGCTTACAGGGCCTTGCAGTCATAGTATGGAGTTTGTCTTCCTTAGAAGAGAACAGAGCCAGCCACTCCCAGAGCAAACCTCAATGAGATTTGTTTGTGAATAGATCAGGGGTGAACGAACTGCAGCCTGTGGGCCAAGTCCAGCCTCCTACCTGCTTTTATACCCTTTTACTAGAACACAGCCACACTCCTTTGTTTGCTTATTATCTATGGCTGCCTTCATACTATCATGGCAGAGTAGTTGCACCAGAGATCGTATGGGGTGCAAAGCCTAAAATATGTATTATTTTGCCATTTACAAAAAAAAATAGTTGTTGGACCCTGGAATAGATCAATCTATAAATGATGCAGAGAACTGTTCCTGCTTTTATGCTTGCACGTTGTGTACTAAGATCATTCGTATCCTTATTTCTCTCTCCCATTATTAGACTGTGAGCTCCTTTAGGACAGGGACAGAGCATATTCAATTGATTTGGGTTTTTCTAACTCCTAATACAGTATTGCTACAATGATCCATGGGTTTATGAAGTCCAGTTTGCTCATTCTGCTTATGAATTATCTAGTCCCACTGCCAATTTAACTGATTTGGAAATTTAAAGCAAAGAAGGTTGAGTGACCCTCTTTAAAGCCCCAGCAACTGAGTATCGACATTGGGTCTCAAACCTAGGTCTCTTGACTCTTAATCCTGCTGTCTTTGTTCTTACTGTAATTCAGCTGTTCAAATTAGTTTAAAAATAAGCAATAATGTGAACATTAGTAGAACCAAGAGAGTGGAGATATGTAACTACTTATAGAGTCATTCTTTTACAGGCATGATGACTCATTTATGTGGAAAATGCGCCCAGGAGCTCTGTCTAAATCTGTGTTCTAGTCATCTCTATCGAACAGAAGTTTGTGCATTATCTTAGGAAGCCAGCCTCAATGAATCTCCCTAGAAAGCTTTGGAGATTCTGCGAGGAGTCCTCCATGGAGGTCAGAGATACAGAAAGCTTCATATTGCTATTCCATACGCCTGTTCACCCTTCCTATTAAGAGGCTGGAAATATAATTAGAAGACAAGCACCACAGATGCTGCAGTTTACAATATCCAGAAGAAACTGCCGAAATGGGTAAGACATGAAAGGATAATTTTGCTTATACAAAATAGCAGACTGCAAACTAAAACCAAGAAAAACAAACAGGCAGATGGGAAGAGTGGAGAAGGCGCTGGCACAGCTGTGAGCAGGATTTAGACACCCAGATGCAACATAATTTGGGGGGAGGGGTGGGAGAGGAAGAGCATCTGAAAGAAAATTAGAATCACAAAAGATGCTGAAGAATAATGAGTTTCTCATCTCTCCACCTGCAGGTTAAACTTTTTCACCACCTCCTAATACCGTGGTTGCTGAAAGTCGTTTCCTGGGGGATGGAAGAAGAGGACTCTAGGACAGAAAAGATAAATAGACATCATGCCTAGCAAAGAAGGCAGCAGCAGTAAAATCAACAGCTATGATTGCGATGGAAGAAGAAAGACATACCGTTACCCAGAAGAGGGTGGATAGTAGTGTTTAGTTTTATTATTAGCAGCACCATTTACATAGCAGCACATGTGCATGCCTGCCTGTCCAGATAGAGCTATGGACTTGGGGTGGGGCAAGAGAGGGTCATTGCTTACAGAGTTTCTACTAGGCGGTAGCCACTATGATGGAAACTACACATATCATCTTCATTAATATCCCCTTTCCCACAACAGCAACAAATTTTTAAAAAATCAGTGATGTATTTGTTTTTCCTGTTTTGGGAGGATTAAGAAACTAAAGGACCAAGGGGTAGGAGCCAGAATTTAAATTTAGATCTTTATGATGCCCTAGAGGGTATTCCTCAACCACTTAAGTACGAACACAAAGCAAAGTCATCAGAAAAAAAAACATTTCTGTTATGTAAAATCAAACGTAACACCAAAAGGGAGCAGCAATATGTTCTTTAGCAAATTGTGACTCAGAAAAGAAGAAGCTTCTGTCGGCCAAGGGAGATTCAGCAACTGGGTGCTTAGCTCTGCCATGCCACAAAAGCACCTCTTCGTTTCTCTAAAAGTACTTAAAAAAAAAAAAAAAAAAAAAAAAAACCGGACCGTTTATGCATTTTTACTCTATGTTGTGAGCCCCTGCAGGACAGAAATTGGACATTACTCATCCATTTATGCCCAGAACCCAGTAAAAAGCCTAGCCCTGCATAGGGTTACTACATGGTTGGACTCTAGGAGTCCCCACTTACACTGGTGTTAATGTGAGTGATGGAGGCAGTGCTGTACTCCATAGGAGGCCCACAGAGAGCAGGTGTTCCCTAAATGATGACAGAGGGATGGGCTTGTTTCAGCCAGCCAGCTTCTAAGAAGTTTCCAGTGAAAATCAACTGCTCCTTCCCCTACATTTTCAGGGCATTCTCTTTAGTACGCACCTTTCCCCCTTCCTCCAACCCACCACATTCTCATCACAGTTCTGTGTATCAGGATGATGTTTATCCCTAAAGCTATTTATGGGCATGACTGGATTTTATCTTAGCTTCCTTGAAGTGGCCCGGTCGAGTGACATAAGTCTATATTTTAAACAAAATAATGTGCTTCTTTCTAAAACAAGATTTTTTAATCTATAAAGTATAGCTCATAAACCCCTTTCACACATAATCTATGCTAAGTAATATCTTTTTCTTTATTATCTATTTCATTCTTCCCTCCTGGTGGGCACACCATGAGGGAGTTCTTTGAATGGGTCTGTCAACTGTTTCCCAGTGGCAATGGGGCCACACTGCCTGTTACTGCACAAAAATGAGGTAGAGTTCCCATATCTTGGAGGATATATCTCTTCATGGGAAGAGAAAAAAAATCATAGCTCCGCATTCCACCTCATGGGCTGTTTCCACCAGCTATTTTGGGGAAAGGGAAAGCCAGCCTCACAACACTTTCCCCAGAGAAAAGATGCCAATCTCAACGTTAACCATTAGGAAACATCATTAAAGCAGATGAGAAATGGGCTGCGGACATTTTTATGAGCCCAAAATACTCTGCTTGGAGGTTTTATGGAGACCACAGGAAGCCAGAGAGACAATGACATCCATACCCTTTTTTTAGAGTCTGCTGAGCTGGGGAACAATCTTTGTACTCCATAGAGTGTGTTTTTGCAAGTGTAAATTACCACTGGGGGCCATGTCAAAGTAAGCCTTTTTCAGAGACTTGAGCACCTGTTGGACATAGAACGCTCTAGGCCAAGTAGTTGTGGGCTCACTGTCCATATCCATCCAGAACTGCAAAGAAAATGCTTCCTTTTGATACCAGGACAGTCGTGGAACTAGTCTTTAGAGAAGGTTATTCCGCTTAAGTCTCCAAAGTTGCAACATTACACCAGTAATCTCTATATATTGGTTTTCTTATTTTTTCATATGATAAAATGAAGCTCAGAAAGGTTGAGAAACTTGCACATACACACAACTGGTAAGTAAAGGAATCAGAATTTGACTCTGAATGTCCTTCCTTATGGCACCACCACCTTATCCAAGCCCGAAGATGTAGACTTAAGGCAGGGACAGGAAAGAGGGTGTGCACACAGAAGTGGCCCCAAATGAGGTCTCTTGGGTCTTTATTTACAGCAAGCCCAGCAGAGATATTTTTTCTCTGTAAATCAGGAATTGTGTTTTTAAGGCATTAAACCACACAGTGAAAATAGGAGAGAGGTGAGCAAAGTCCTGGCAGGTTGCTCTCTGCCTCCGGTAATGCAGTTGTGTGTTTTCCCGGGAACCCTAGAAGAGGAATGGGGAAGGTAGTCCAGAACAGTCCTGAGTTGTAGCACTTTCCTATTTATACTGACATCTCGTGGTAGTGCTGTGTGACTGCAGTCTGCATTGTCTTGGGAGTCAAGCATTCAATATTTACCAATATTCAGTGTACTCATTCCTGAATTAAATGAACCAGAAGTTACTAAGCACTTGGTATTTGCCAGGCACTGTGCTAGACACTAGAGAATACTAGGACATGCTTACAGAAGGATCCTGGGAGAGACCAAATTGGAAACTCTTAAAGGAGCTCAATGCTTATCAAAGCATTAAGAACAACAACTAAGTGAATATAGGTGACAGAGTTGGCCAGGTACTTAGTAATGGTGGCACTACGTCTTCTGCATTTATTATCCCATCGAATCTTCATGATGATCCTCACTGGTGAGTATTCTCATTCAGATTTCAGATGGAAGGAAACTAAAACTATAAGAGGTTATTTAAATCACCCTGGTTTAAAAACCTCCTAAGCAGTGAAGTTAGGATTTGAACTCTGATTTTTCATATCTCAAAGCCAGAACTATACTTCTCTGTGAACAAACAGCAAGAAGAGATTAATTCCCATGGTCATGTGTCATTTGAAAAGGACTTAAGTTTATTTGCATGAGATTTAGCCCATGACAATTATGGGGTATCAGACTTCCCAGATATCTATTAGTTAAATGAAACTAGTTCTGTTTAATTTAACTTATCAACCAAAACCCTACTGTTAACATCATTATGCATATGTTTGGGTTGGTTTTCTTCTATAAACACATAAATACATGAATATATAAACGAAAAAGGGAATCATACTGTATATGCTGTTTGTAATTTGTTTATTTTGTCTAATTTTTTAGCTTCCTATTGCTAAACACCAACTTACCACAAATTTAGCTGAAAACAACTCCCATTTATCTCATAGTTAAGCAGGTCAGATGTCCAGGCAGGCTCGATTGGATTCTCTGCTTAGGATCTCACAAGGACAAAGTCAAGATAATGTGCCCAGCTGGGCTCTTATCTGGAGGCCCTGGGGAAGAATCTGCTTCCAAGCTCATTCTGGTCGTGGGCAGACTTGAGTTTTTTGTCACTGCAAAACTGAGGACCTTTTTTATTCTTGCTGGGTGTTGGCCACGGACCAATTTTCCTCCTAGACGCTC
The DNA here is from genome assembly GCF_000951045.1 of Mandrillus leucophaeus. Lineage (NCBI taxonomy): Eukaryota > Metazoa > Chordata > Mammalia > Primates > Cercopithecidae > Mandrillus > Mandrillus leucophaeus. The sequence continues at coordinate 772,904 of NW_012107808.1, read as the reverse complement.
CTCTCAGGTCCTTGATGGTTACCCTCTATCTCAGCAATGGACAGCCTCCTCCATGTCAAATCTCTTGCACACTTCTGATCTCTCTAACCTTCTCTTCTACTATTATCTGGGAAAATTCCTATTTTCAAAGGGCTCTTGCCATTAGGTTAGGTCTACCAGGATGACCTCCACTATCTTAAGATCAACTGATAAGTAACTATAATTACATCTGCAAAATCCCTTTTGCTGTGTCATGTAGCATATCATGGGAATGCCACTGGGGCAAAAGTCATGGGGCATTTTAGAATTCTGGCTACCATGTTTAACAAACATATTTTCAAAATATATTTATTGACAGTCTACTTTGTGTTCGAGTCTAGGCTGTAGAGCTATGATAGTGAATAGAATACATAAAAACTCTGCGTTCATGTAGCTGACATCTAGTGTCCTGGAAAGAGATTTTCTATATTGAGGAATATGCCTATATAACTTTTCGTTTTTTATAGATATGTAATTCCACTGTGTAAATATACCATAATTTAAATAAGTACATCCAGCTATTGAATAATTTAGATTCTTTTTAATTTTTGCATTTGTAAACAGCATGGCAATGGATATTCTTTTGCACTATTTTCAGATAGATGCCTGGAAATGGAATTTATAGGTCAAAGTGTACTACTTTGACACATGATATTAAACTGTTTCCTAGAAAGCCTTGACAAGCAGTATTCCTGCCACCATTGTTATTTTTTTGTCTTTGCAAATATTTCTAGTGAGATTGAATTTTTTACTTATATATTATATACATATATATGTATATGGTATATTTATAATCATTTTTATGCTTTTCCTAGTCACATTTTTTGATGATTTTTTTCACTAGGATTTGTTTTTCTTTTTTGTATCATTTTACTACAGTTATTTAAAGTATTAACTTTGTTGTTATGTATTACTACAGATTTTATGCCAGTTCATTGTCTTTCAATTACATTTATGGCATCTTTTGATATAACATTTTTGTAATCCAAATTATCCATATTTTCTTCTAATAGTTGGTAAATAACTGGATTCATAGTTGGTAAAGCTTTATCATTCCTTCATATAAGAATGCAGATATATATTTGTATACACACATATATATTTTAAAATTTTGTTTTAGTATAGGAGTATTTAACTTGGTAATGAATTAGGGACTACACATTATTTTTCAGAAGTGTAACCAGGTGCTCTGCCATTACCTCATGAATAAACCAAACATATCAACATGCCCTCAATGTTTATAAATACTTTTTTCTCTTTCTTAACTTTCTATATGTTTTCACTGCTTTGGTTCCCTTGGATGATCCCACAGGAATTTTATTGTTATAACTTTAGGATGTTGTAATATGATAAACGCAGTCTTTCTCCATTACTCTTCTTAAAAATACCCTGGTCAATCTCACACTTTATCCTTCCAAATGTGCCATAAAAATAATTTTAATTCAAATCCAGATTTGTTAGTGTTCAATCTGAACATAAGAACAATATGGAAAGGCAGTATCAGTTTTGGAAGCCTATGAATTAATTTCATATGTCCCTAAGTCCTTCTGCTAGCCCATCCATGCTCCAGTTTATGATTACCTGAGAGTATCTGTGATGCCTCACTCTCCCCTTCACTTCCTAATCAACCCCCTCCAATCACTCACCTACACAAGCTGATGACACCCACCATTCTTAAATATGTCAACTGTCTTCTTCCAGACCGCTACTGGCCTAGTCCTGAGTGTCGTCTCCTTTTTGCCTATTCTGTTTAGTGACCTGTGTATCAGCTTGCTGGCTTCAGGCACGTCCAGGTCATTCTCCACAGGCATGGTCACAATGGCTGTCTAAAGGCTCACTGTCATGCCTCTGCCATGCATTTGACCTCTTTCCAACTGTCCTCATTGCTGATCACGGGAAGTAGAAGCTCTTTAGTCTAAACACTCTTCACATGTTGATCCTTAACTATCTTTCCAAATTCACCTCCCTTCAGACTCTATTTTACAATTTAATTCCATTTGCCTATACCTCTGTCCCCATACAGGCTATTTTGCACCTCACCTTCACATATTTCTAGATGGTTTCCCTTCACTGATATGTTCTTCCTCAATGCTCTGGTTTCCCCTGCTGAGGCGCTAACACCTGCATCTCCTTAAAGACTGCTGACTTTGTCTCCTTTGAGAAGTATTCTGTGATACTCTCCAGTTCCTCATGTCCAGCCCCAATTTCCCAAACATACGATGAGCAAGTTAATGATTTTTCTCTGTATTCTTACATTGGGATCATCACAGCTCCATAGAATTCATCATTCCCTATTTAGGTGTTTGTTTTTGATATATGTAAGTTACATGACATCTCAAGTCATATCTCCGTGATGTAAAAGCTCCTATCAGTTATGGAAGAATCTAATAAACCTATTTACACATTTTACTACTACAATCTACTCTTTAACAGCAATTTAAGTTTCTGTAACACTCCCACCAAAATTTCTCATCTTTATCCACCCTTTCCTCCAGTCTGACCTCTTCTAATTTTTCACTCTCTCTTGTGATCATGATCCTTAAAAACAATTGGATCTCCGCTTTAGAGGATAAATGATCCTTTGTTTTAGAATATCTGTCTTATTGTTTAAGCACGGATAACATGGGTTTTGTAAAGCCTTCCTCTCTTGTTGCTAATTTTAGAATCTCAAAAATACAAGGAGCAGGAAATTTTATTTTTCCAGGCTAGAGAGCGTCTTTGTTACCAAGTTCACATGTATTAATACCTCCTGAAATCCAGTGACTGCAGTTCCTAGGAGACAAGAAGGAACTTTCGTTGAAATTGCTCTGCCTGGCTCTGTAGAACTCTCTGAAATGAACCTCACTTGTTATCCAGGCCACACTAGGTTGCTATGGAAACCAACATGTTAGATCAGCAAAAACTAAGACAAAGATTTGGAAGAAGTCACTGATGCTGCAACCTCTTTACCTTCTTTTCAGCATCTCTCTCATTCTTTCTACAGGCGTGTGTGTGTGTGTGTGTGTGTGTGTGTGTGTGTATGCATGTTTATGTGTGTATCTCTGAATGACAACTGGATGTCAAAACCTTCATGTTCCTTTTTCACTGAGCATATACGCTTTTACACCCTTCTCAGATTTGGGACAACCTGGCCTGTCTTTACTATTGTTGGGGCTTCTTCAAATAGGTGGTCCCCCTTATAGGGCACAAAAAGAGCTTTGCCTTTCCTGTTAGTATCTAAATGGTCTCCAGAGAAGAAATGGTTATGTAAGGAGAAATAACCCACCATCAGTCCTGAGGACCAAGCCACATTCCACTGAAAAGAAAATAAAAACCTGCGGTCAGTGTTTTGCTAATGTCTCTGCTGTTAAATCAGGGCGGGAGTCCAGAGCCAGGGAAAACATTTCATTCAGACCTTGGAGGCTCTTGTAAAGGTCCCTGTTTCAGCTTGGTCAGGGAATTACCCACCCAGCGGCGCAGTGGGAAATGTTTCCGACATTCAGAATTCCAGTTGCGTGTTGCAGTTGCTTTGAGCTCCAGTTTGGAAGAACGTATGCTTGGCTTATGCTCATGTCGGCTTTTTCATTCACTAGGGTGCTGAGATGGCAGAGATCTAAGTTCCTGAATGTCCTCAGCTGTTTTATCTACCCTGGACCAGGAGAGGGATGTGGCAGCTCCTGGTTACTCAGGCATTTGAGGCAGTGTGTGGATGTGAGTGAAGCCTGGAGTTCAAACCCCTTAGGGAGGAAATAAATAGTTCTGAGCACCAAATCTGTGACACATACTGTCCTAGCTGTTTCAAACAGATTATCTGAAACTCATTTCATTCTCACATCAAACTTGCATGCCACATATTATCCAAGTTTTGTAGGTATAGAAACTGAGGATCAAAGAGGCTAAGTAAAATGACCAAGATCGTGTACCTCGTCAGAGGCTGGTTTGAGATTTGACCTCAGGCCTGCTGGGTATTAAAGCCTATTTTGGGTTTTGTTCTCCCTACAATTGTTCCCATTATAATATACTGTTAGAGGGACACACACACACACACGCACACACACACTGCCCTATAGTTGCACACTGCAATTCTTGCCTAGCTATCTATATATAAATGATTTCAGAGGCACCATTAGAGAAAGTGTTAATGACTCCACGAAGGGCTGTCTTTCCCACTGGGAGAACTGGTGCCTAATTTAGGATGAGTCATAGGAAAAACATTAACATTTGATTCCCTTTCTCCTTCTCTCCTTTCTTCCCTCCGTCCCTTATAATAATTCAAAAAAAAATTTTCGAATATTTATTCTGTTTCAGCCTCTGTAGTTAGCATACGGCTAAAGAGATAATCTCCTAGTTTTGGGTTTATCTTTTCATTTTCTTTTTGGCGATTTATTTGTGGGCATGTGAGTGTGTGCTATGAATGTGTGAACTGTTCTTAATGTGGTAAAATTCATCAGTCTGTCATTTTTAACACCTTTTACCTTATTTTAAAGAACTCCCTACCTCATACAACAATGCCCCTTACTGACTATGTTTTATAAAGTCTTTGAGTTTTGTCACTCACATTTTAAGACTTGATTTCATGTAAAGTTGATTTTTGGATAGTGCAAAGTAGGGATCCAGTTTGTTTTCAATGAATAAGCAAACTTATAGCCACACTTATTGAATAGTTCCCATCCTTCACTGACCTGTGAAACGATGTACAAAGTGTCTGTTCCAAGGGCAGTTTAGATTACATCCGATGCTCATTTTTTCTCAATGTTCTTGATATTTATAAGACCAAATGTGAAATTGTGTATTTCCATTAGTATTTCTTTTCTGATGCCTGAGTCCGTTGGTAGTGGATTCCAAATATGTGTTGTGTTAAATATATATTTGTTGTTATTGATTTCTAAACTATATTTTGATGGGAAATACTGGTAAATAGGATACTGTTATTTTAAAACTTGTTGAGAATTACTTCATGCTTTGCAAAATGACAAACTGATGTAAAACGTTCACATTTGCTTGGAAATTATGCCTGTTTTGCAATTGTTGGAGCCCTATTTCAATAACTGACGGCTCTATACCTGTTAGAGTGACACCCAGTAGCATTTAAATTATGGTGTTGTGTAGAAAGCTTGTCACCAGCTATCCTGGCCTTGCTTTCTTGTTACAAGTAATTTGGCAAACTTATTTATGAGTTTGTTAATTAACAGCTAAAAATGTTCAGGATAAAAGGGTAGGTGACTACTATAGACTACAATCAACCTATATACATATTGCAATTGTAAGGGCTTATGCAGCTTCTTGAAGTTAAATTTAAGCGCTATATATACATTGCTATAATCCTATGTATAGGATTTGCTTCTTTCAGTGTGCAACATAACATGCCAGTTGTTTATTATAACTATAACACAAAGTAAACTGCACAAAACTAAATGTGTTTTTACTTTATTTATTTTATTTTATTTTTTATTGAGACAGAATCTCACTCTGTTGCCCAGGCTGGAGTGCAATGGCGCAGTCTTGGCTCACTGCAACCTCTGCCTCCTAGGTTCAAGTGATTCTCCTGCTTCAGCCTCCCAAGGAGCTGGGATGACAGGTGCCCCCTACCACGCCCAGCTAATTTTTGTTTTCGTACTTTTAGTAGAGATGGGGTTTCATCATGTTGGCCAGGCTGGTCTCAAACTCCTGACCTTAGGTGATATGCCCTCCTTGGCCTCCCAAAGTGCTGGGATTACAGGCATGAGCCCCCATGCCCAGTTGCATTTTTACTTTGTTGCATTTATTTCTTCGCCTATAGCAAACATATTCATATAACCATCACTCAAAAATTATAAAAGATTACATGGATCCCCAAAGTCTCCCTCTTGCCTCCTTGCAGGCATTACCCCGCTCTAAAAGGAAACACTTGTGTGATCCTGATGATCATAGGTTCATTTGTCTGCTCTTGAACTTATTATAAATGGAAATAAACAGTACTTTTACACAACATATTGTTTTCAAGAGTAATAATTATTATTTATTACTAGAGTTCATTCTTTCATATAGAGTGGTATTAACATATGTCAATTCATTAATCTATTGTGATATGACTGACGTTTGTGTCATTCCTAGTTTTGGGTGTTTATGAATGATGCTCCTATGCATTCCTGTGTAGTCTTTTGGTGCAGATAACCATAAACTATTGTTGATTATCTACTGAGGAGTACAATAGCAGGTTATTGGATATGAAAGTGTTCAGCATTAGTAGGTACTGCCAAATAGTTTCCCAGAGTGACTGAGCCAATTTACACTCTCAGGAGCATGAATGCAATTATATATCCCTATTACCAACCGGCATTGCCCTCCCTCTTCTTCAGATTTCAGGCATTTAGGTGGATATGTGGTACTCTTTCATTTGGGATTTAATTTTCATTTTACTAATGACTAGTGATGTTGAAAACATTTTCACATACTTATTAGCCTTGGCATATCTCCTTTTATTAATTGTCCATTAAAACTTCATTGAATTGTGCATTTAAAATTTTGTATTTTTTTTCTACTTGACTTGTAGATATTATTTGCATATTCAGAATATGAGTCCTTTGCTGAATACATATTTTACAAATATATTTTTCCTTGTTGGTTTCCCTTCTTAGTTTATATATTGTGACTTTTGATAAACCAAATTAGGTTTCAATGAAGTCCAGCATATAATCTTTTCTCTTCATGTTTCTACTGATTGTGGTCTCTTATAAAAAGTATTCCACTTACCCCAAAATCGATTCTCTATTATCATCTAGATACTTTATTGATTTTCTTTTCACATTGAGATGTACAATCCATTTGAAACTTATTTTTCTGTAGAAAGTAAAATACAAGATTTATCTTATTTCATGTGGATATGCAATTGACTGAGCTCCTATTAGTGAAAAGAAAATCTTTTCCTCCATCACAATTCAGTTGTTTCTTTGTTATAAATTGGTTATTGTAAACATGTTAGGCTGTTTCTGGGCTCTCCATTCTGTTTCATTGTTTTATTTGCCAGTTCTTATGCCAATACTACATTAATTATGGAAGTTTTACAAAATTGTTAGTATCTGTTATTATATCCAGTTTGATCTTTATGTTCAAGAATAATTGTATTCTTGACCTCTCATTTTCATACAAAATTTAGAGTAAGCTTGTCAATTTTCACAAAGTGCCTGCTGCGATTTTGTTTAGAATTATGTTCCACTTGTAGGCCAACAATAGGTGTTCAATATACTGTTTTCAGTGATATAATATTCAAATTATATTTTCCATTCTTGGAGCCAACACATAGAAATTATTCTGTTATTGACCTTGTAGTCACCAAGCTTGTTAAATTTAATTATTGCCCCTAATAAATTGTCTAATAATATGTTTTATTTTCATGTGCACATTCATGTGTCAGTGAATAATAAAAATATATTTCATTCCTATATTTATGTCTTTTGTATATGATGATTGCTGTGTAGATGTGACTAAGCTCCAGTTTGATTTTGATGAGAACATCTTCTATTCCATCTTTCACAATCTCTTTACTAGATATGGAGATGTAAAATGGAGAATGAACTGTCCTTTAACAAAACCACAAAGGTAAAAGAGGCATGGTAAACTCAGGATTCTATTTAAAGTAATTTTTAATTATACCTGTTTGGTAGAATCATAACTCTAGACTCATAAACCATAATTCTATAGAACTGCCATTGAAATCTAAAACATAGCTAATGGAAGAAGGTACACTTTCAGTATATTAATATGCCAAAACAGTATATTAATATGGCAAAACACATCAATGGAACATTTGCTTTGGTCATTTTCTGAGGATTATTTAATAACATGTAAACATGTTTTTGATAGAATGATAAATATAAAATAACATGAGTATATATGAATATATGCATACTAACTGATTGATAATTTATTAATTATGATAAGCAAAACGTGTAGAGCGATAAATAAGAAATATTGAATTTTACTATGGTTATTTTAAGACTGGACGTTTACAGGCGGTTTTTAATTTATACTTTTCTATTGTACTGTATTTTCTAAATGTTATTTCTAGTTTTAGTAGTATAGATCTAATAGGTGGTCTTTGAGGAATGTAGCTTGTCATGTTGTCTGCACATACTCCTAATTTGCCTCACGTTCTAGTGGATTTGTTTGTGTGTTGAACAACTTACTGTGTTAGGAGGCATTGGCATCTAAGTCTATTTCATGATTTTAACTAAAATGATTGTAGTGATTCACTTCTAAATATGGAACCTGGTATTGGTTTAAGATAGGAATTTCCACAAAATCTGGATTAGAGGTTTTGATATCATTTCTGCCACTTTCTGTTTCCAAAAACTATTGTCAATTGAAATTATATTTTATTCAGATCCCATACAATATTAAAAATCAGATTTTTTCTTTTATAAACAATATAACCACATCATTGAAACAAAAACTGTAGTTAATTAAAGGTTAAAAAAAGAAGAAACCAGTAAAACCAACACTCATAATCTCCCCAGAGATAACCAGTATCTCTAAAAACTTTTTCCTCTAAATACAATCAGTATATCTACATGTGTATTTGGTTACACAAAATAATTTTTCACTAAACATTTGTAAGCAACTTTTCATGTCAATGAATATTTATCTATGTTGACTCTTTAAATGGCT
>NW_012107808.1:727480-764172 GCF_000951045.1 Mandrillus leucophaeus | reverse complement strand
GGCTCACTGCAAGCTCCGCCTCCCGGGTTCACACCATTCTCCTGCCTCAGCCTCCCCAGTAGCTGGGACTACAGGCGCCCACCACCACGCCTGGCTGATTTTTTTTGTATTTTTAGTAGAGGCGCGGTTTCACCATGTTAGCCAGGATGGTCTTAATCTCCTGACCTCAGGATCCACCCGCCTCGGCCTCCCAAAGTGCTGGGATTACAGGTGTGAGCCACCGCGCCCGGCCATGGCTATTTCTTTGTATAGTTGTACCATGAAAATAAACAAATCTCAAAAAGCAATGGAATAAGATTTTGTGATTCTAGGCAGAGGATAAGAAAAATAAAATGCCTCCCTGTCTTCCCTGTAGAGTAGATGAGTATGATTTTCTGACCATTGTTTAGTCAAACTATGTCAAATAGGGTCAACGCAAAGGATGAGAGTGCATGGCATGGTGGACTTTGCCTCTATTTTATTTTTCCCTGAGAGTTTCTTTTCAGCCTTGGCACTTTAGTTCAAACTTCTGCAATGTCGGCTTTTGGAGCTGATGACAGTGCTTGATTTGGGCCCACAGATTAGGTATGTAGGTGTGAATGCACATTTTTCTGAAGGTACAGTTTATGCGTAATAAATATATAAGCATATGTTTTTACAGAGAGACACATATATGAACATATAGACATGTAATATTTGTGAAGGGAAAAATATTTCTGAGATTAGTGAAACATAGACTAATGCTTCTAGATTCTCATCGAATGAATATTTCCATGGGAACTTTGAAAACAGTGATTAAGAAACTGTTATATAGGCATCATTTTAATATAAAATATTCAGTTTAGAAAAATTTGTTGTTTTTAAAATACTAAAGTTGAGGCCAGGCATGGTGTCTCATGCCTGCAATTTCAGCACTTTGGAAGGCCAAGGCGAGTGGATCACCTGAGGTCAGGAGTTCGAGACCAGCGTGGCCAACGTGGTAAAACCCTATCTCTACTAAAAATACAGAAATTAGCCAGGCATAGTGGTACATGCCTGTAATCCCAGATACTCGGGAGGCTGAGGCAGGAGAATCACTTGAACCCAGGAGGTGAAGGTTGCAGTGAGCCGAGATCACACCACTGCACTCCAGCTTGGGTGACTACATGAGATCCATTTCCAAAAAAAAAAAAGAAAGAAAGAAAGAAAAGAAAGAAATACTAAGGATAAATAGTTTAAAAATGGTTTTTAACTGTGCATTTATTTTTTCATTTGTATTCTCCATTTAATGCCTTATACAAGTACTTGGGCTAAAAATGGTAATGATGTTGTGTTAGTTTGTTCTCATGCTGTTAATAAAGACATACCTGAGACTGAGTAATTTATAAAGAAAAGAGGTTTAAATGACTCACAGTTTACCATGGCTGGGGAGGCCTCGGGGAACTTGTAATCATGGTGAAATGGGAAGCAAACGCATCCTTCTTCACATGGAGGTAGGAGAGAATGAAAGTTGAGTTAAGGGGGAAGCCCTTTAAAAAACTATAAGATCTTGTGAGAATTAGAACAGTACAGAAACCATCTCATGATTCACTTACCTCTACCTGGTCCTGCCCTTGACACGTGAGGATTATTACAATTCAAGGTGAGATTTTGTGTGCGGACACAATCAAACCACATCGAATGTTGATGAGTCTTCACTCGTTGCCAGCAATTATAGAGAATAAAAACAAATGGCATTGGCTCATTATAGGCATTGATATTATTTTCCCTTCCTGCTCAAAGAAAGGACAGTTTAGTCCCTTCTGTTTTTCTAATCCAGAGTGGCCTAGTATTCTGAATCCTAAGGAATGCAGTCCTCCATGCTTTTCTATGAATTTCTCTAGGATATTCATAGAACATCTCACTTTCCTATGGGGACCCATCTGGGTTATCACCTACACACATGCTATATTCTTATACCTCATGGCGGCAGCAGCAGTCATAGCAGCAGCAAATCTTTATTGAAAGCCAGATATTTTGGCTCTTGCCAGAGCATTATATTCCTTTCTTCAGAAATAACTGTACAAGATTGGAGAAAAAGGCTTCTATATAATCGGATCAGTTAAAGCATTGTTTTGATGCTTTAATTAGGACAATGAGTCCAATGGATACTAGAAGTAGAATGAAATACTCTAGTTTGGGGTTTATGCTATAGGTTAGGCATATCGTGTCACATTAAAATTATACAATGACCCTGTAGGTAAGTGATCTTACAACCATTTTTATGGATTCAAAGACAGAGGCCCAGAGGCATTATACACCTTGCCAATGTTTAGACAGTTTTATACAGTAGTGTACAGATTTTAAACCAAGTCTCTGAGACACGAAAGCCATGTTTTCTTCCAGTACATTTTATGATCTCCAAAAGTTATAAGAGGCAATGATAGATAGTTCCAGAGGCCGCATTCGTTGTGGGCATCAGTGATGTTTTTCAAGTTCACTGATCATGTGGTTTCAGTGTGAAGGGGGCATATCAATTACATATAAGTGTGGTTTGCACAAGGGTCAAGGTTATTAATAGCCTCATCAATAAAGTGAATGAATTTAATTTTACTTAATCCAATATGACTCAATTCAATTCAAGCTGAAATTACTTTTTGAGCACCAATTACATAGTCAATCATCTGCTGGGTCCCTGTGCTGAGGACAGAAAAAAGTAAAGGCCTGAATTTTGCCCTTCAGAATCTCATAGTCCAGCTGGTGATACCATTAACAATCATGCAACAATCCACACACAATTTCATGTTAACATATATCCACTGCAGTCATGTAAGCTGATGACAGCAGCAGATGTATGGAATTTGAATCAGACATGTCAGGCACTGGATGTATGCTCTGACACTTCCTACCATAATAACTGGAGAATTCTCTCATGTATACAATAAGGATTAAAACATTTTTCAAGAGATTATTCTGAAGATCAAAATCAATGCTACTTTAGAAGTTCGTTTTGATTGCATCTAAGTCCTGAAGCTTGGGCTCTGTCGGAAACTTCAATTAAATGTGAGGATCTTCTTCTCCAGATAACTGATTTTTTTTTTTAACTTCTATTTTAGAATCAAGAGGTATTGCGCAGGTTTGTTACAAAGGTATAGTGTGTGATGCTGAGGTTCGAAGTAGAGGTGATTGATTCAATCGAGACATTTAGTTAAAGGCTACGACTTCTTGAGAGAATAAAAGGAACCAAAACCTTGATTTCTGAGGTTGAAGAGCAGAAAGTGAGCATGCTGCACTGGATTTATCCTGTGTAACTCGTAAGTCCTTGTACAGGAACCATAAGACCTGGTGAAGTGGGAAATACATTGTGATTCAGCTGTCTTGGTGACTGAAACTGAAGGAACTGTGCAACTTGGAGGCGAAGCAGTTTTAGTCTAGGACGCTTCTGACTGCGTGTATCACAGGAAGAAAACACGCTGTCTCCCTCACCTTGAGTAGCCTTAATGACTTGGATTATTTAGGGCTTGTGCACTCCTTCTGTCAGCGGGAACAGGTGGCTCAGGAACTCCAGTGTCAGAAGTGGCAGGAAGAGAAACTCAGAACTAGATACTCATGGTGAGACAGATTTGTATGTATTTTTACTGTATTATTATTATTGGTGTTACTTCCAATAGGCTTCAGACTCCACCGTTAGCTGAGATTGCAGCAGCCTCATGCTGGCCATGCAGCAATACCACAGTCCATATGGGGTGTGTCACCTGGATGCTAGCTCTCCAGGCCAGAGAATCTAGAAAGCAGGTCACAGGTTGGGCTCCCTGAAACCCATGAAAGTATTGGGGTGAGGAACTCTGTGAAAAATTTGGGAATTTGGCTAGAAAATTGGTAATATCTTAGAAAAATAATTAGTGGTATTAGGAGCAAATGGATGAGAAACAAGTTGAAAGGTGAAATACTAGTTTGAGAGTTTATGCTGTAGGTCAGGCATTAAAATTGCACAGTGACCCTATAGGTTAGAGGTGTTATAACCATTTTTATAGATTCAAAGACAGAGCAAAATTTCTATAGTTTTCATAGGGTTTCTTAATTCAGTATTTTCAGCGATCTCTGGGAGATGAACCTATGATCATGACAAGGATGTCGTCTGCTTGCTTTAGCGCTTTATCTGCACTCAGAGTCTAGAGAAACCTGAGATACACCTGGAGACTTAGTATAGATTACCTAGCCCTGACTTAATAATATTAGGAATTACTGTCATTTTGAACCTAGAGGGAATACATTCCCTGAGAGAATTTACCTGGGTAGCAAAAATGATACTGAGCAGTGACAATGTTTTCTCTATCAGAAGAAAGTTTGGTGAATACCAGATTTTTTATTAGCTTACTGATTGTTTGTGGAAAACTTTGTAGTCAGAAATGAACAGTTCTGCATATTTATATATGAAGGACACCTGCCACAGGCAGACGATCATTCTGGCATGGCTGGAGCCCTCGGTCAGCGGAAGTAGGTGGCTTAAAAGTGCATTAAAACCACACAACTTAGGGTTGCTTGAAATCTGACTCCTGAGAAACCCCACTCAGAGGGTGCTTGAAACTTATCAGAACAAGGGCTCTCGCATGTGTTGGTGAACATGCAGAGGGTCACAACCCAGGACTTGTGGTAAGTAGGGGATGACTACCCTTTATTGTTTGTTTACTATCTGCATACAATGGGGTCTGGGTGAAGCACCTTCCATGTGCTATATTTGCCCTGATTCTAGCTCTTTAAGCCAGTTGGACTCACCTGTGCACCAGGATCTTACCAGCAGATAAAGAGGAGCCATGTGGTGAGAAGCTGCTCTCTACCAACAGGCTGTTCTCCCTCTTTCTCTCTCTATTTCATTTTCCCTTCTCTCCTCTCCTTCTCTCCCTCTCCCTGTCTCTGTTCTCTGCTTCTGTCTTTTACTCCCTGTCTCTCTCTCTGTATGTCTTCATCCCCTAATCTATTTTCTCTGTTAGTATCTCTGTCTAGTGCTTTACTCCTAGTTTTGATGTTCCCTTCTGGGCTCTCTTCTGTCCCTCATAGGATTTAGTTATTTGGTCTTCTCAGTGTGACACTAAGATTCGCCCAAATCCAGAGCATTATCTCTTCTTGCTGTCTCATCTCAGAGATGTTCCAAGACAATAATCTGTCCTGAGATTGATTCTAGGGTTCAAGCCACGACATGAACTGAGGGCTCATACAGATTTACAATACACCATGAGGGGTTAAAATTCATGTCACCAAGTGCAACGCCAAAAGATCCCTGGAAGGTACAGTTGGTTTGCTATTTCAGGATTGCTGCCATTGGAGTTGGTGGGGGGAGTGGATAGTTTTCTTTTCTCATAAGTGAAAATGAGTTATTTGTGGAAGCACGGGGGCCTTAGCAGTCAGAGCATCCCACACGTCATTCCCATCCCACCTTGGAAATCCACTCAAGGAGACTCATGCACAGATTGGATGCTCTGGTTACCAGGACACTGTGTGAATTGTATCTCTGCCCTCATATTACAGAAGAGGCTGAGTCCCAAGGTGGGGTCAGTGGTAGAATTGGTGGTCGCCACCTGAGGACTGACTGCTCTGTGCTGTTACTATAACCCTGTGAGCCTTCTTGCTTCTGGCCTTTGAGATGTTACAGAATGGGAAAAAGCCTACTAAAGTTCTGGGTTCATTATGATGATTTTCACTGTCTTAACTGGAAATAGGTTTTATTGATAAAGGTGTCTTCAAAAATAATATTAGTTATTACTATTCAATTTATAAAATAGATTTTTTTTTCACACCTATCAAGTACCAAGTATGAGGTTTGGGCTATGTGATGTTCTTAAAAATTTTACATTGTCATGTAAAATTTACATTTCTTTACATTTACATTTCTTCTGTCATAGAAGAAAACAGAGTAAATAAATATGAAAATTAATGACAAAAGATGAGAATAAACAGGGCTCAGTGCTTTGAAGCGTACTCCAGAGTGCTATGATCAGGAGTTCCAAGAGGGTGATGCTCTACTGGGGAAGAATAGAGTAGTTCTTTCTTAAAATGTGAAAATGAAGCCTCGCCTGAGGACAACGATTCAGCTCAAATCGCGCTAACCCGAGATATTCACCCTCCCAATGCTGGGCATGCTCCCCAGAGCACAATCAACCATGGTGTAGGACCTGACTCCTTGATGTAAGCTGAATTCACTCCGGCCAACTGCATTTGGTAAACGAGTCTCAATGTCCTAATTCTCAAATGGAGACTGAAAATGGCTCTGTTACCTGTCTTGTAATTGTTGTAGTGAGCAAATATGATAATCCATTACCAAATCCATTACCAAATCCATTGACATATTTAATGAGGTATGCCAGTGTTGATTATTACAGGGGATAGGGAGAAGGTATTTGAGTACCGACAGTGTGCAAAGGATCTATATCCTATAAGATTTCATACAGATTCATGTTCATGTTCAGTAATCCTGGACCCACTGTGCAGGTCTGGTGTTATTTCCATTTGAAACATAAGCCAGAAGCTCACACCAGGAAGAACTAGAAAACTTGGAAACCTGACTCAAACTGTGAGTTAATTTTTATGTTCTCTATTTGAGTGTCACTGATTCACAGATTACACGAAAACTATCAGCAACAGCAGCTTCTAGAGAGTAAATCTACATTTGTCTCTCTCTCTTTTTTTTTTTTTTTTGAGATGGAGTCTCGCTCTGTCAGGCTGGAGTGCAAAGATGTGATCTCTGCTCACTGTAACCTTCTCCTCCCAAGTTCAAGCAATTCTCCTGCTTCAGCCTCCAGAGTAGCTGAGACTACTGGTGCGTGTCACCACGCCCAGCTAATTTTTTATTTTTCGTAGAGGTGGGGTTTCACCACATTAGCCAGGATGGTCTCGATCTCCTGACCTTGTGATTTGCCTGCCTCGGCCTCCCAAAGTGCTGGGATCACAGGCATGAGCCACCACCACTGCACCCGGCCCATTTGTCTCATTTTTAATGTCTGGGGAGGACAGGGGTACTCAGTCTGGGACAATTGCAGAATAACAGTTGCAGGTTGCATATCCTCTTAGCATTCTAGGAACAGGATGCTGCTGAACTCTAAAGCTGAGGTAAGCCTTCAGCATCTGTAAATAACCGTCTCTGAAATATTTCTATTGACATTTTTATTTTGCTCTCCACACTTTTTAGATCTTTCAACAAGAATTATGAAAATTTTCAAATCATGTGAATATGATTAGACACAGTTAAGCACTCACATTTAAAACAGAAATGAAGAGTATGGTAGGATCTCAGGCCCATCCTCTTTTCACTCATGTTTGTAAGAACCCCAAACTCTATGGCCCAAAGGCACTTGTTCTCTTTCTGTCTGGTAGTGATGTTTCCTGTGCTCTAGCTGCGTGTGATCTGGTCTGCAACGGGGCATAGGTGTTGACTTCAGGGATTTGCCTGGGTCTTAGTTTTGCTGCAGCATTTGCTGTCAGCACTGTCCCTAAGCCCTGGGAGTATTGGTGTATGTTTGCCTAAGCCTTGCTCTGCATCCCGCTTGCTGAGTCTGTGTTAAAGCGTAGCTCTATCTCCTGCATTTTCTCTGCAATATCGGATTTTCTGTGATCTGGAGCAGGAGGAGGCGGGGCATTTAAAATATTCCTTTTGGAGAGAAGCATCACATTAGAGTGTGTGTTTAGCATCTGAACACGTGGACCCCAGAATACTTCCTGTGTTGCGTCATTAAATATCAACTGAGCAGGAGCAGCTCAAGAGTAGTTCGAGGGGCATTATTGTTTATCACTTCATGTCTGGTGTCATCTGGGCTGCATTAACAGCAGTTGGAACACCCCCAAACAATGACTCCATCCTGTGGGTCTCTGGCTACCTTGAGGCCGGATGTGACTGCATTGTTTGTCTTACATGGTACAGATGCAAACAAGGGAGCTGCAACCTGTAAAATTTCAGATGATGGATATTTGCCCTGCCTGGGTGCACGAGTTGCAAGTGAAGAATAATTAGAGTAATAGCTCCATAGCCACACGCTGAATGTAAATAGGGTGACCACAGCCTTGGGTGTGAAGTTTGGCCTTGCTCCTACAGATCACAGCCAAGGATGCTAAGGGAACAGGTGGGCCTTCAGTATGCCTGGGAGACGCCTGAGTCACAAAAAGCACTTCTCCCTTAACCTCATAGTTCAAGTGAGGAGAAGAAATGACTGTTCCGCTTACCCTCTATCCACACTAGCAAAAACCACCAAACCAGTCAAAACTCCCTGAAACTGTCTGGTGTCTGCTCAATGGTCGAGCACTTTGCTTTACACCTCACTAATCTCAAACTTACTCTTTCCCCCTGCATGAAAAATTTAGCTACTACCAGCAGGAAATATGATGAGCCCTCACAGGGAACATGCAGCTTTGTCTCACAGTGAAAAGTCAATTTACTCTCAGCTTTTCCCGCTCGTGGCAGAAAGGGATCTGGTTCATTTGCTGCTCAAATATAGACCTTTGAACTACTGTAAGATACTTGCATACAGACAAGGGACTGAATTGATTCATGTATCATTATTTTCATCAAATATAAATAATAAGTCCTGCTAATTAGAACACTCTCCTTCCAGACCCAGCACACTCTCATTTCACCAGAAAAGGCAAACATCTGAAAGATTTTTAAATGACTTTATCCTTTGAATCTCTAGCCACAGAGGGGAAATGGAAAATAAATATATCATGCTTGCTGCTTCAGAGTATGGTTAGCTTGTCTAGAGCTGCATTTAATTGGATTGTCAGCTGTACCTCTGTATCACTCTGAGTCTGCAAGCCCATTTCCAAAGAGATATATGCTCTCTCTATCTTTTCCAATTTCAGAATTCAGCTCTTCCTTTTTTTCTTTCGTCTTGATTAGAAAGGTTATATGAATTGGGGGGAAAGCATCAATTTTGAAATTGTCAAATTTTGGTTCAAATCTCAGCTCCCAAATTTACCATGGGAAGATGAAATTGTATCTTCTTATCCTCTGTATAGTTTCCTCTACTATAATATATATATTACTATAAATATAGTATTAGTATTAGTGTGTGTATATATATGCATATATATGTATACTTTCTTAAGTGTTCTGAAAACTATCAAATGAGATAAAATATTGAAGAACCAACTGCAAGTAAGTGATAGCATATATTTATTCATTCCATTTTCCTTTTCTTCCAAGGCACCTCCTAGTGGAGATGCCATCTGAAGCTGGATCTCAATTTTGTTTTGAAATGCCCGTATTTTGCTATTTTAAAAAAATTCAGCCCTCCACATCCCTTCTCACTTCTCAATCTGTACTCTCTGTCCAGTTCTGAAGATTACCCAGTCTTCCAGCTTCCAGGCACTCCCCATCCTTTGCAGACGGTGTACCCCAACCAAACCAGCCTTTCTAAAGCAGCACATTTTACACTTGTCTCCAGTTTCCAATTGGTTATGGCTGAATTGCTTACATAGGCAATTTTGAAGGTTGCCATTCATTTACGCTTGCATTCATTGATTCAATAAAGAACTGGACACTAAGCATCATCATAAGACCACACATTTAATGGGGAAACAGAAAGAAAGCAATTGTGAATAATGTGAGGAATTCTAGACTAACAAGATTGCAGTCTCTTCCCAACAGGGTATCCTCAGCTTTAGAAATTTAGGTTTGCTTTACTTGACTTCTGTGTATTTTTTCTCAGTAGTGAGAACTTTGGATTAATATCTGAGGATCATGCTGAGTTGATGACAAGCAGCTAGATATGGCACTTTCCAAGTATCTGTTGTCTTGGTATAATGTGAATGGATACCCACAAGTAGAGGTTCTGCCTCTTTTATCTCTGAATTCTCAGATGGCACTGAACATGGTCTGCTTTTTCCAGTAAATGGGTGAGTGATGAATAGAATAAGCACTAGCTTTAGAGACAGACATCGAGTTAAACTTCAGCTTTGTCAAGTACCAATTGTAGGAACTGTAAATGAGACTTTGTTCCTCTTAAAAATCAGTTTTCTTAGGTGTAAAGTGAAGCTGATAAAACCTACATCAAGGATTGCTGTATTAATTAAAATAAGTTAGGTGCACAACTTGGAGCTTAGTATACAAAACGTGCTCAAAATGTGTCAGTTCAGTTCACTTTTCTTTCCCCCTCCCTTATGAAAATCTACTGAGGTGACACAGAAAAAGCAGTTCTTACAATGCCTACAACCTCTGTGCACTGTGGTAGGCCAAGCTGCTACTGTAGAGCCGTGCCTCTGCGTGGCAGCAGTGAGGGTAAATCAATACTTATCAAGGATCCCCCGATTCATGTCTCTGAGAGCCTTGCAGACCTCAGACCTCACTACTTAGGAACCCTGAATCAGCAGGCACATAAGTATAATTTGTCATTTAAATAGCATCTAGCCCTTTGATATCGTGTAAAAACTGCATCAACATCCGTGAGTGCTGCCCTTGCTTTCTGCATGAACTCTTCGCTTTCCTTTTTCCTTCTTTTAGAATATTAGATGAGGATATTTCTTGAAGCAGGTACATAGATCTTTTTGCACATTTGTTCTGATTTTACTGAAAAGGAACTTTGCCTCAGGCTTTCCAAATAGTTGAAATTCTCAAGAACTTTAAATTCCTTTCGGCATAGACAAAAGGAAGTGACTTATTTCCCACGCTATGAAATTGTGCTATATATTTATGGATTTTTGACAAGTACTTTCAAGTCACAGGGCAGTACACACACACACACACACACACACACACACACACACACACACCCCTCTATCTCTATCTCTAATTCTATCTCTATCTCCACTTCTATCTCTATCGTCTCTATCTCTATCTCTACTGGAGGTCCATGGGAGGATAAGAGACCAAATGTTCGGGCCACTGGAGGAAGTAATTTAACCTTTCCACAATATCTGCATTAGTAGCAAGGCACTTAGAAATTCTTTACTGAATGACTTTCTTGAGATTAAAAGCATATGTTTGAACTATAGAACCAGGAAATACATATTTTTATACTTTATGTTTTTCTTTATGGTTCCTCCCTGAGAGGTTCAAATATTAAAGCCATAAATTCTCAAATAGAGACAGAATGCTAGCTGTGACTGGAAGCAAATGGACAACCACATGACTGGAATCTGGGCTTGTCTGATGCCTGGACCATTGTTCAGCCTGGTCTGTTTGATGTGTGCTTGAAAGAAAAATTGGGCAAAATCAGAAGCTACAAAATAGAATTTGTGGACTGCACCCACCCCAGTGTTCTTAATGGGTGTCTTAAAGAAAATATATGTTTAAAATTTCTTTTAGTACTTTAAAAAGGTTTTTTTCTCAGTTTTTTAAGTTGATATATAATATTATATGTATTTATCACAAACAGCATGATTTTCTATGGAATACATAGATTATGGAATGGTTAAACCTAGCTAATTAACACATGCATTACCTCACATGGCCATCACCTTTGTGGTGAGACTGATTAACATTCACTCTCTCAGCATTTTCAAGAATACAATATGTAGTCATAAGCTGTAGTCACCACGCTGTACAACAGATCTCTTGAACTTAGTCCTCCTACTTGACTGTAATTTGGTGTCCTTTGACCAAGGTCTCCCCAGCCCACCCAATATGTTTGTTCTTTTATGTATTCATTTTGTTCACAAGTTCTGAGCTCCTACTATGTGGCAGGCACTACTGAGCTGCAGGAGCTATAATAATGATACAATGAAGGAAAAAAAGATTTCCCTTAGGAATCTGATGAGAGGCTGAAAGGTATGTCTCCTGCTTTCACTCATTCTGTCTTTAGTCACAACAGAGATTCAGCTATGAGTTGAAAGCTGAGGCACAAGCTGGAAGATGGAATATAATAAAAAAGAGCCTCCTCACCTCCCCCCCAACCACCGTAAAAAAAAAGCACAGATTACTAAAAGAGCAAAGGTATAAATATAATGATTCATTCAATATGGAAAGAAAGAAAGTCTCTAAGAGACTTTTGTGTGAGAGGAAATGTGAACTTGGAGCACAGACAGAGATCACCCCCATTGGTTGGGAACTTGGAAGCCTCTGCCTAGCCTCCGCTCATTGCTGAGCCAACCCCAAAAGGCTGAAGCCCCATGCCTCCACTGGGTGGGGTCTGGGGCTATGTGTACCATGATTCTGTGTCTTAGCACCATGGTGAGCTCAAAATACCTGCCTAACTTCTGAGTGAGAACCTTTCACCTCACAGTCTAACAAACTGTAGGTACGCTTGGTGTAAATCCTCACTGGGATTAGAGTCTGGTGCTGAAGTCTAGTCTGCTTGACTGAAGCCAAGAAACTCTGATCCTTTTGTCCCATTACCTACTCCTAAAGAGTCTGTATTGGACAGATTTTGTTTTTATTTATCCAGAACTCATAACTCCCCTTACTTGGGGAAACTCTTTTTTTCCCTTCAAAATCACAGGATTCTGGTAATGAGCCATATCCCTCTATAACCAAAAATTGAGCTTAACATGAATCTGGAATTGGGCTTGCCACTGACTTGGGTCAAGTAAAATTTATAGGCAGCATTTTTTCAATTTGCTTATAGAGGAAAAGGAAACTTGACTCCAGAATCAGAGAATAAGAGAATGTTCACAGATATATTTCCTGACATGTGAAGAAAGTCTTTTTTAGTGCAGTGGAAAAGAATAATCAAAGAAAAACAAATATAAGAGAGAAATAGAGAAAGTCTAATTGATCCAGTCATACCCAAGATTATCAGCAATTCTTGACTTGTTGGTGTTTCCGCTATAAGCCTTCCCTTTTACGTATTGTTTATGCTTGTCTGAGCTCATTCTTTATCACTTGAAGCAGAAACATCTATGACTACTGTAGAGATGAACTTGGTTCCCCAAATCTGAACACTACTGAATTTCTGTTGTTGCTAGACTTTGGATAGACCACACTACTGGTTTGCTCACTTTGGGTATTGCTCATTTTTATAAAACTCTTCTGCTTATACCTCATTGGTTAGAACATAATCACATGACCAAATCTAACTGCAAAGGAAGCTGGGAAACAGTCTTTATTACATACTTGGCTAATCACTGGGGGTCTCTTATCTAGAAATACAGAGGGAACATATTGAAGTAAATGACTATAGGTTTGACACACTCAAAGACCGATTGCAAATTTCCATTTATTTCCCCTAGAAAAACTACTAATGATTTAAAAAACTTCATAGAAACATTAAAGAAAGATCAGATAAAGTGTCAGATGTACAAACAAAACACAGGATACAGTATCAGGCCCACGTTATGATGATTTCATTATTGCAAGGTTTATTGAACATTCAAAGATCAATTAAGTCAGTACATTGACATACTGAGAGAAAATGATTATGATGATCTTAATCAAGGTAGAAAAAGAATTTGACAAAGTTCAATAGTAGCTAAAGGAAAAATAAACTCTTGGCAAAATAAGAGTAAATAGGAGGGAACGACTCTAACTTGATAAAGCTTGGCAAAAAAGGTCTTGCCATCAACATGCTTTATGGTAAAGAATTGAAAGTTTGTAATTTGAGTGCAAAAACCACAGAATTATTGCACCATACATTTTCTATTTTGCTTTATACTGGAGGTCAATGGCCCTTGCAGTAAAACAAGAAAAAGAAAAACAACAATGACAATAAATGTGTAGGATTATAAGTGATTAATCAAAAGTATCTTTATCCTCAGATGACATAATTGCATATAGAAAAAAATAAAAATATTCTACAGATAAGTTAGGCATAGTAGGAGTTTAGCAAGGTTGCTGATACAAAATTAATATCTAAACAATTAATATCAAAATTAACAAACAGTTTAGAAAATAAAGTTTAAAACATTACTATTTACACTGTTGAAGTACATAAAGTATCTAGAAGTTTGGCAAAAATGTGCAAGGACTACTCGACTTGTGACTTGACTTTTCACTCTCTTAATGGGTTTTTTAGTAAACAGAATTCTTTATCCAAAGCCGTTAATTCTGTCTTCTTTTCTGTATGAAAAGTGGATTTCTAATCTTGTTTACGAAACCCTTCCTTACTCATAGTCATGGAAATAGCTTCAACTGTCTGAAAAAATAGAAACTAATTTGATCCTTTTTGACTGAACCACGTTTTGAATTATTCTATTTATTTAAAAATTTTAGCAGCAACGTTAATATCTCACTCATATATCCTGACATTGCTTTGACTGTGTTCCCACCCAAATCTCATCTTGAATTCCCACATGTTGTGGGAGGGACCCCGTGGGAGGTAATTGAATCATGGAGCAGGTCTTTCCTGTGCTGTTCTCGTGATAGTAAACAGGTCTCATGAGATCCAATGGTTTTAAAAAGAGGAGTTTCCCTGCACAAGCTCTCTTCTCCTGTCTGCTGCCATGTGACACGTGCCTTTTACCTTCCGCCGTGATTGTGAGGCCTCCCCAGGCATGTGAAACTGTAAGTCCAATAAACCTTTTTTTCTTTTGCAAATTGCCCAGTCTTGGGTATGTCTTTATGAGCAGTGTGAAAATGGACTGATGCATACCCCCTTCCCTTATAAGCATTTAGTCATCATTCTTTTCCTGCAAATCATTACATATCACTTAGAAACCTACAATAGCTTTTTGCTATTTGTTCTCACTCTATTTTCTCAATTCTCAAATCCATTCTTTACAAAGTTATTCAAAAATAAATTTTTATTACCATCTTACATTGTAGCTAATGAAGATACTGAAATAAAAGAAATAAATATTAAAGGTACTTGCAAAAATTATAATTTTTGATGATATGATTGTAAAACTGAAAAAAATAAGTAAATAATGATATAAGACCATAAAAAAGAGTCTAGTAAGATGTCTAGATACAATATATTCAATACATTAAAATCTAGATCTTTCCTTTACCCAACAAATTATTAGTTGGGAAAAAATAATGGAAAGAAACAGCAATTCCTATGGCTGCAAATCTCGATGGGAGTCTGTTCTGGATTCCTCTGGAATAGGAGCGTTGACTTTATCCAGTGTTTTGCTACACTCTGCACAAAGTCCTAGAAGTAACCCTTCCTATGTCAGGGGTCACAGTATCTGTAACATTCTAGCTTCTACCCCTTAAGACACAACAGAACCCTCATCTGTTACAGGTGTCATTGATGACATCACTCTCCATTCCATCCTAAGATAAAGAATACCATATTTTTCCAAGATATATTTCTTGGAAATCTTTTACAGACAACGAACTCAGCCTCCCACATAGAAAATAATTTAGATTTTCATCTCCAGAGCCATTTTGCTCCTCGGAATCTCAAACCTTTTGATTCCTGAGGAGAATCTTGACTTTACATTTATACAGTGTGAAATCCCATTTGATTTTTGTCATTGTTTTTCCTTAACTTCTTCTAGAAAAGCAATTAGTTTCTCAAAAATAGTATTGAAATCTTTCTAACTTTTGTGGTAGAAATGCTTACAATGATTAAATATTGTTTCTTTGCCCTGTAGTTTCTACTCATCCAATTTTCTAAAATTCGTGAATTGTCAATCTAGCCTAGGAACCCTGCACTTCTGCTCTACCCCACTCTTCTACAGGTTTCTACCCTACTCAAGTCTGAAGATCAATTCAGCCACTTTTGTGTGTGTTTCACTTTTATTTTAGGTTCAGGGGTACATGTGCAGG
Organism: Mandrillus leucophaeus; assembly: GCF_000951045.1. Classification (NCBI taxonomy): domain Eukaryota; kingdom Metazoa; phylum Chordata; class Mammalia; order Primates; family Cercopithecidae; genus Mandrillus; species Mandrillus leucophaeus. The sequence continues at coordinate 748,601 of NW_012107808.1, read as the reverse complement.
TTTGTTACATGGCTAAACAGAGTGTTGCTGGGCTTTGGTGTACAGATTATTTTGTCAGTCAGGTAATATGCACAGTACCTGAAAGGTAGTTTTTCTATCCTCATTGTCCTCCCACTCTCCACCCTCAAGTTAGCCCCGGTATCTGTTGTTCCCCTTTTTTTTTTTTTTTTTTTTTTTGCCCAGGCTGGAGTGCTGTGGCCGGATCTCAGCTCACTGCAAGCTCCGCCTCCCGGGTTCCCGCCATTCTCCTGCCTCAGCCTCCCGAGTAGCTGGGACTACAGGCGCCCGCCACCTCGCCCGGCTAGTTTTTTGTATTTTTTAGTAGAGACGGAGTTTCACCGTGTTAGCCAGGATGGTCTCGATCTCCTGACCTCGTGATCCGCCCGTCTCGGCCTCCCAAAGTGCTGGGATTACAGGCTTGAGCCACTGCGCCCGGCCTTGTTGTTCCCTTTTTTTGCGTCCATATATACAGTCAATTTTTAGCTCCCACTTATAATTGAAAACATGTGGTATTTGGTTTTCTGTTCCTATGTTACTTTGCTTAGGATAATGGCCTCCAACTCCATCCACGTTGCTACAAACGATATGATCTCATTCTTTTTCATGGTTGTGTAATATTCCATCATGTATACATACCACATTTATTTATTTATTATTTATTTATTTATTTAATTTCGAGATGGAGTCTGGCTCTGTCGCCCAGGCTGGAGTGCAGTGATGCGATCTCGGCTCACTGCAAGCTCCGCCCCCTGGGTTCACGCCATTCTCCTGCCTCAGACTCCTGGTTAGCTGGGACTACAGGTGCCCGCCACCTCGCCTGGCTCCTTTTTTCTATTTTTAGTAGAGACAAGGTTTCACCCTGTTAGCCAGGATGGTCTTGATTTCTTGACCTCGTGATCTTCCCGCCTTGGCCTCCCAAAGTGCTGGGATTACAGGCATGAGCCACCACGCCCGGCCCGCATTTTCTTTATTCACTCCACCATTGACAGAAATTTAGGTTGATTTCGTATACCTTTGTCATTGTGAAGAGTGAGTTCAGCCACATTGTATAAAGCCTTAGTATTGTCTTAGTTAAGTGGATAGTGCACATATGCCTTGAATATACCATTTTACCGTGCCTTGCAGACAACAGTGTTTCCTGTCCTTCCTCCCACAGTAAGGCTTTTGTTCTGTAGGGAAGATGGGAAATACGAATCTAGATGTCTTCCACTGTTTCTACAGCGGCTACAGTTTCACTCTTCCATGTCTATAGCATGAGAAACACTTCTTATAGAACTTTCACCAGTCTCTTCTGTGATTGCCCAATACATTCCATGGGGAAGAGCCCATGAGTTGGTGAAAACTCCCTGCTACATCTGTGGACTTCAGGGACTTTATACTCTGTCACCAGCCCATAAATGGTCTCTACTGATTTGTGAATAACTATAGCTGAATTCTTCCTACTGGTGCCCGGTTTTACCTTCCTCAAGTAAGCAAGTATTCTTGTTTTGTTTCTACCTGCAGGCCAGCCTTTCTATCCTGAGACTTCAGGCTGCTTGGTTGCCTTGTGACCTCAGGTAGTTTCAAGAAAAGTCTTAAGCTTTCATTTTGTTTGATATTTTTTCTTGTTTGGGTGGAAAAAATCCTTTTCCCAGCTCTTTACATCCCTATGATAAACCAGAAGTCCTAATAATACCTTAAAGATATTTATATTGTGTTGAAACACTATATTTTTAAAGACAAATTATGATAATTTTCTAATCCCATTGTACCCATTGTGATCTGAGTATTGGTTTCCTCTCCAAAATTCATCTCTCCCATTTTCTAAAAATATGCATAAATGCCACCCTTATCTCTCTACATAATGTTCCCAGAATATATATGAATAGAATACTTTTCTATCCTGTTGAAATTCATACATATCCTTTTCTATTTATGAAATATCCTCCCTCTACTCTGCCTGTATGCTCATAATCCAAGACCAAGATTTTTTATCTTTATTTATAAAGCTCCTTGTGATTAGTATAATTAAATGCTTTTTCCCTTGTATTTACATGATTCCTGATTCTTATTTCTACAATAGAATTTGCTATATCAAGTGAAATTATTTTTTACATATTCACCTTCTCCACTAGATGGTGAGTTCTGCAGATATTGCTTTATTCCTAACTGAATTGCCAATACCTTGTACTGTGCCTGATAGATACCAGAGGTGAGAAAATAAATAAATAAACAAACAAACAAACTTTAATGTTGCCTACTAGCTCGTGAGTTATGGTATCTTTAGTTTCTTTATAGGCCTACAAAATAACTTTTATTACTTATCCTTCTTCATGACAAAGCTATAAGCTAATTGTTTTCCCTATTTTGTAATTCATAAAAATAAAGTCCAATGACTATATGCATTCTGTAAGTCACCCACTTCATATACAATGGAGATAAAATCTGAAATCAAGTCTATCTCATTTCAGAGACAAGACATATGATCATTAATATTAAATATGGTCACTACTTTTCAAAACAGATATTCAAGTGTAAGGATTGAATATCATCTTGACCCAATCAGCAACCTTTTATTCTCATACAATCCTTGAGCTTCAAATTTAGCCAAGACATAATTGTTACCTCTTCAAGAGATTCCAGTTTCCCAGAAGAGAGTACACCTACAGCATTTTCTTCTTATAGTCTGTATTCACAGATATATTATAAATTTAGAATGAACCCCCTTCCCCTCACAACCAGAATTTCTTGGTTTAGCAGTCTGGTTAGTTTTTGTTTCAGTATAAGTAGGAAAAAAAGAAACAGGAGAAAGAATTCTCATTATCTATAGCATTTTTTTAAAATAAGAAATTCAAATAGCTTTAGACTTTTTCTCATAGCAAAATCTTGAAGGAAATAATTCAGAGCATGGTGTGCATGTAATTGAGAAAGTTCTATCACCTGTTCTAGAGAGGTTAAGTTGTATGTCCATCTGTGGATGTCTTGCCATGTTCAACAAGAAGCACATCAGGGCAGAACAACCACCAGCAGGGAAAAGTTATACGGAGGTAGATTTTAGCTCAAATGAGCTACCATGAGGTTAGCAGTTGTGTGGTAAAAGATAATTTACTTTAGAATCTAAAGGACACTCATTAGTTGAAAAATTTGACCAAGCTATATATGAGAAAAAGTCCATTAACATAGATTTTTAATTATTGCTTTATGTACTTATATTTTCGATCATATAAGAATAAAAAGGAATTTCAATGAAAAATGCAATGCTACTGACATTTATACATAACTCTGTATCTACCTTTGCCATTAAGGGTTTGAGTTACTCTCTAGTGTTCTTTCATTTCAGTCTGAAGGACTCTTTTTAGCATTTCTTATAGGACAAGTCTACTAGTGATGATCTGTTTAAACTCTTGTTGACTGAAAATGTCATAATTTCTCTTTACCTTTTAAATACTACTCTTGTCAAATATAGAATTCTTTGACAGGTTTTTTCCTTTCATGATTTTGAATATATAATCTTAATGCTTTCTAGTCACCATGGGTTTTAATAAGAAATTAATATCACTAAAGATCCCTTGTACATGGTGAATTACTTCTCTCTTCCTGCTTTCAGGAGTCCCTTTATGTTTTTGCCTTTCAATATAATGTATCTTGGTGTGGATCTACTGAGTTTATCCTTTTTGAAGTTCATTGAATATTTTGGATCTGAAGATTCCTCTCTTTTACCAAATTTATGAAGATTTTGGCCTTTAATTCTTCAAATATTCTTTCTATCATCTTTTTCTGAGAATTCTGTTATGCATAAGTTGGTATACTTAATGATATACCAGAAATCCCTTAGACTCTGTTCATTTTGCTTCATTGTTTTTCTTTCTGGATCTCATACTGGATACTTTCAACTGACTTGTATTCCTGTTCACAGATTTTTTTTCTTCTGCCTGCTCATATCTGGCATTGAAACTCTCTAGTCAAATTGTTGTTTCACTCGTTGTTTTCAGCTGACTTTTTGTTTCCTTTAAATTTTTTTTTCTTTATTGATATTCTTTATTTGGTGAAATATCATTTTCCTGACTTTGTTTAGTTCTTTGTTTATGGTTTCATGTCGCTCTTTGAGCATATTTAAGGAAATTGATTTAAAGTCTTTGTGTAGTAAATCCAATATCTGGGCTTCCCCAACAGTAATTTCTGTTAATTTTATTTCCTATGAATGGTCTACAATTTCTTATTTTATTGCATGCCTCTATTTTCTTTTTTTTTTTTTTTTTTTTTGATGGTGGTTGTTGTTGAAAACTAGACGTGTTGAAGATTATAATGTGGTAACTGTGAAAATCCAATTATCTCCCCTCTCCCCAGGGTTTGTTTTTGCTTATTGCTATAGATTGTGGTTATCTGCTTGCTTAGTAATTTTTATGAACTATTTTGGAAATACTATTCTTTGCTGTGCGTGACAACTGAAATCTTTGTTCAATTAACTTAGTGGTTCAGGTAGTGATTACACAGAAATTTCCTTAAATGCCTGGATCCAAAAAAAAAAAAAAACAAACAAACCAACAAAGAGCAAATAAAACAGAAAGAGAGAAAGAAAGAAGAAAAACATTTTCTAGTCATTGCAGAATGTCTTAGCTTTCTCTTCCTGCTTAGACATAGTCTAGAAGTCAGCCAGAGGTAAAACCTTTGGGTTTTCTCATTTTTTTAAAGTATGCACCATCTTAAGCATGAACACAGCATTCTAGATTCCTCCTACAAACTGAGTACTTCTGGCTAGCCAAATTCTATATGTTCAACTCTTACCTTTATATATTCATACCTGCAATGTCCTGGTATTAGGCGGTAGTGTCTTTGGGAGGTAATTAGGTCTTGAGGGTGGAGGCGCTATAGATAGTATTAGAGTCCTTATAGAGAGCTTGCTTCATCATCTCTGTCTGCTCTCTGCTATGTTAGGTCAAAATGAGAGAATGGCTATCTGCAAACTAGAAGGTGGACCCTCACCAGACATCAGGTCTGTATTGATATTGGACTTTACAGCTTTCATCACTGTGAGAAAGAAATTTCTGTTGTTTAGGCCATTCAGTCTATGTTATTCTGTTATATCAGCCTGAACTCACTAAGATAATTCTCCACTCTATGCGGAAGTTTTTGAAAGCTTTTACTCCTGTGTATTTCCTCAGCCTCTTTCCCTCTAGGTTTATCCTTTGCTTTCCCAACAGTTGTCCCTTTCCCGAGGAGGCTGTAGTTAGTATGTTTTTAAACACTTTTGACAGACACAATTCAAGAATCTGCTCTATTCCTAAGAAACTTTTAAGAAGGATGAAACAAAGGCAAGCCCCTGAATCTATCTCCCAGGGAGCTCCTGACAGGTAAATCAACAATTCTTTAATTGAGATCATGGTCTATAGTGCACTTCACACCACCAGTAAGATGCACCAGGAACGTGGACTGCCATCCTCATGTTAGTCTCCAAAACACCACAACTCTGTTTTACAAAACTTTAACAGCTTCTTTATCCATTAAGCACTTTTCTAATGGTTGTAATTTTTTATTAGATTTCAGAATTTCAACAAAATTGAGTCTGACAGTTTTATTCCTCTTAAACATTGCGTAAGTTGAGTTTTCTACTCTGCTATTTTCAGAGATGTCACTCTAAATGATCTTTTATAGTGATACTTCAGGAAATCTTCATTAAATTGGATGGATGAATCAAAACATGTTGCAATTCCAAATGGCAGCAACTTGGGAAGGAAAGAGCCAAAGAGCGGAGGATGTTTGGGGTCAAGAACCTGGTAAGGCAACTCTGTATAAAGGGAAAAAATGCACAGTGATGAAATACCTCATGTTATGGGTTGAATTGTGCCCTCACCTCTAAAAAATGTATGCATCAAAGTCCTATTCCCCAGTCCTCAGAATGTGACTATATTTGGAGGTAGGATCTTTAAAGAGGCAGTTAAGGTAAAATGAGTTCAAAGGGTGGGCATACATCCAGTATAACTGGCGTCATAATAAGAAAAGACGATTAGGACAAAGACTCACGCAGAGAAAAAACCATGTGAAGACAGAGAGAAGGCAGTCATGTACAAGGAAAGGAGAAAGGCCCTTTGAAAAACCAGTCCTGCTAACACCTTAATCTTGAACTCCAGAATGTGACATAATGACTCCCTGTTGTTTAAGCCACCCAGTCTATGGTACTTTGTTATGGAAGTCCTGAGAGAGGAATATACTCATCAACCAGAATTGTTCCAAAGACATGGACTTAACCCACATTTATCTTTGTTAATCCTTTAAGAACACTATTTAAATAATAGTAAAAGGGATGTGGGAAGGGCAAAGAAAATGAGAGAGTAGGAACGCAATTTCAGAAGGTATAAGGCAAATGAAGAAAGCCACATTTTAAGCTGGCAATTAAGAAAGCCCAGAAGCAAACACATTTACATTGCACAAATCTAAGAGATTCAGGAATTAGTGTTTCCAGGTATGTCAAAAAGGGTTAAAAATGGGACTATAAACAGGAGTGATTGTTCCTATATTTGAAAAGCATTTAGACATACATACTTTATCACACTTCCTGGATCCTGGTTACTTTTCTTCTCCCCAACCCTAGAATATGGCTCATTTTCCGTAGAAGTAAAGCACAGTCTTGTACCTGGGGACATGAGAGACAGTTGAATAATATACAGATATCAGGCAGTTAGCTGAAGATTTAACAATGGTGGGACTTCTCACTTTTCTTTCTCTTCGTCCCCAGAAAGGTATTAGCCCAGATAAGCCTTCAGGAAGATTGTAAGAGGCTTCCTGGGAATCTGAGCAACTCAACAGAAAAGAGCGAAAGTTTTTGACAATGGAGGATCCCCATGGCATGACCCAGTCAGATTATCATTCCAATCAGATTTCCTCATCTAAACGATGGTCTCCAGAAAATGACTTTAGTGACCATTTTCTAAATTTCCCCATGGCGCTTTAGTGTATTATCAGTAATAATATTATGAGTGTGTTGCTTATACAGTATGTTCTAGTTTCATAGAATTTAATTCATTATGTAGATAGACTCCTGAGGGAATTAGGAATTAATTTTCATACCACATCCAGTTGAGAAAGCAGAGTAAGACCGTGGTTCGACCAACCACCACACAACTTCCATTCTGTTTTTCAGTGCCCTGATCTTAAACAGCAATAAACAACCAGGAATCACCAGTCCTGAGAAATGCATCCAATACGAAATGAAGACAAGACCAACTGGTAAAAAATTAGTAACACAGAGAAAACTGAAACTATGACTCCTTTCAGGGCAAAGAAAACATTTAAAAAATGAAGTTAATATCACCAGAGACAATGTGTTTAAATGCTGTATTCGTGAAACAACGGTAGGTTGTTCTTAAAAGAAACTTTTAGAGAATTAAAGAAAGCTTTGGAAATTAAAAACAAGGTAGCAGAAATAAAAGACCTTTAAAAAAAGGTTAATAATAAGAAGAAGCAGTTAAGTAATTAGAACAAAAAGTCAAGGTAGAAATTAGGAGGTGAGGATTAGAAAAGTACAGGAGGAATAGAGATTTCTCTACATCTGAATAACAGGAGCTTCAGAAAGAGAGACTCGAAAAACAGAGGCAAGGAAATCATCCAAGGAACAAATTAAGAGGTATTTTCAAAACTGAATAATAAGAATTTTCACAGGGCCCACTGTGTACCCAGAAAAACAGATGAAAATAGAGCCACAGGCTTTCCACAATACACATCATCTGAAATTTCAGGACTGATGGCAGAGAAGATAGGATAAGCTTCTATGCAGAAAAAAGTGGGCTTCAAAAATTGGTACAAAAATCAAAATGTCATTGTTTCCTCATCAATAACATTGGAAGTTAAAATAAGGTGAAAAATGTATTTGACATTTTAAAAAGTTGATTTTCACCCTGGAATTTGATATTCAGACAAATTATCAATTAAGTATGAGTATAGAGTAAAGACACTATCGGAAATCTAATTTATGAACAATGTTACTTGTCACATCTCAGGAAGCTATCAGAGTATGGCCCTAAATCAAAATGCCAGAATTGAAAATTTAAGAATAGAAATATTAACATATTTTGAAGCTATAAAAGAAGCTATAAAAATAATATGTTAAGAGAGTTAAAATTAGGTATCTCCGTGAACTAAAAATAATTGTTTTCAACATTCTTTATTGAACTGTTCTACAATTTCAATTATATGCAAGTATAATTTTGACAAAAATAAAACTAATTGTAAAACTGTAAGATAATATAATTAAGATGCCTTATACATATTACTGTATCAATAACTTCTATATTTTACCCAATTATCCAAGTAATAATTAGGTGGAACCTTGAACAAGTCATTTTCCTTGGTAGGTTTGAGTTTACTAACTCAAGAAAAAAAGAATTGACCTACATTACAATACTTTTAAAAACCCAAGAATTTATAAATCTACTTAATATTTACTAAGACTTCAGTGGAAAGTTATATGGATACTGTCTTCAAATATTGTTAAATTTGTACTCCCAATTTTAACTCTGATAATTTGGCAAGCAAATATAGCAAGCAGAATCTAAAATATATTTTCAAGTTGTTATTTGATCAAATGGAATATTGAGAAAAATGTAACTTTCACATTTTCTTGCAATCTATAAAAGGTCAGCGTTCCCACCTATTCTTTCTCTTAGTAGTAGGAAGTGTCCCTAACTTTGTAGAAAGGGTATGGCCAAGGCTATCAGCACAAAAGCATTCTCTCAAAATTTAGAAACTGAATACCATGTAAGAAGTTTGGCAATTTCACATCCATAAATCTGTATCACAGTGCCTGGTCTTTTAGTGAATGCTAGTTTATAGAATCATAAAACCATGGCATGTAGTTTGGAGACATTTAGAAAGAAAGAAACTTCCAGAGAGCCATGGCTTCCATACTCTACTACCCAAATGAAAAAATGTTTCTCCTAAAAAATCATGTGCCTCTGCTTTGGTGTCCTTTGCTGATGGCTGCTCCCTCTCGCTCCCAGCCCTTCACTTCTCTGAACTTGTTCTTTGTCCTTGCAAGCAAATCAAAGGGAAATTGAAATTGATCTCAGGGATGATGGCTAGCTAGAGTTAGAAACAGGAGAGCCTGTGAGTTCGGATGGTTTCTATGACCCCTCCTTCCCATCCACCGCCGCCCCCCACCACCAACACCCCACACCCATTCAATTAATTTTAAGTTGAAACAGATTTATTTATATTTATAGTTTCCAGAATATTCTTCTGAAATTTTCTTGATTTAGGCTCATTTCTAAGTGCTTTCCTCCCTTTTATTTTAAAAGAAACTTGAGACTCTGGTCCCTATTAAAAAGGAAGAAAGCATCATTGATGTCCAGCTTCCCTCCAGCTACCCTGAATTTGAGCAGACTGTATGACTCATCTTTCCTAGAAATACAACAATGAGATCATCATGTCTGTTTCCTTCCCACTCTGAGTACAGTTGAATTGGTTTCCTCTGTGTTCAGAGATAATTTTTTTTCTGAAAAGCCCTTTGCTTGTTAATACACAAGAGTTTAATTATATATTTAGAACACAGCATTGAAGAAAATGAGCAGTGATTAATACATTCTCTCTTTTTTTCAGGCAGCTCAATCTCTACTTCCAAAACTAAAACTGTATAAATCAGAGAAGGAGATACATCTGCATTTTATTTTAACACCTCCTGTGATAAAGAACTCACCACTTCCACAGGAAGTTAATTCTGCTTTTAACAATTTCTTTAGATAATTTTTGTTTGCAGGGACCTAAAATCTGATGGCCTCTGACTTCAGTTTTTTAGCTCTATCCCTGAAATTTACAGCGAAGGAGAATATTTCTAGCCCTTTTCCAGGTCATACATCTTCAAATATTTGCAGACGATTATCATATCACATGATCTGACCTACATAAAGTGTAAATTTCTTAGAACATCATCTGCTTCAGTTTAGATATTTAGTTGTGCTGCCACATTAACAATCTTGCCTGAATTAACAAACAAATTCAAACAACTGATTCTACATTTCTGTAAATGGCTGTTTCGTCAAATTGAAAAGTTACTACTGCAGAATGGCAAAATATCTGGACAAATATGTTTTGCCTGAATTGCATGGAGACCTTGGGATTGTTGTTATATAAACAGTATCCAGACCACATATATTACAACACTGTAAGCAATTCTATATTTTTATTGTTTTTACCTCATTCATAAAAAGTATTGTCTAAATCAAGTTATTGCATCAATCCATATACAATTCAAATATGAAATTCTCATTCATTGATTTTTATATTATTTGTACAAAAACAATATAACAAAATGTATGATACTTATTTCTGTATTTCTAAGATATTAGTGTTCAAATATCATTCCACCAGTACGTTCTCAGATTCTCTTTGAAATTGAAGTTGAATAGAATGCCAGATTTATATCAGGTGCAAAAATACAGTTGTCAAATAAACAAACAAAAAGAGCTAACACAAAACAGAGCATTAAGAAAATATCTCAGTAGCCCAAATCGCATTCCAGTTATATACATCCATACATGAGAAAGCATAAAATGAAATGGAGTTATTAGGTATTCAATCTGGAAAGAACTTTACTATTTCTCATAAAGGCTTAGGGGCAACATTAACTACATTTTCAAAAAAGTCTTGAGAGCACAGACTCTTATTTTTGAAGCTCAAATAAGACTCCAGAGGTATATAAAGCGCACCACACTAAGAGTCAGGATACCTTGGCTCAAGGTACAACTTTGCCATTTATTAGCTGGTCCTTAACATGACCAGGTTGGCAAGGTAGAAAGATTATAAAGGTTGGCATGAAGAGGTAGACTTATATGAGTGACAGTGGATGATAACAAATCTGGGGAAATGAAATAAACTACAGATGGGACACATGCGGTATACTTCAGAGTATGCAGCTTTTCCAGTCAAGGAAAGCTTCGTGCAGGAGGCCAAACAGAGCCTGAATACTGCAGTATGACCTCAGGGACTCATACCACTTTCTGAAATATCTAACAAAAATCACATTACTGCTGTTGCACTCTGAATTCCTAGAACTTGTGAGTGAACCATTTCACTGCATTCATTTTCCCTGTGTTATTCTTTAACCAGCCTTCTTTCTTAATCACATTTCTACATCTGAGATATTTTCCTTTCAGCCTTTTCTGCATAAGCCCTAATGACATAGCTAGTTCTCCAGTAACGTCTGGGAAGAGAAGAACCTTAGGTTTGTCATCTCTCAGTAGGACACCCCGGCTAAAGCCCTCTGGACACAGCAAGGACGTTGTCTTCTCTCTCTTCTAATCCTGTTGTATCTTCCACACATAGCATAATCAGCTATAAAGTTTTCCAATTCTTCAAAATAATTATTACTATACTTCTCAGAGATTTCCCAAGATTTCCTCAAAATTGGGAAAGTATTGATTCAGCTCAGTATTGATTCAGTCTAGTATTGATTCAGCTCAGTATTGATTTGGTCTAGTACTGATTCACTTATCATTTTCAGTGGATGGGTGGTCTTCACATGTCCTGGAAAGATCCTCATTTAAATAAGATTTGGCAGCTACAAATCCAGTTACTGCATCAATCCGTGTATGATTTATCTGTAGGTGAGCTCACAGTCCAAATATGGACTGTCAGAAGTTGGGCAAAATGGAACTTGGTTCATTCTGCAGATTGGACCACTGGGAATTGTACTAAGAATTACCAGAGCTGCATATCCTCTATTCACTCCAGCTACAGTCTCCCCTTTCCACTGTGGCCCAGGAGACCAACTTACATTCCACATTACCAATTTCTTTGATCTCTTGCATTAGAGTAACTTCAGCCAATCAGAGAACCTAGAGGGACACTGAGGGAGGGAAAACAGAAGTCTGAGGGTTTATCCACACAACCTCTGTCAGCCTCAGGCCCACAGCTTGAAAGTAGCTACATCTCTGCCAACACCTACAGATTCTGTGGGGCACCCTTCCCTCAGGGCTCCAGCACTCCAGGGTTCTGTAATTTTGCTTCCTCCTGTCTCCCTTCCAGGCCTACAGGCAGGAGCTGCTCCCCACTGTTGCCAGGCTCTGGAACTAGGGTGTAGCTGTGCCTCATTGGTTCCCTTCACTCTGCTCACACCTCCATTAACAAGCCATTCATGAACACCCTTTACTCATACCTTTGAACTCTATCTACAGATACCACAATGGTAAGAAAGACTGGTGAACATTTTGGAGGCAAACACACACCTGAAGTTTCTGCAATTATGTTGGATTCAGAGCAAGAATACCTAGACTCTGTTTCTGGTTCTGTCACTTACCAGCTTTGTGATCTCAGCAAAGTTAATTATTAGGTTGGCGCAAAAGTAATTGTGTTTTTTGTCATTTTTTTAATGACAAAAACTGCAATTACTTTTGCAACAATCTAATATCCCAGAGACTCAGCTTTATCATCTGTAAAATGGGAGTAATAAACTCTCAGCTTCATTGTGTGAATTTATATTAAGTTTTCATATGAAAACTTAATATAGCTACATTAGGAAATTTTCCTGAATTCCCATGTCCTTTGGTTTCTGATAACATTTTCCAAATAACAAAGTAATGTGAAAGATGTTCCTACACTTTATTATCCTCAGTCACTCTCCAAGTATCCTCTGGGTTTGCTTTTCCCTTTCTTTTTCTTTCCTCTAAACCCTACAGAATGCCGTAATCAACAACACTGGTATCCGAACCTTGATCTAGTGGGCTCCATGTCTGCGTTTGTGAGGACCACTCAGGCTGGTAACTGCCCACTCTGGGAAAAACAGGTTTCCATATACCCCACCTTCCTTGTGCCCACTAATAAATCATTTCTTTATACTCACTTTTCTAAAATGCAATTGGTTGGTGTGGACTGAGTGCCTTGTTTGACTCTAAGACTTGCCTAACTATTTTCAGAGGTTTTAGAGGACTGCCTCTTCAGACTGTCTCCAGGTTTGGCTACCAAGGGTCATGCTTGTAAGATTGCCATCCTGACTGCACTAGATTTTTCCCTCCCTATTTATCTGGAGAAATTGAGGGAAGAATATTCTTATGACTTCCCTTCACACAAACAAGGCAAGTGAAAGTGTAAACTGCAATATATGCTGGAAGTTGCTTAATAAAAATTCCTTTTATGACAACCCAGTTGGATGGGATGAGAGCAGGGTTTTTATTGTGAGACTGACTTGAATTGCTTTGGGACCTGAGTATCCTCAAGCATTCAGAGTTCTGGTTTTCTCATTTGTAGGATGAAAATAATAATGCGTACTTTGATGATGAAGTCACCAATAAGAAGGGACTTTGGGAGCAATAAATAAGATAGTGTATGAGCAAGTAAGCAGTACAGGGGCACCTGATAAGCACTCAGGATATGTTTTGTTAAGTTTAAATTTTTTTTATTTTCGTGATGAAATTTTACTCTTGTTGTCCAGGCTGGAGTGCAATGGTACGATCTCGTCTCACCGCAAACTCCACCTCTTGGGTTCAAGTGATTCTCCTGCCTCAGAGTCCCGAGTAGCTGGGATTACAGGCATGCACCACTATGCCCGACTAATTTTGTATTTGTAGTATAGACGGGGTTTCTCCATGTTGGTGAGGCTGGTCTCGAACTCCCCACCTCAGGTGATCCTCAGCCTCCCAAAGTGCTGAGATTACAGGCGTGAGCCACCGTGCATGGGGCATATTTATTAAAAGTTCATTTTTAGCCCCTTTTCTATATTTGAACAATTTCAACCAGATTTCTAACGAGACACTTGTTTCTTGGCCATTTGATATGTTTACTATGCATGAATAGTGACAAAATATATAAAAATTATCAATTATTTAAAAATGAGTGATTTATTCAGAATTCATGTGCAGCCAGGAATATGAGTTTAGATGGTTACTTCCCATCTAGGAAGCCAGGTGAAGCTGTAATGATAATGAGAGTATCAATAGCTGTTGCTTATAGAGAGCTTCCTCGGTGTCAGGCATTGTTAAATACCACCTATATTTAACTCAGAGAAACCGCATAACAAAGCTATGATATAGCCATTATTACTGCCATGACCAGATGAGAACACTGAGGCCGTGGAGAAGGACTTGTCCAAGTGTTGTAGGCTGAAAAAGGGGCTGCCCCACCCACAAATGTTCACTTGAACATTTGAATACGTTACCTTACGTAGCAAAGGGGACTTTGCGGATACAATTAACTTAAGAAAATTGAGTTGGGTAGATTGTTTTAGATTATCCGGTTGGGCCAAATATAATCACAAGAGTTGTTATAAAGAAGGAGGCAGGAAGGTCAGAGTCAGGACTGTGTGCGGTGATGAAAGAGAGGTCAGAGCAATGTGGGAACATAAGCCAAGGAATGTGGGCAGCCTCTAGAAGTTGGAAAAAGCAAGGAAAAATAATCTCCGCTAGAACCTCCTGAAGGAACTAAGTCCTGCCGGCACCTCAATTTCAGAACACGGAAGCTGAGTTTGGATTTCTGACCTCCAGAACTGTAAAAAAAAGTTCTATTTTAAGCTACTAAGTTTTTAGTAATTTGTTAGAACAAAACCAGAACACTAATAAATCAAGTGACTCACCTGAGCTCACTCAATTCGTTTAAGAGTGGGAATAGAGGGAGCTTGAATTCTTATCAAGCAATTTGATTACAAAATCTTTACCTTTAACCACTGTACACTATAATTCATTCTAAATTTGCTAGCTAATATTTAATTAATGTGAATAACAATGTTCATCTCACAAAGCATTTGTGATAATGAATTATTAAAAGTCCTGAAATGTGTTGCGGTAGACTGAAAAAATGTGGCTGCAGTATTCGTCGCTCATTCCACAAAGAGATGGCATCAATTTCCTTGCCTCTGGAAGCCAGGCTATCTTGCGACTCACTCTGGCAATAGAATGGGGGTAAAAGTGATGTGTGAATTCCTTGTGGCTGCTGCACTTGTGTCTTGGAATGACTTTGCCATCATATAAACAAGGTCAGTCTAGTCTACTGGAGGATGAGAGGCCACATTGGAGAGAACCAAGGAGACCCAGCCAATAGACAGAGCCAATCGCCAGGCCTGTAAATGAGACCATTTTCAACATTTCTGCTCCAGCTGAAATTCTACCTCAATGCAGACGCATGGTTAAGCCCAGGCAAGTTGAGCAGAATGTTTCAGCCAACCCACAGAACCATGAGAAACAATAAACTGATTTTCGTTATAAGCCACTAACTTTTAGGGTGATTAGTTACAAAGCAATAGATATCTGATAAACATATAAGGTGATTACAATATAATTTATTTTCCTCTTTTAAAGTAAGAAAATACTCAATTTCTAAAAAGTCAGTGAGCAAAAGAGCAGCAAACATTGATTTGATGCTGACTTAAATTAATTCCTTCTCTTAAGTTCGGGTCCTGGAAAATATTACTATGTTAAATTAATGTCTTCAAGGGTGTTAGAAATCTTATGTATTTAATATTTTCAATAACCGATTAGAATCTTCATTGTATGATAAGGAAATTGAGGCACAGAGAGATTGACTCGCTTGTCTGAGGTCACAGAGCTAGAAAGAAGTTGAGAAGGTTTTGTAACCTAGATCTGTCTGGCACAAAAGTACATTTTTTCCCCTAAACTCAGCTGAAAATGTTCTTAGCAGTCCCTGCAGACATCATTTTGTTCTTGTAAATGTCTTCAACTAGTTTTCATCAGTGAGTGGAAAATAGCCAGGATATGATATTCTACAAAATCTCCCTTAACATTCAAATCCACTGGTAACAGTTGCCAGGCAAAATGTCTTATGCTAAAATTACCTGTCTTATGAGAAGTTAAAATAGTTTTAAAGAGGCTTCTCCTCTCAACATGCCTTGTATTGTTAACTTTACTCATTTTTCCCCTCTCTGAAATATAATGTGAAGAAAATGTATATCTTAAGCAGAAAGCTCTGGTGTTTTTAAATTGCAATTGGAGATCCAAAACAATTGGAGAAGGAAAGGTACAGGCAGTTGAGATCATCTGTTATCTTTGCAGAATCCATTTGGAAGCACACATAGAACATGGGGGAGAAAAATCCTTCTGGTTGTTTTCTGCCATTTTCCCTGCGTCTTGTTTTTGTCTTATCACCATTTTCAATCAAGCAGAATATATGAGAACATTGGCCTTGATTCAGAAAAAGAATGGAAGAATGTCTAAAACATATAAACATCCTTCTCTCAGAAAGAGCTGTTCACAAGCCACACAATATAATACACTGAATTATTTTGCTATAGAATCATTTTTGAATAATATTCTCTGTTGTTCCCTTAAAAGAGTACTTACTGTACACTAATTACAAAATAAAAATTAAAAGAGAGTAAATAAGGAAAAAAATAGTTATTGTATTAATTTGTTTTCATGCTGCTGATAAAGACATACTGGAAACCAGGAAGAAAAATAAGTTTAATTAGACTTACAGTTCCATATGGTTGGGGAGTCCTCAGAATCATGGTGGGACATGAAAGGCACTTCTTACATGGTGGCGGCAAGAGAAAATGAGGAAGAAGCAAAGCAGAAACTCCAGATAAACCAATTGTGAGACTTATTCACTATCATGAAAATAGCACGGGAAAGGCTGGCCCCCATGATTCAATTACCTCCCCCTTGGTCCCACAACACATGGGAATTCTGGGAGATACAATTCAAGTCAAGATATTGGTGGAGATACAGCCAAACCATATCATTATGCCCCAGCCCCTCCAAATCTCATGTCCTCACATTTCAAAACCAATCATGCCTTTCCAACAGTTCCCCAAAGTTTTAACTCATTTCAGCATTAACTCAAAAGTCCATAGTTCAAAGCCTCATCTGTGATAGGGCAAATCCCTTCTGCCTATGAGCCTGTAAGTCAAAAACAAGCTAGTTACTTCCTAGATACAATGGGGGTACCAGTACTGGGTAAATACAGTTGTTACAAGTGGGAGAAATTGGCCAAAACAAAGGGGTTACAGGACTCATGCATGTCTGAAATCCAGCAGGGCAGTCACGTTTTAAAGCTCCAGAATGATCTCCTTTGACTCCAGGTCTCACATCCAGGTCATGCTGATGCAAAGGGTGGGTTCCCATGGTCTTAGGCAGCTCAGCCCCTGTGGCTTTGCAGGGTACAGCCTCCCTCCCAGCTGCTTTCACAGACTGGCATTGAGTGTCTGTGGCTTTTCCAGGCACATGGTGCAAGCTGTCAGTGGATCTACCATTCTGGGGTCTGGAGGATGGTGGCCCACTTCTCACAGTTCCATTAGGCAATTCCCCAGTAGGGACTCTGTGTGGGGGCTCTGACCTCACATTTCCCTTCCACACTGTCCTAGCAAAAGTTCTCCATGAGGGCCCCACCCCTGCAGCAAACTTTTGCTGGGCATCCAGGCATCAGAGGTTCCCAAACCTCAGTTCTTGACTTTTGTGCATCTGCAGGCTCAACACCAGGTGGAAGTTGCCAAGGCTTGGGGGTCCACCCTCTGAAGCCACAGCCTGAGTCTACATTGGCCCCTTTCAGCCATGGCTGGAGCATCTGGGACACAGGGTACATGTCCCTAGGCTGCACACAGCACAGGCACCCTGGGCCCAGTTCACATAATCACTTTTTCCTCCAGGGCCTCCTAGCCTGTATGGGAGAGGCTGCTGTGAAGTTCTCTGACATGGCCCGGAGACATTTTCCCCCCGTGGTCTTGGGATTAACATTAGGCTCCTTGCTACTTACGCAAATTTCTGCAACTGGCTTGAATTTTTTCTCAAAAAAATGGGATTTTCTTTTCTACTGCATCATCAGGCTGCAAAGTTTCTGAACTTTTATGCGGTTTCCCTTTGAAAATTGAAAATTGAATGCCTTTAACAGCACCCAAGTCACCTCTTAAATGCTTTGCTGCTTAGAAATTTCTTCCACCACATATCCTAAATCATTTCTCTCAAGTTCAAAGTTTCACAAGTCTCTAGGGCAGGGACAAAATGCCACAGTCTCTTGGCTAAAACATAACAAGAGTCACCTTTGTTCCAATTCTCAATGGGTTCCTCATCTCCATCTGAGACCAACTCAGTCTGGATCTTATTTTTCAGATCACTATCAGCATTTTTGTCAAAGCCATTCAACAAGTCTCTGGGAGGTTTGAAACTTTCTCACATTTTCCTATCTTCTTCTGAGCCCTCAAAACTGTTCCAAACTCTGCCTAGTAGCCAGTTCTAAAGTTGCTTCCACATTTTTTGGGCATCTTTTCAGCAATGCCTCACTCTACTGGTAACAATTTACTCACAGTCCAACATATAGAGCTGATTTTCTTTGATGTGTTAATATATTTTATTTCAGCTTTTAGTATAACCTGGACACCTTTTTTTACATTGAAGAGCTAATTTTGTATCTTTAATTTTTCTTATTATGACATAAGCTTTTCAAGCTTATTATAAACTCTTTATAGAGGTCAATGTATTTTAGCATGCGGTGGTACACCTCCCCTCTCTTTGAGAACATTAAACGGTATGAGGGGGCTTTTGGCTGTAACAGTGATTGAGGGTCCACTGGCATTTAGCACTAGGAGCTCAGGAATGCTAAACCTCTTGCAATGTGCAAGACAGTCTTGAAATTTAAAAATAATTTCTCTGCCCAAGTACATTAATATCTCAACTGAGAATACTGAATGTGGACTGTTATTATGATTCTATAACCAATCCCTTGCTAGTGAGAAGGCTAAATGGCACAGCCACTTTGAAAATAGTTTGTCCTTGTCACACTAAAGCTAAACATAGTTTTACCATACAATAAAGCAATTCCACTTCCAGAAATTTACTCAACTGATTGAAAAACTTACATTGACACACAAAACCTACATACCACTGTTTATAGCAGCTCTTTAATAATCATCAAAAACTGAAAACAACAAAGGTGTCCTTCAGTAGGAGAATAGATAAACCAATGCTTCAATTATACAGCAGAATACTAGTAAGTTACAAAAAGGAATAAACTATCAAGCCACATGAAGGTATAAAGGAATCTTAAATGCACATTGCTAAGTGAAGAAACCAATCTGAAAAGACTACATAATTTATGATTCTATTCATATGACATTATGGAAAGGAAAACTATAGGAACAATAAAAAGGCCAGTAATTTTCAAGGGTTGATAGGTGAAGCAAAGGACTTTTTTTTTTTCTTTTTTTTTTTAGAGAGTGAACTATTGTGTATAGTAAGGTAATAGTAGATAAATAACACAATGCATGTATAGAAACCTATTGAAAGTATAGCATAGAGAGCAGACTTTAGTGCATGTCAACTAAAAGAATAGAAAATGAAGGATTTAAGGATAGAACGCAAACTTTGACAAAATAACCTTACTGTAGCTAAAAGTAACCTCACTGAAGAGGGTGAGAGAAATCTGTAAGACTAAAAGCAAAAAAATGTATAAAAGTTTTGTATTCTAGCTGAAAAGCTGTTTCCCACAGGAGTACAGGTTAACAATTCTGACACCAGTACACCAGGATACATTTATGCTGAAATTAAATAATTAAGTAAATGGATGGAAGGCAGTGTGAGCCACGTTTCTCACTGTTTCAGGGAGAGGTTAAGACAAGCAGGAGGAGAATGTTCAACTGATCTACGTGGTAATGGAGTAGAATTGCCAACATCAGTAAGAAGTCCTGTTTAGATAAATATAAATGGTTACATATAAAAATAAAGATATGTGTATACACAGGGGTGAATATACACACATTTATGTTTTTGTATTATCATGAAAGAGGACTTAGAAGCCATGACTCTCAGTAGCAATGAGGACACCTAGCGTACAGATTTCGGTTTTTGATTTGATTCTCCAGTGAAAGAAACTATGGCTCCTTGGAGAAATGGCTGATTCTAGGACTTGGTCAAAAAATATACAGGATGAGCCTGGAGCATCTTGTAGCATCAGTAAGTAAGAGAGTTCTCAGAAAAAAAAAAAGGTGGTGGGGAAGAGGAGCCCACAATATTGCGTATATATATATATATAAAATAAAAGTCAACTGAGGCCAGGCACAATGGCTTAAGTCTGTAATCCCAGCACTGTGGGAGGCCGAGGCTGGCTGATCACTTGAGGTCAGAAGTTTGAGAACAACCTGGCCAATATAGCAAAACCCTGACTCTTCTAAAAATAAAAAAATTTAAAAAAATAGCTGGGTGTGGTGGTGCATGCCTGCAATCCCAGCTACTTGGGAGACTGAGGCAGAAGTGCTTGAGCCCAGGAGGCAGAGGTTGCAGTGAGCCAAGATCGCCCCACTGCACTCCAGCCTGGGAGACAGGGCAATACTCTGTCTCACAAAACAAAAGAAAACAAAACAAACAAACAAAAAACTAACTGAGAGAGCAACAATGGCCAAAACTCAAGTTGAAAAACAAAATGAAATAGTTTGAATTATAAATCAAATTGTCTCCCCTCTCTGATTCCCAAATGTATTTCTTTTTATTATTTATATTTAACTTTTATATTTTAACATTTTAAAACCTTTATGTATATCAGTATGTACTTATGGATATATATTCATATAAGTACATATAAATGAATGATGGAATAAACTTAAAAATCACAAAGAAGAGAGAGATTTTTCCATGCAGAAAAGCCCCAAATAATTTATGTTGATCCTCTTCCCTCAAGGTGGTAAAGCATAACTCCCTGCTCCTTAAGTCTGGACTGTACTTAGTGACATCATTTCCAACAGTACAGTGTGGAAAAAAGAAAATAGAGTAACTTTAGTGAGGAATCCCGACCAACACTATTTCAGCTAGGTGAGCAAGGTCAACATCAAGAGTGATCAGTCATGGTGATAGAAGGCATCATTCATGTGATGTGATGAGAAGGACAATTTACCCTCATGGTCTTCCTGCCCAAATCACGTAATGCAAGTCTAATAATGAGGAAAATATCACGTAAATCCTAATTGAAGGACATTTTACAAAATACCAGACGAATACTGAAAACTTTCTAGGTTATCAAAAATCAGGAAATCTGAACAAACTTGCACTTAATGAATAATGATATGTCCATTTTTAGCTCATAATTGTGACTCAGGTAACATATAAGGATAGGTCGCTAATGGGGGAAATTGGTTGAGGGTCTATGGGAACTCTCGGTACTATTTTCACGATTTTTCTGTAAATCTAAAACGATTCTCTCTCTCTCTCTCTCTCTCTCTCTCTCT
>NW_012107808.1:723982-727394 GCF_000951045.1 Mandrillus leucophaeus | reverse complement strand
CTATGTTGTTCACAATAATTGGTAAGACATTATTCGAATTTAATGGGCCAAAGACAAGATTGGGCTGCCAATTGCCCTGTAGTGACTATTGTGAAACTACTAAACATACCTTTGCCCTCAACCATTTGCCCATTTATGTAGATAAAACAAACAAATAAACAAACAAAAAACCACTTATAATTATTTAGGAATAAAAACCCAACCTTATTTTACATATAAGTACAAAGTAATGTTTTCATGGTTTTAATATGCAATATATGAAAATACTTCTTTTCTGTACTGAGGGAAGATTGTAAAGTATTTTGTTTGAAACTTTACTAAGACTTGCTGTTCACTCTATTGGAAAAATCATGTAAACAAAGGCATCTGTGTGAATGAAATTTGAATATCTAATACAAAACAGAAGTTACTTTGTGTTTGTCGCTATCACCTATATAGTGATTCTATAGTTACGCACAAATATCTAATACACTATATCGTTTAGGGTGGTTATTTTTCAGTATTCATGTCTTAAAACATCTATTATTTGTCATAACTGCCTGTTACTTTACTTTTTTATGCTATATGAAAAATTCTACTTACTTTTTGAAAACTTGTATATAAGTAGGAAATATAACTTATCCATTATAATTCCAGATAACAAAGAAAGTATTAAACTATTTATTATAAAACAGATTTGGATCTGATTGCATTGAATACCACTAACTTCATATAATAAACTGGACTAGGGACAGAAACTTTGACAGCGACAACAAATTGTCTACCAAAACTGTCAATTACTGTTCTATAGTATGCAGTTGTTTCTGAGAAGTGCTTGCCCAGAATGGAACAATATTGTCAAACCCTTCCTGCTTCTAAGCAAGCTGATGTGACAGTTTTCAGCACTGTAATGTTGCAAAATGGGTAAACCTTCCCCACCTACCCATGCCCTGGCTAGAAGTCGGGAACTTCATAGACTTGAGCATGGATCAGCTGCAAGTTACAAAGAACCAAATCCCAGAATTAAGAAGTGTGAAGACTCTGACCACCAAGGTACATATATGTTGGACTCTCCAGGAGGAAGAAATTAACTTCTATTTTGATAAGTCATTGAAATTTGGGGAATTTTGCTATAACAATAATCTTTACCAAACTAACACACAGAATCCAAGTTTATCAATGACTAAAATGAGAAAGCCACTTACTGGGTCTTCTTTTTTTTTTTCCTTAATCTTTGAAAGGAAGTACAACATAATAAAAACCTTATGGGGCTATTTTGGGATTTAAGTAAGATCATAGTTAGAAAAAAAGCACTTGCACTTAGTAAGCCTAACTTAAGTTGCCCGGGGCACTGTCCTTTTTATTCCAATTTGTATATTTATTTACCTGCAGTTTAACTTCTAACATCCAATAATGAAACCTAGACCTCAATTTCATTTAACTACATTAGGTTGTAACTAAGGCTCTGAAATGTGTCTGTTAAATCCCAAGATTGCCAGGTCATAGGGTCTCCTTTTTTTCTTTCTATTAAATGTGTCATTTGAAATGTAGATAGCCATCACTTTCTCTCTGAAATCAAGTCTTACAGAGTAGTGATTGTGGGATATTTTGCTTCACTCATTTATCAGAAAAAAATATATTGTTTATTTCGTGACCAAAATGGTAATTGTTACTAATGTGCATCACACTTTCCCCAAACTGTGGAGATTTTACATCATTCATGCAGTGTAGACGTAGAAAAGGTTCAAGGTTCAAATCCTGTTTAAACCTCTTGCATAAGCTCCCAAGGGGGCTTCCAGACTGCATTTTTGCTCATGATGAAAATACAGGCGTTTGTTTAAAAATTGTGTAGAAGCTATGAATATGGAAATGATGAGGCTAATGCCAGTGGATGCGTCAGCTACTCAATGTTTCATTCAGAGCCAAGGCTCACAGACCCAGAGACCTTGCAACACACCCTTGCCTGAAATGCCATGAGGCCTATGGGCGAGAGTCAGCAAGCACTTTCCAATAGAGTGCTTTGTTTTCAAATCATACCGATTTCAAAACTTCCCAGATGACCAATTTTGGAAGCAAAGTTGCCAAAAGTTAAGAAGGAGTCTGTATAGCTGGTGAAAAATCTTTAAATATTTCTGGCTGATCACAAAAAGTATTTTTTCTGTACACTATGAAAACAACAATTGCATTTATTGACATTAAAGACACGGGAAGCAAATCATTTAATTGCATATTAAGAACTTCTCAAGCACTTCAATTGATCATTTTCTCATCATCGTAACAATCTGCAATGGTGCATTGTTTCCTACAGAAATGGCTTCAAATTATTTTGGATAAAAAAAGTCTTTGAACAGTTCATCACAGTTTTGTAGGTTGTCTTCCTTTCTCCCTCTTCCCAAAACATAATTGTATATGTGTATATCTCTCTCTATATATATAGGCAAAATATATGACATTTCAGGTAGTTTATGAACTCTTAACATCAGCACATGGACTCTAGCATCTGATCCACTGGCCTTCAGGGTAAAGGTTCACCTACCTGCCCAGGCTGCTTTCAAATTCTTTTATTTGTTCCTTACCTTCCCAAGTAGACCCTTCTCACTTTGCTCGCCCTATGCCCCCTTCACCTCAAGGTGACCACGCACCACATCAGTCTCTGAATACACTGGCACGTTCATGCATCTGTGCCTTTGCACATCCCATTCTCGACCTGAAAAAGCCATCTTGTCACCATCATCTGATTCATTTGTTATTCTTCAACACATTAGTTCAGATTCTTTTTCTTCCATAAAACCTAGTTTTCCATGTACTTTTTCTTGCTACCTTCTCTGTGTCCTGATAGCACAGTCTGTGCACCTCTGTTCAAGCACTCATCACTCTATACCATATTCATTCTGGCTCCTACCAGGCATGGAATGAATTCTATTAATATCTGTATCTCTAACCTCCAACATAAAGTGTGTTATAAATAGAGATGATCCATCAAAGTCCGTAGAATGAATGAATGAATGATGGAATGTCCTCGCTTACATTTTGAAGACAGACAGAACTGGCTTAAATGTGAACAATTGAAACAAATAACAGATCCCAGTATCACCAGCAAAGCCGCAGTATGTTTTACTGCAGAACAGCAAGTGCCAAGCTAATTTAATTGGGTTATTTCAGATTAAATAAGAGGCAAGGTCAAGAGAAGAGAACAGAAGCAAGCAAAGTGTCAATGTTAGACTAAAATATAGTGGCCAATAAAATCATCAGGTGAAAAATGAATGCCAATTTTCCTGGTGTTCAACCAGTCTTTATGAGATGAAAACACGCTGCAGGCACACTTTTTTTTTTTTAAGTAAAAACAAACCTAATAAGCAGAAAGACTGAGTTGAGCCCCCAGGGGAGGAGTGGGTTGCTGTTCTCATTAGGGTGTGGAAGCTGGGTAATAGCA
>NW_012107808.1:691770-723816 GCF_000951045.1 Mandrillus leucophaeus | reverse complement strand
CACATATGCCGTAATACAGATCTCTCTCTCTCACTAACAGAAGAGTGAAAGAGAGGACATTAGAATATAAAGACAGAGCAGATTTCCACAGCTATATCCTGCACTCCCCTTCATTAAGCCTCCAGCCCCTCCAGGCCTGGTGTGAACCTATATCTTTTAGCACACTTCCCATGTCAAATGCTGATGAAGAGGGTTGGCAAGCGATGAAGAGGAAATCAGAAGGCCTGAATTCCAATATGTGCCGTAACTTACCTGCTTGTGGAATGCTTGGTATGTTACACTTGCTATCCTCAATTTCTTTATCAAGCTGGGCCATCATGTCTCTCTCACTGGACTGAAAGAGGGAGAAAACAGGAAGCTCTGTGCACTCCTGGAGAGTGCCTCTTTCCTCCCGGGCAAAGGCTGAATTCTATTAATATTTATATTTCTAACCTCTAACATAAAGTCTGGTATACATAGAGATGATCAATGATAGTCTGTAGAATGTACATGTATTATATTGTGTACTGCCGAGTCCATGTATGTACCTTTCATGAAAAGAGGAGCTCTTTGAAGGTGGGATTTTTACTTAATTTTACTTTCTAAGAGCCTGGAATATAATAGATAATAAATGCTCACTGAAATGAAAAAAGAGATATTCAGTGAACACCCAGTATAAAAATAAATTATTTACTATGATAGTTCCTGAAGATTACAAGATACAAAGCATGGTTTATTGACGTCTAAGAAGATTGGCATCTTCCTATGTAGACAAAGGAGGCTATCTGGAAGGCATTAGCAAGCAATGTGATATGG
This sequence comes from Mandrillus leucophaeus, assembly GCF_000951045.1. NCBI lineage: Eukaryota > Metazoa > Chordata > Mammalia > Primates > Cercopithecidae > Mandrillus > Mandrillus leucophaeus. Next base: position 723,021 of record NW_012107808.1, on the reverse strand, counting down.
CATATCAATAAGTCCTTGGCTTAGCACAGGCTGCTCTAAAAAATACTATAAACTGGATATCTTAAACAACACAAATTTATTTCTCACAGTTCTGGAAGCTAGAAGGTTAAGGACAAAGTGCCAGCATTGTTAGGGTCCAGGTGAGTACCCCACTTCTGGTTTATAGACACCCATCCTGTGTATGCTTATATGACAGAGAGAGGGATAGCTAACTTTCTAGCATCTTCTTAGAAGAGCACTAATCCCATTCACGATGATTCCAGTTTCATGAACTAATTAGCTCCCAAAGACCCCACTTCCTAATATCCTCACATCGTGATGAAGGTTTCAACATATGAATTTCTGGAGAGAGACACAAATATTCAGTCCATAGCAGTCCTAACGATTTATAGCAGGAGATATTTGTTAAAGTATAATAATTGGGCAAAGTGGAATTTCAGTCCTTGGTTCATACACATCTTTTCAAATACCTTTTTAGGTCAATGAAAAATACCTTCCAATGACAAAATAGTTCTAAATTTATCAAATATGTTATTCTCCCACTTCATTAGGTAAATTCTATGAATGTGACTTTAATCCACTGGATGGAAGTTCTTTGCATTCCAGACACAAATACAGAAGCACAGTTACTAGTTTAATTGAAACATCTGTTTTCAACTTCCTGAAAGGAACAGAAGAGGTTGCCAATGTACATACATATTTGAAGCAGGGCTTGTATTGCACACATGGATACAATATGCATTTGTAAAAATTTTCCAAGTGGTCTAATATCCCATTCAGGAAAAAGATGATGAAAGAATGTGATATAGGAAAATGAGTAAGTCCTGCAACCCCCTTTTAGGAATTCAAGTTTCTAAGACACAGCAGAGATCACTGCTTAATGGTCAGTGTAAACCAGTTGCTGGCCATGTGACCAAATGTTTACCTATGGGTAACGTTTCTCCTTGAATAACCCCATTTCTCAGAAAGGAATAAAAGTCTCTAATTTAAGTGGACGGATAAGTTTGGATATAACGTTCCATAGTTTCAAATTCTGGCCTATTTTCTTTTACTAATTTGTTCAATGACTTTGACAAAGCACCTCCTCATTTCATCATTCTGGATCTCAGTTTTTCCATCTGCAAATTGAAAATCGCTAACAGGAACTGGGTCAAGATCGCTGGACTCTAGATCTCTTGAAGTGATAATAGTCTTTAAATCAATAAGCAGGTAGCCCCTCTCTAAAGAATTGAGAATGTAACCCACATTTCCTAAATAATACCCTAATTGTCTTAACAAGTTTATCACCTGGCACTTATTACAATCTCTACATTTTGGGTAGAGATTGATGGATGCAGGGACAGGGAAAAGCCAAAACTCTTTTCTGACCTGAAGAAAATAAAGCAAAAGAAATACAAAATGAAAGCATCCTAAGAATTTATGTTGGATCTTAACCCTGGTCATATTAATCCACTGAGCAATAGGACAGACCAAAAAGGATCTGAGCCTAGCACCTCATCTTGGCTCTCAGAATGATATGTCATCAAGAACACTGTCAGAATTAAGTAATTAGTTAATACAGGTAACTGTGATATGGTTTGACTCTGTGTCCGCACCTAAATCTCATCTCAATTTGTAATCCCCACGTGTTGAGGGTGAGACCTGGTGGGAGGTGATTGGATTATGGGGTCAGTTTTCCCCGTGCTGTTCTTGTGATAATGAGGGAGTTCTCAGGAACTCAGATGGTTTTAAAAGTGGCAGTTTCCTCTGTTCTTTCTTTCTCTTCTGCCACCTTGTGAAGAAGGTGCCTGCTTCCCTTTTACCTTCCACTATGATTGCAAGTTTCCTGAGGACTCCCAGCCATGTTGAACTGTGAGTAAATTAAATCTCCTTTCTTTATAAATTACCCAGTCTCAGGTAGTATCTTTATAGCAATGTGAGAATAGACTATTACAACATGTTACTTAACTTGTGTGAGTTTTAGTTTTCTTGTTTACATTAAAGGGAAAATAATGACTATTCTCTTGTTAAGTATTAAATAAAACCGGTAAGAGAAGGATCTAGCATAATACCTACAGGGCATGGTAGATTAAAAATATAGTTGGTTTTTTACCATACTACAGAATTGCCTTTGCAAAACAATTCCTTTTAATGAAATGTGACCTAATATCACTCTGCTTTCTAGATCTTTATAGCTGCCTTTTTTTGCTGTGCCTACTGTTAGCACCAGGTACATAGGTTTGCTTGAACTCTCCTAGCCATACTTTAAAATCCAAAAATCATATCCTTAACATGGGGTCCTGAGATCTATTTCTTTGTATTTTCATTCATCTCTGGCCCCGAGGCCACTCACTTATAGGCATCTGATTTTCTCTAAGCCCTCTGATGTTGTTCAGGGAAGGACACACTTCAGGAGAGGCAATTGAGGTGAGAAAATGGCAAGATTTTTTTTCTGAAAGGTCATGGAAGAAAATGTACAGACCAGTCTGTGGCATGACTGACCCACTGAGGCGAGCAGAGGTGGCACCTGGTCCACCACCTTGGAGGGACGTAGATGCCCTGGGTGGGTATGGAGAGGTGGAGGTGGGGAAGACAGAGTGGCAGTGCTCAGGCTTCATACCTCTCTTCAAAGCACTGGAAACCCGCAGAGTACCCGGAAACAGATTTCTCCAAGATCTCTGTCTCCTCACTAACATTTTTGCCAAGCATTCAAAGGAACTAAAAGCTTGTGATCCAAGTTGGAGGCTTATGAACTCCCTTCAATTTCTGGTAGACCTTTGAAGGAAATGGACACAAACATATTCTGAGAAACTCCAAAGTACAGGAATAAAAAAGAGAGTGAAAGTTATGAGGAGGATGATTTCGACTCCACCTAACAGAAGTTTCACACACAGCTGTCTGCAATGTGGTAGGTACATTGAGGAGCTATTTAGTACAATGTAATTACTCATCAGTTTAGCCCAGAAGTTGACAATCAAATTCAAATATCACATAAAGCTTGAAACAGATTTCTGATTGGTACTTGGCAACTTCGAGTTTCTAATGTTCCTGGATTTTTCCTAAAATGAACATACAATAGCCAAATAGGTATTAGGAGCCTTTATTCCTTCTTCGCACACTCTTTCCAGGTGATATATATTTTCAGAGTTTCAGCAACCCACAGATCTCTTACTCCTCTGTTGTCCCTGGAATTTAGACCTGCGTTTCCAAAGCTCGTGAGGCATCTCCACAAGGGAGTCCCACAGGCACTGCAAACAACATACTCAAAATTAAAATGAGAAGAATTACTTAATGGGTAGATTACACGTTATTTGGATAATGGTTACACTAAAGCCCAGACTTCATGACTATGTAATATATCTATGCCAAAAACTGTACTTATACTTCTCAAATTTACACAAATAGAGAGAGAGAGACTAATGCTGAGAATGACTCCTACATTTCCATTCCTTTTTAGCAGAATCAAAGGAACAAAAGACTGTATTTCCCAGACTTCTTTAAAATGACCATTACAGATGTGAAAATGGTGCAGATTTGGTAGCATGGCATTTCTAGAGATATACAGAAAAGGGCATTTGTCTTTCTCCCTTCTGACGTTGTCCTCAGGTACCTCAGTTTACAGCCAGCTGCTTCTAGGAATTTGGCAAGAACCTAATTATCTTTATTAAATCCTGCTGTGTTTTAACTAGATAGGTGGATCCTTTTTTTTCTTCAATTAAACTCTGACCAATGCAATATTAAGATATTTCATACTACTTCTAAATCTGCTTCTTTCAGTGTCTTCCTTGCCTTGCTAAATGGTACCGCCAAACACAGACATCCAGTCATATAACTGGGATATTAACTTTCAAGAATCAAATCTGACTCCATCTTCTCTATGAAAACATTTCCTTATTGATCTCGAGAAAGGATGTGACCATTCCTTGTGTGTGTGTGTCTGTGTGTGTGTTTGCCAGACTTGTACCACAGTGTTATAATTTTACCACTAATTTGTTCTCATGTACCTTTTACCGTGTTACTATAAGGGAGTAGATTTATTAAATTTATTTATAAAATTTATTAAAATATTAAGGCTCAAGGACATATTATTTTTATAACCTAGGGTCATAGGACCCCTGAAAATCATTGCATATTTTTGTGCATACAATGTGTTTTTTTCCTCAGAAGAAATAGTCCGTACATTTCACTGACTGTAGTTTGGTTGAATGAATAAAACTAATTTTAAGCATAAAAATGTAATTAACGCCTGGCTAATAGCAAGTCACGTACTTCAAAGTTACCACAGAGAGGACACATTGACATGGAAAGGTTCTCCTCACACAGTTGTCCCTCATTACGGCATTGTTCATGGGCTTGTTAAACATTTGTCTCCTGATACAGAAACTGAGCTGTGTGAGGGCAAAGAGGGAGATACCCACTGTCTTCTGTGTATCTGGCACAAGCTGTGGCAAATACTAAATGGTTTTGAAGAAATAAATGAACACATTCTCTGAAATACCACCTGCATTCATCAATCAAGGTTTTCTTGAGAGTAATTACAAAATTTGAATTAAAAAACATCAATGTAATGCAAGTATGTTTATGATGGGCAGCTTCACAGATAGTTTTCAATAATCCCAACCTTCTACTGTTTACACTCTTAAGTATACGCTGAACATGATGAGGAAAATAACTTGCTTTTAATGAACAGAGTATGACAAAGTGATGAAGCGCCACCTTTATGGTTAGGTTATAAAAGATCATGGTTTTCTGGTGTTCTCCCTGGCTTCTCCCACATGCTGGTTGTGGGAGAGATGGCATGACATGACAAGGAACTGAGGGAAGCTTCTGTCCAACAGCCAGCAAGGGATTGAGTACCTCAGGCTTATAGTCCTGAAGGAACCAAATCCTGCCAACAGCCATGGGGTGAGCTTGGAAGCAGATCCTACCCCAACTGAACCTCGAGATGACCGTGGGCCTGGTTGAGTCCTTGATTGCAGGCTTGAAAAAGAACCCAAAGCAGAGGACCCAGCCCAACCATTTCCAGATTTCTGACTTGCAGAGTCTATGAGATAATACATGTTTGTTTTTTAAGCCACTGAACTTGGGAGTAATTTCTTCACTATGTAACTAATACAGTGTTTCTATATTTTACACATAATTAAAAAATAAAAATAGGAAAAAGAATATACAGGCAAATACTATTGCCATGACAGATTCTGTTTTTGCTCTGACATGCTAATCATGCCATATAGATCCAGTGTGTGTGGAAGTGCATGCAATAGAAGCATGGCATAGTGGGAAGAATTGATTTTTTTAGAATGAGTTTGTTCGACTTTTGGCAAATTTCCACATGAGTTCCTATGCCTATTCTGTCTTTCACAGCTCTAATAATTAATTGTGGGGGAGCATGATGATAATTCTTGCGTCCTAGATTTATTAAAGTATTAAAGCTCAAGGAAATATTGTTTTTATAACCTGGGGTCATAGGACCCCTGAAAATTGCTGCATATTTTTGTGCATATGATGTGCTTTTTCCCTCTGAACAAATAGTTCATACATTTCACTAAATACTCAAAGAATTCTGTATTCCCATAACGTATTTTAAAATATTGATTCATTCTAATCCTTTTATTTTATATGGAAAAACCAATTCTTAAGGAGAAATAATTTATATCATTTCTAGCTAGTTATGCAGCTAGTTAGTATCGGATACAAGGAAATGTAAGCCTTCAAATTCGTTACTGCTCCTGCCATTTCCTTAGGTTTTCGGTTTGCATGTTTTTTACTATACTCTCTCAACTTGTAAAGGTTAGAAGGCACACACAATATCATTAATGTTATCTAATTAATCTGGTAAATAATTTTTCATTCAACCACATGTTTACTGAGTTCCTTTTATGTACCAGACACAGTTCTAGGTGCTGAGAATACAACAGGAAACAAAACTCATTTTCTGTCCATGTATGGCTTAAATTATAGTGAGGGTAACTGTATGAGTTCATTTTTACACTGCTATAAAGAACTGCCCAAGAGTGGATAGTTTATAAAGGAAAGAGGTTTAGTTGACTCAGTTCAGCATGACTGAGGAGGCCTAGGAAACTTACAATCATGGTGGAAGGTGAAGGGGAAGAAAGGCATCTTGTTCACAAGGCGACAGGAAGAAGTGTTGAGCCAAGAGGAAAGAGACCCTTATAGAACTATCAGATATTGTGAGAAGAAGTATCACCGGAACAGCAAGGGGGAAACCACTCCCACCATTCAATTACTGCACCTGGTCTCCTCTCCCTTGATATGTGGGGATTGTGGGGATTATGAAGATTATAATTCAAGATGAGGGCCGGGCGCAGTGGCTCAAGCCTGTAATCCCAGCACTTTGGGAGGTCGAGACGGGCGGATCACGAGGTCAGGAGATCGAGACCATCCTGGCTAACACGGTGAAACCCCGTCTCTACTAAAAAATACAAAAAACTAGCCGGGCGTGGTGGCGGGTGCCTGTAGTCCCAGCTACTCTGGAGGCTGAGGCAGGAGAATGGCGTGAACCCGGGAGGCGGAGCTTGCAGCGAGCTGAGATCCGGCCGCTGCACTCCAGCCTGGGCAACACAGCAAGACTCCGTCTCAAAAAAATAAGTAAGTAAATAAATAAATAATTCAAGATGAGATTTGGGTGGGGACACAAAGTCTAGCTCTATCATTAACAGAAACAGAAAAATTCATAAGCAATAGATAATTTAATTGTTGATGATACTTTGTCATTTGTGTCATCTTACATGTGGCTGTTCTTCATGGGCTAAGTTTCTCTGACTTAAAAAGGAAAAAGTTTTGTACCAGAAAGACTCCCTGAAATCATGCTGTTGCTATATTTACAGTGGAAATGCCCAGTGTCCACAGTGCCCTAAAGAGAGCAGAGAAATTAGCTTTTATAGGAAATGACATTTGGAATATGAGATTTAATTCAACAGAATACAATTATCTCTTTGAAACAGTGACCAAGGAAAATCAATCCATTGTGATAATATTTTTATTCGCTGTCTATTTTAGCGTTCTCCTTAATCACTTGCTCAGACAAAAACAAGTCTCCTGAAAAAGTAGAGATTCAAACGGGTAGGTATGGCCTCCTGAAAATTACCAAGAAAATAAAATTTTACAAACTATCTACACCACTAAGGACGAATTACATCTGTTAATGCCTGTTCAAAAATAGACTGTTTGAAAGTGGCTTTCTTTTTATAAAATAGTCATTGAAAGTCAAGAGAAATACAATTTTACCAGTTAAGATTTTGAAATAAAAGTGGTGGCACATGAAAAATGGATTAAGGAGGTTAAAGAGTTTATGTGGCAAAAATGCAAATATTTAAATTTAAGAAAATTAAGATGAGGAGAAGATATTGTAATCAAGCAGTGTAGGAAATAAAAAATTAGGTCTATGGCTGGATACTAGATTAAAAACAATGTTAAAATAAATACAAGCCCTATTAATTTGTCTATGATATTAAAAAAGGGAATTATCTTTAATTTTAGTAGAAATAACATACCAATATACATTGCAGATAGTCTAATAAGATAAAAGGAAGAAATCTGATATTTAGTGCTGGAGTAATTTCCTATTATATGGCATAGAATAAAGTAATAAGTTATCACAGACAACACATTTTTTATCTCAAAATTCAGTTTCCAGTACTTGAAAAGACTTGGAGACAATATGCTTTAATAGACAGAGGATGATGATAATGGCTTGCAAAAAAGAAAATATAATACAAGAGTCTGCAAAGAAGTCATGAATAAAACCTCCGTGGGGAGTATCACAATGAAATTGAACACAATTGGAAATTCAGATAGAAAAGAAAATCTTTGTAGTAATTTTTTATGTATATTCCTTATCATTTCGCCTTCTAAGTCTATCAAAAGAAATTTTAAATCTTGTATTTGTGCTGTAAGAGCTAAAAATTCAAATTGATGAAGGTGTATTACATTGGTAACTTAAATGTCATAAGCAGTATCTCCATGAGTGATATGATACTCCAAAATAGTCCATAACTTCATGAGTATCCAGTGACAACTAAATAAAAGTGTTTCTAATACACATAGTTTAATTTCTGAAAAAATAGAATGTGTATTTTAATTTTACAAAACACATTTTGTATTTATATCTAAAAAATGAATTAGGTCCTAGGCTATATACTTATAAATACATATTTCACTTACATCACTGCCTAGCAGGATATCTTTGATGTTTGAGCTCTGTTCACTAAGTGAAATACAAAAGTGCTCTCCTTTTCGCATTATTTCAGGAACATTTGTTATTTCAAGAAAACAATCAGAATCAGAATTTTAGTAATTAACTTTTTAATAATAATCTTTAGTACTGTATAAAGAAAAAGAAGTAAAATTGTTATTCATAACTCCCTAAAATAATAAATTTATTTTATTTTATTTTATTTTTTTTTTAAGACAGAGTCTCGCTCTGTCACCCAGGCTGGAGTGCAGCGGTGCGATCTCGGCTCACTGCAAGCTCTGTGTCCCTTGTTCATGCCTTTCTCCTGCCTCAGCCTCCTGAGTAGCTGGGACTACAAGTGCCCACCGCCATGCCTTGCTAATTTTTTTTGTATTTTTAGTAGAGACAGGGTTTCAAGGTGTCAGCCAGGATAGTCTTGATCTCCTGACCTCATGATCCGCCCACCTTAGCCTTCCAAAGTGCTGGGATTACAGGCGTGAGCCACCGCACCTGGCCAGAATTTTGCTTTTTTTTTTTAAGTAACCTTTAGGAATAAAGCTAATAACCACACTGATGATTTATTACATAAATAGATACAATTTATAAACTAACATTATTTTACTTAAAAATTATTATTATTGTTGTTATTTAGAGACAAGGTCTCTCTCTGTTGTCCGGGCTGGAGTGCAGTGCTGTGCTCATTGCTCACTGCAGCCTTAGACTTGGGGCTCAAGACATTCTGCCGCCTCAGCCTGTGAGTGGCTAGGAATATAAGCACATGCCACCATGTTCTGCTAATGTTTTTATTTTTTGTAGAGATGAGGTCTCACTATGTTGCCCAGGCTGCTCTCAAACTCCTGGCCTCAAGTGATCCTCTTGCCTTGCCCTCCAAAAGTGCAGAATTATAGCCACAAACCACTGCACCTGGCCATGATTTATTTTTTTATTGACAAATAAAAATTATTGAATATATTTATGATGCATAACATGATGTTTTGAAATATGTACGCCCTGTAGAATGTCTAATTCAACCTGATTAACTTCGTATACATGCATTACCTCCCATATTTATCATTTTTTTTGTGTTGAGAACACTTAAAATCTACTCTCAACAGTTCTCAAGTATACAATAAATTAACTATAGTCACCATGTTGAACTTTTCCCTCCTAACTGGAACTTTTTGATGCTCATGAGCCTGGTTTTTTGTTTCTCTTCACTTTGTTGCAATGTCACACTTGTTATTGGTCAGAGGATACAAATGTCTTCTCCTCATCATTGTGACAAGGAGAATTAAAAAAAAAATTCTGAAAACCCTCCATTTATTATTATTTTATTAACCTCTAGGGGGCAGAAACACTCAAAGGAGAACTGCTGCTCGCAGAATCACATTGAATGCAATAATAATTCTCATGGCTTCCATTTACATGTAAATAAATGATTCTTAAATCTAGAGCTCCAGCTCATGTTATATTCCTGGACTTGTGGCTCATAAATCTTATTAAACACAGGTATGTGTCTTTTTTTTCACTCCACCTCATTGCAATTCTCAGATATTGTGTGTTTTACAGATTCAAGGTTTGTGGCAGCCCTGTGTTGAGTAAGTCTATTGGAATCATTTTTCAAAGAGCATATGCTCACTGTATGTCCTCTGTGTACATTCTGATAATTCCCTCAGTATTTCAGACTTTATTGTTATTAATATATCTCTTGTGATCTGTAATAACTGATCTTTGATATTACTATTACAATTGTTTTTGGGCACCATGAAGCAAGTACATATAAGATATCAAATATAATTAATAAACGTTGTACATGTTCTGACTGCTCCATTTACCAGCTATTTCCCGTCTCTCTCCCTCTCCTCTGGCCTCCCTATTCCCTGAGACACAACAATATTGATATTAGGCCAATGAATAACCCTGCAATGGCTTTTAAATGTTTAAGTGAAAGGAAAAGCCAAAAATCTCTCACTTTAAATCAAAAACTAGAGATGATTAAGCTTAGTAAGGTAGGCATGTTAAATGCTGAAATAAGTCAAAAGCTAGGCCTCTTGTGCCAAACCGCTGGCCAAGTTGTGAATGCATAGGAGAAGTTCTTGAAGGAAAAGAAAAGTGTTATCTACTACGCAAATGAAAAGAAAGCCAAACAGCCTTATTGCTGATAGGGCAAACGTTTTAGTGGTCTGGATGGAAGATCAAAGCAGCCACAATATTCCCTTAAGTCAAAGCCTAATCCATAGCAAGACCCTAATTATTTTCAATTCCATGAAGGCTGAGAGAGGTGAGGCAGCTGCAGAAGAAAAGTTGGAAGCTAGCAGAGGTTGGTTCATGACATTTAAGGAAAGAAATCATCTTCATAAGAGTGCAAGGTGAAGCAGCAAGTGCTAATGTAGAAGCTGCAGCAAGTTATCCAGAAGATCTAGCTAAGCTCATTGATGAAGGTGGCCACACTAAAAAACAAGTTGTCAGTGTAGAGGAAACAGCCTTCTGTTGGATAAAGATGCCATCTAGGACTTTCATAGCTAGTGAGGAAGCGTCAATGACTGGCTTCAGAGCCCCCAAGGACAGGCTGACTCTCTTGTTAGGAGCTAATGTAGCTGATGACTTTAAGTTGAAGCCAGTGCTCATTTACCATTCAAAAAATTCTAGGGCCCTTAAGAATTATGCTAAATCTCCTCTGCCTATGCTCTATAAATGGAACAACAAAGCCTGGATGACAGCACGTATGTTTACAACATGATTTGCTCAATATTTTAAGACCACTGTTGAGACCTACTACTAAAAAGTACTTTAAAAATATTCCTGCTCATTTACAAAGCACCTAGTCACCCAAGAACTCTGATGGGGATGCACAAGGAGATGAATATTGTCTTCATGCCTGCTAACACAACTTCCATTCTGCAGCCCATAGATTAACAAGACATTTCAACTTTCAAGTCTTATTATTTAGGAAATTCATTCATTCAGCTTTAGCTCCAATAGATAGTGTTTTCTGTGACGAATATGGGAAAAGTACATTGAAAACCTTCTGGAAAGGAATCACCATACTAGAAGCCATTAGGAACGTTTGTGATTAATGGAGATGACGGGGGTCAAAATATCAGTATTAACAGGAGTTTGGAAGAAGTTTATTTCAAACCTCATGGACGACTTTGAGGTGTTCAAGTTTTCACTGGAGGAAGTCACTGCAGATGTATAAATAGCAAGAAAACTAGAATTTGAAGTGGAGCCTGAAGATTTCACTGAATTGCTGCAATTTCCTGAGGAAACATAAATAGATGAAGGAGTTTCTTTTTATAGGTGAGCAAAGAAAGCGGTTCCTTGAGGTAAAATCTACTCCTGGCGAAGATGCTGTGAAAATTATGAAATGACACAAAAGGATTTAGAATATTACATAAACTTAGTGGGCATAGCAATGGCAGGTTTAGAGAATATTTATTCCACTTTTGAAAGAAATTTTACCCTGGATACAATGCTGTTAGACAGAATTGCATACTACATAGAAATCTTTCATGAAAAGAAGAGTTAATTGATGCAGCAAACTTCACTGTTTTATTTTAAGCATTTGCTACAGCCACCCTGACCTTCAACAACCTTCACCCTAATAAGTCAACAGTCATTAACATCAAAGCAACACCCTCCACCAGCAACAAGATTGCCATCTGAAAACTCAGATGCTTGGAGGCATTTTTTTTTTAGCAATCATGTAGTTTTAAATTAAGATATGTGAATTATTTTCAGATATAATGGTATTGCACACAGAGGAGTACAGTATAGCATAAACATAAATTCTATATATACTGGGAAACAAAACAGAAATTTCTGTTACTTGCTTGATTGCAATCATCACTCTATATAGTGGTCTGGGCCTAAATCCACAATTTTGAGGTATGCCTGTATATATCTATTTATTTCTAATCTATCTATTTACAAATCCAATTAGGATCTCATATTCATTATGTCTCAAACAAAGCATTTTCTTCAGTTTGGTTAAAGTTTTGAGTAGACTGCTTCTCCTCTTTTGTTTCATGCTTCAAAAAATGCTGCTGTTACCTTCCATTCAGTTCCCCAAACCAGGTCCCAAGAAATTTTATTTGATTTAACCCTCTTTCTTGTTTTTGTTTTTTTTTTTCCTTTATTGAGGTGTAATTGACAAAAAGTGTACCTATTTAAGGTGTACAACATGATGTTTTGATATATGTATACATCATGAAATAATCACCACAATGTAGCTAATTAGCATATCCAGAACTTCGAACAGTTACCTTTTGATGATGAGAACACTTAGGATCTACCCACGTAGGAAACTTCAAGTATACAATACGATATTGTTAACTATAGTCACCATACTGTAAGCACAGTAGATGTCCATGTCTTGCTCTTTACATTTGGTCAAGTCTCTCAGTTTTATCAATGTTGTTTGAATGTACCATAACTAAATCTCTATCAAAACACCTCATTTCCCCCATTCACTTTTCCACTATCAAAGTTCAGGCTATTATTATTAATTCAAAACTTGGTCAGCTTTAAAACCTCCAGGGTTATCACCATTCCTTTGGTTTTGCCCCTGCTGTCCCCACACAAATCCCTTTTTCTCTTGTGGCCAGAGTAATGCTTTTTCTAAACACAAATGTACTGTTTAAGTATACCCCTTTCTTAGTAAACCATTTAATGGTATCCAAATGCCTTTCAGATCAATTACATAACATGTACACTATTCAGAGCTCTTGCACACACTGGTTGTTACCTTTCTATGTGAATGCTCCTCATTTTTATTCCATTTTTTCCATGTTTCAAACACTCTGAACTTCTTCCAGTTCATCAGTTATGGCATGGTATCTCAGTCTGAGTTTATCCAAAAGCAGACCTTGAGACAAAGATTTATTTTCATGTTGTCTTGGTCCATCTGGTTTCTTAAAACAAATTACCATGAACTGTTTAGCTTATAAACAACAGAACTTTGCTTGTCACAGTTCTGGGAGCTGGGAAGTCCAACAGCAATATACCAGCAGATTTGTTGTCTGGTGATGGCCCATTTTATGGTAAACAAAACAAAAACAAAAACAGCAACTTCTCACCATGTCCCCACATGGTAGATAGAATGGACAAGGGAGCTATCTGAAGCCTCTTTTATAAAGGCATTAATCTCACTTAAGGTGACTGGTTATTTCCCCAAATCTTCACCTTCTAATACCATGACCTTGGGGATTGAGGTTTCAGTATATAAATTTTGGGAGACAAAAACATTCAGACCATCACACATAAATTTTAATTGGGAGTTGATGTCGGTAAGGTAATAGGAAAATGAGACAAAGAAGGAAAGCAGTCAGTAATGGATGGATTAGTGAACGTGTTACCACTGTTGGTTTTGAAAACTTAACCTAACTATGGAGCTCTGGGGTCCAGTGTAGAACACATGCATTTGAGTTGTCCAGTCTCAGAGGCAAGAGAGCTAGGATATCCATACACTAAATCCTGGGAGGGGGTTTAGTTTATTGATATTTCCAGCCATTTGCACATAGGCGGAACAGATTGCAGCAACCAGAGATAGTCTCCAGGGAGAAAGATACAGGCTTAGATGCTTGAAAAAGTATTTCAGGCCATGGAAATTATAAGAACTCAGGGGATATTGATGGAGGATTCACATAGTCAGCTACGTAACATTTTCATGCCTCTGTGTCTTCCTAAGGCTATCCCATTTCCTTGGGTACTATCTTGCCCATGCCTTCGGTACCCAACTAATTTCTTCTCATTCTTCCTTTGTTAGTTTGGACATAAATTATTCTTTATGCTTTCTTTGGCCTCCCAAAGAAAGAAGATATATGCCCTTTTTTCCACTATCTTAGTTAGAATTTATTACACTAACAGGTTAGTGAAGAGAATGTCATAAGTAGATACACATAAACATATTGTCATAGAGTTACTGGAAGTGGACAGGTTGTTTATGATTAGAAACATCCAAGAAAGCTCACTGGGAGGCACAATATTTAAACTGATCCTTGGAAATAAAAAATAAACTTTTAACAAAGACACTGAGGTAGTTCAGGCTTATTCGTGAAATGGTAGACAGAGCAGTGTGACTGGGATATAGCCGTCATAACAAAATGTAGAGGGAGACCCAGTTCCTAATACCAGCATGATAATGTGAGCCTACAAGCCATATCAGATTTGGGCCATGTAAATATTTGATGAGAGAAATTGATGAGTACAACAGCAAAACGATGAGAAAGTCACATGCATGCATACACAGCAAAGATACCATGTATCTTCCTTGTCCTAAACATGCTAAGGAAATTTTAGGTGCAGAACTGACTTTTTTAGTTATATGACTGCTTATTATTCTTCATCAGACAAACTGTCGTAGTGTCCAAAGACTTAAAAGTGAAATGACTTTAAAGAGCAAAAAGATTTTGTTCTATACAAATGCATTGGGAATTACTTATTGTAGATCTATATTAGCTCAACTGTTTCAGGCTTTCAGGAATCACAAAACATTAACACATAAAGATCTTATGGTCTCTCATTTATAAAACATAATATTTCATATACTTCTACACTGAATGTTTAATTCTATTTATTATGAAAATATATGACTTTTTGTGTAATTAAAATCATTGTATGTGTATGGTAGAAATGTAATTATAACAATTATGTTACATAAAGAGAAATAGTGTAAAAAAGAGAAAATTAGGTATTTTTGCTCAAACAAATTAAATTTTGCAACTATATGTGATACGTAATTACTAGTAACTCTTAAAAGCTTTTATTGACAGTGTATGTCTCAAAATAGAATGCAGCCCAAAACTCTAGCCATTGAAGTGTAGTTGTTTTAAGACTTAGAGAGGAAGAACCAAAAATAATATTGACCTCTTGCCACGCAGTAGAATTAAGTAGAACACATGTGAGTCTCAGGATATACCTCAGAGCTGAGAGAAATACAGATTCATAAACACATGTGAGTTAACATTGCATTTAACAAAAATGGTGATGGTTTGCACAGCAGTTTGAAAGAAGGGCTTCAGCAGAAGGCTGGATGATGGCTGGGCAGTCAGGTGCATTCAGAGGATGGCTAGACTTCTCTGGAAATTATCAGCATTTTCTTTGCAAGGGAGCTTGATATTCTGGGTTTTATACTACAACTTCCTGAGAAATAAGTCCCTGAAGATACATATTCAGAAAAAAATCAAAGAAGTAAAACTCACCTTCTACATTTGATGTAGAACCTGCAGATTATTATTGGATTATTTCATTATTTGTTTATAATATTTGGTCTTAGATTATCAATTGATTTATTTTTATGAATTTACTTATAATAGTCTTGATTTTTCCAAGAAATATGTAAAACAACTTAAATCACTAATGTATATGAAAATTTGAAATAAGAAAGTTTCAGAGAGGGAAATTCAGAGGAAATTTAGCCAAACTGACTTCTCTAGAAGATCAGAAGTTGTTACTACAACCAAAGAGTGCTTTTCATCTTTGCGTCCAGGTAGCTAAATCAGAAGAACATTCAAAACTGTGTGATCCTCAGCAGTTTAGTCAAAGTCTTTAAGAACCAGTTTTTTAAGTATGAAAATGGAGTTAATAAAACATCTGTACCACATCTGGTAGTTGTGAGGATAAGATGAGAGAATGTATGAATCTTGGCACATTACATGGGAAATGACAAAAGCTCAAATATTAGCCTACTTCTTCCTCCTTCTACTCTTTTTCCTTCTCTACTTCCTCCTGTTACTCCTCCTCTGACTCTTTTTAGCCCATCTTCATTTTCCTCTTGCCAAATTCTTTTATTATTAATAAAATTTAGTTTTCCTTGGGAGGCCAAGGTGGGCAGATCATGCAGTCAAGAGATCGAGACCATCCTGGCCAACGTGGTGAAACCCCCTGTCTCTACTATACATACAAAAATTAGCTAGGGGTGGTGGCACATGCCTGTAGTCCCAGTTACTGGGGCGACTGAGGCAGGAGAATCACTTGAACCTGGGAGGTGGAGGTTGCAGGGAGCGGAGATCAAGCCATTGCACTCCAGCTTGGCCACAGAGCAAGACTCTGCCTCAAAATAATAATTATTATTATAAAATAATAATTATTATAAAATAATATTATATATTAAATATTATAATAATATTATTTTATAATAATAATTTTCCAGTAAGAAATGAAAAGAAAATATTCATTTAGGACATATTTTAAATCAATTACTATCTAGACACTAGAGATACACCAATAGTAAGGTCTCTATTTTTACGGAGTTTATAGTCTTCCTTACAACAAAAGTCATAGTATTGTTTACAAACGCTTTGTGAGGAATGTACAAGTTAATGGATGTGCAAGGAATAGCACAATACCTGACTGTTGTTATCATTATTAATAACATAAACCTTATTATTGTCAACATTGTACTGGCATTAGTAATTATAGTAACAATAATTGTAGTTACAGTTGAAGTGATCACAGTTGTCATTATATTCATTGTAGTAGTCATTGTCGTCATCATAGTGGTCTTTCTAATTTCAACGACATGAATATTATACCACTGTACATTTCAGGAATGACTAAAGAGTTAATTGTAGACAAAGTATTTCACACAACTCTGATAATGCTTAGATAGTAACTAACTCTAATGGAAAATTCCAAGTACTAAGCCACTGCCATATGATACTCTTGAGTTTTCACAAGTGGGCACCATTCATGATCTAAATTCTGAAGACTTCCAACAAGAAGGACATATTGGTCACCAGAATGTGTGTGTGTGTGCATGTGTGTGTGCATGTGTGTGTGTTTCCTTAACTTTGTATAACCAAGGAAACAGAAGCTTCCTTTACTCCCTGAAAACAGTGATAAGAAGTTGGCCTACATGTGTTATTCTAATAACAACTTATTTCTGATTATAATTATTTTTCTCTTTTACTGACGGCAAATTTATTTCCCACATAATGTTGATTCTCAATTTCCTTTTATACATGATTCCCCCAAATTTAGCTGAGACTGGTTTCTTTGGAAATATTAGTGTCACTAGTTCCCCATGCTCTGTCAAAATGAAACAATAACAAATAAAAATGACTACTGAACAAACATTCAATATATTATATGTGATGTATATGTATTATATATCCACCCCCATGATCCAAATGCCTCCCACCAGGCCCCACCTCCAGCACTGGGGATTATATTCAAATCTTCAAACTATATCAATATATATTGAAACAAATATTCAAACTATATCAACTTCTGTTCCAGATTTTCTTCATGGCAGTTCTATGTCCTTATAACCACAAAGTCCCTTCTTGGACATAATTCTCATTTCTTTGCTTTTCAACCCCTTCCTATTCTTCTTCCAAACTTAATGGTGGCTGCCTCGATGCTGCCTGAAATGAGAGTTTGGAAGGTCATTGTGTGCATTAAAGGCTGCCTCAGATTGGAGTTTAGTTCTACTGCAAAGACTTACTGGACTCCAGTCACTAAAAATCTCTTCCAATCTTATGTGTTGCTATTTGGAGTCTGGTAGCAGCCTGCATTTTCAACACTGTAGGACTCTGGACCTTTGGATTTTTCCCAGTTGTCTTGGATATCTACTTGAAAGTCAGGCAATACTTGCCTGAACTCCTCTTTTTTTTGTAATACTGTGCCAAATAAAGTCAATAGAATTAGTCACTGTGACTTTTTCTAACTACTTTTCAGAGAGATATATATATATAATCTGAGGCAGCCTTTAAACATATAAATATGTAAGTGTATATATATGTTTGGCCAGAAGACTGTGTGTGTGTATATACACACATACACACACACACACACACACACTTGCCACCCACAAACCAATTACTAAGCCAAGACCAAGGTGTCTATCTGTATAATAGTTGAGGGTAACATATACTGCTGAAACAACCCCCCCCCCTCAAACCTCAGTAGCTTAACATGATCAGTTTATTTTTCAGCCAACTGAAGTCCAGTAAGTGATGGCTTTCTAATAGTAAACTAGAGACTTACCTAAGTATCTATTATTTATGTTTTCTACCATTCTCCAGGATAATAAAGTCCTATGAATCAGCCTGTGGGCAAAGGAGAGAGACTGGGGGTCTGTTTGTAGGAAGCTTTTATAACACAGGCCTACAGGTTGTCCACATTACTTTTATCTACATTTTCATTGGTTAGATAAGTTACATGTGGTCATATGTAATTTCAAGGGAGGCTGGGAAATATCTCGTAGTGGCTTTAGGAACAAGAGGAAATGTGTTTGTGGAACACCTAGGCGACCTCTACCACATTTGTCAAAAAACAAACTAAAATACTTAGTCTGTTGAAGAAAAATAATTAGAACTTTTCAGTAAGTCTTTTAGTCTGACACAGCTCGTTATTCTCTTCTGTGCCTGTCTAACCTCTCCTCTCAGAAAGGAACATACTGAGTCAAATTCATCTGGGAAGCTTTGGGGCCTTGCCTGTCATGGTGGTGAGGAAATTCACGCGAAGGCTGAAGATTGCAGGACTCATGGCGTTTGAGAACTATTACAAGAATTTTTTAAAATTAAAATCGGCTGGGTGAGGTGGCTCACACCTGTAATTGCAGCACTTTGGGAGGCCGAGGCGGGCAGATCATGAAGTCAGGAGTTTGAGAGCAGCCTGGCCTCAACATAGTAAAACCCTGTCTCTACTAAAAATACAAAGAAAAAAAAATTAGCCGGGCACAGCGCCGGGTGCCTGTAATCCTAGCTATTTGGGAAGCTGAGGCGAGAGAATTGCTTGAACCTGGGAAGTGGAGATTTACCACTGCACTCCAGCCAGAGCTGGAGCTTTTTAAAAGAAGAAAAAAAAAAAAAGAAGAAAATCATGTTGCTTACCCTATTAATCAAAAGTAGCTGGAAAGGGATATAAAAATAAATTTCAAAAGTCAGATTCTGAAGATATTTAAGATCAAAACAAGATGGTTAGGATGGAAGGAAAAGCAACGCTGGAAAGAGTGGCTGAGATGTTTCCATGAACTGAAAGGGTGTTTTCCTCAGAATTCTCCAGTTTCTGCTGGGGGTAGGAAAGCAGTTAATGTGAGCTCTGAGATGACCAGGATAACACCAACAGAAAGTGACAGAGTTTTGTGCTTTTTTAATAAACATGAAATAAACCCTCAAAATCTAAAAGGAGAAAATGTCCTCAAGTACTAACATTGCTTTTGCTGTCACATTTTTCCTGGCTTTGCAGAGGTTAAAAAGATTATTGCATAGCAGCTTCCAAGCATGGAAAAAGGAGGTAATCAAATTGGACCACAGCCCAGGGAAACTGTGAGGTCTTACTGAGCACTGCGTGCCAGTGGAAAGAAGCATTTTGAAATGTAAACTGGTGGGGGTGATGGGGTTCAGATATTCTCTGAGACCAAGAACGTCACTGCTCTCCCTGGGAAGCTGCTTTAGCCACAGTGCTCCTGCCTGACTCGGGAAGACTGCTCTCCTGGTCTTCCGGAAGTCATATGGGAAACAGGGCGTACCTCCTCACATTGCATCTTTATTCTAAGCTCACCAGCCATCCATACAAGATTTCAGAAATCCAGGCAGAGCAGAGTCACTCCCTGAACATGGGCCATGAAACAGCATAAGGAGTGGAAAGAGACTGTGATGGGAATCAGAGGACCTTAACTGAAGTCCATGACAATCAGGTTCTGGCCAGTGGCCAGTTGCTTGACCATATTGAGCTTCAGCTGTTGTGTTATAAATGGTTATAGGGGATTCCTCAACAGCAGGGATAGTGTTCTATCCCATGTGTCTTCATGCACAGTGTAAGGGCTTTGTAAATGTCGACAGAATAAACAAAAAGAAAACAAAGCAAGTACATGACCATATACAACACATTTTCATCGATGCTTAAATTACAATGAAATTATTTATAAAAACTTTTAATAAAATTATCATATTCACATTCTTACTATAAGTCAGTAACTGATTAAACTTGTTCCTGAACAAGGCAGACTCCATGGGGGAAATATCTGTCTACTCAACTGCTTATTCTTATCTAAGTCTTGTCTTCCCTTGTCTTGCCTAAGTCTTGTCTTACTTAAATCAGATTGACCAGCTCTAGCTGTGTGGCAGGAAACAGGTGCAGGCACTCTGAATTGGATTCGGATCATCTAGGAACTGGAGCTTCTGGCTGAAGAGTGAATCTGTGTGCATGCTCTTGACATGTCCTTCCCCATCTGACAAGTTTTCCTCTCTTCTTTGGTGACCTTTGAGACAGACACCCAGTGATGGAGGAAGAGGAATTGTGACAGGTTCCACCTGCCCTTATAATCTATAGCATATCAGGTTCACAGCCATATCACCCAACAACCTGTATAACTAAAATAAACCATAGGCTCTGCTCCTAAATATCGGTGAGATAAATACACACACATGAATAAAATATATATTAATTAGTAGAGAAAGACCAGGCAAAAGACAATGATGGCCTACAAATGTTTGGGACAGAATGTATGTGCTGTGTATTTGCAGGCAGAGGAGAATAGAGGACTGGTTTGTCAATAAATGCTTCTGAGATGCTTCAGACTTAATACAGGTCTCGACTGATGCTTTGTGTTGGGAAAAATGATACTTGAAAATGATTCTGGGGGCCTTGGACTAGTGAAAAAGCATAAATGAATGTATAGGACATGCAGGGTGTGGTTGGTCACCAGGTGAGAAATTACGTAAGGAGAAGAGTTGGAGATGAGAAAGAGCAGGTCAAGTGGGATCAGAATGTCATGTTTTTGTTGGTAATAGGTAGACAGTGATTGATGGCTTTTCAGCAGAGACATAGTATGATCACATTAATGTTTTAGAAAAATTCTTTCAGTCACAGTGCTAGGAAAAGGATTGCACAGGGAAAGAACAGAAGTAGGAAATGAAGATAGTTGTGGTATGTCACCTGCCTAAGCTCTGGAATTTATTCTTGGACCAAAACATCCTTGGGATCCAAATGGCCAGGTCAAGAAACACGGTCAAAACAACCTTGCTCATGTTATGAAACAACTGCTCAGCAATCCCAATGATGGATCAGGGTCATTACTGGAAGGAGCCTCAGTGGTGATGTTCAGGAAAATTCCTTGCGAAGGATCTGTTTAGCAGTGACAAGGGCATGATACTGGGAACAAGGATGGCTGTTTGTGAAGTCGTCTGAAAAGGTGACTTTCAGGGTCTGGGAAAAGTTCCTCTAACTCCAGAGTGAATCAGCTGGGTCATGGTCATCTGCCAGACGAATCTGGTTTACTGTTGACACACAGACAGGTGCGTTCAGTGGTGACTAGAATATATGTGTTTCGCTGTAATCCTTTGGTGGGCATATAAACACAGCTTGTGCCTGCCTCTTCCTTTTCTATTTCTCATACATGGTTTTGGCTCCAGGTATCTTTTGAATGAATAAACTGGGTCAAGCGAAGGGTATATTGCTGCAATCTGTTAAAGAAAAGCAACTCTTAGTGCCAAGATCAGAAGAAAATTCTCCTGGGGAGTGAGCCAATGTCACTGTCTTTGCTTGGAGAAATGTGGCCAATAATTATATCCAAGCTGTAAAATAGAACTTTTTTCCTTCCTCCAGCTGGCAGAGGGATTTGGACCACATCTGTTCAATATTTATCAGTAGCAGATACTAGTTTATCTTAGTTTTATTTTCTTGCACAGATCACCAGGATTTTTGTCTCATTAAGTTAGAAGATATCGGTGAGATCTCATTTCTTTTATGGAGACTGGTGTGAGTTGTAGACAGGAGCTAAAGACAGACTAACCCCTGAGCAGATGCAATTGTGCATATAGTGAGGATATTACCACTTACTTGCTATTTCACCATTTAATTTTTTTCCTTATGCCTCTGGGGTTTGAACTGAATATTGGTAGTTTTCTCCTAATATTTTGAGAAGGTGACTTAAATGGAAAACTTCCTGGAATGATTTATTTTTTATGATATAGGGTCATGGTATTTATAACTCTTTATAGTCATTGCTTTTGGTGAGAGACATGTAGTAGTGAGCCAAGCTCAATGAGTTCAACATCATGCCTGAATTGTTTGATTTTGTTATAAATTAAACACAACTGGTACGTCTCCACACTTGATTATTTAAAACCACCATGCTTATCTAACTGATTACTCTTCAAAAACTCCACCTACTTGATTTCTGGCAAGAACATAACATGCAAAAGGAACAACATTTTTCCAATCTGTCCATCTCAATGATTCATCACATTAACTTTCATTGCTGCCAAGCTTTTTCCCAACTGGGAGAATTTACTAACTGAGGCATATCCACGTTAGTGGCGAAGGAAAGACCACTGTACCAGAAAGTAGAAAGGCAAAATTTTTGTTGCAGTCCTGTTCAACTCGGCCACGTGTCTCTTCTGAGCCTCAGTTTCTTTTGTCTATACAAGTAGGAGAATCAGATCTGCTCTGAAGACTCCACCAGGCTCTTAGGAAGAAAAAATAGAGTGATGACAAACATGATGATATTGAAAACTACACTGACATTTGATGAGCACTTACTTCTTATTGCTATTGTGCTATAAAATGCAAATATTGATCTTTAAAGCTCTTAAGAAATGCATGAGGAAGGCAGCAAAAGGACTTGATCAAGTTCCCATATATGGAAAGCAGCTGTCAATTCCAGAGCTTTGACAAACTCAGCTACTGTAACATGTGAACGGTTTTATAAACTCTACATACGTAGAACATTATAATTACATAGTTAGAAACCTAAACGACCTTATATATTATTTTGCTAGATACATGTTTGATAGCGATGCAATTAAATGTTGAGTGTCTATGTAATCCAAGTCCTTAATGAGTCAAGAAAATGTCCAGAAAGGGTTGGGTTCAGGGAGGTAGCATTCAAGTACAGATTTTTTTCTAAGCAAAGTGCAACAATTTATTCAAGAATATTGGAAATCTTAATTTGATTCTATTTGTGTGAATAAACACAAAGGCATATGGGGGAGTTTAAACCACAGAACCTCTAGTTATTACAATATATGCCCCAGAAAACTCTGTATTTCATCTGTAAAAATGGCAGCAATGATTCTTCTTCTGCTGGATTGTTATGAAGGCCAACACCCAAGAAAATGAAGTTATGTACAACAAGGTTGAAATTTCTATCATACACATGTGGAAACAGAACCAGAGAAGTTGCTTAGGGACACAGAGTCGGTGGTAAAGCTGGGATGCTATTGCAGAACTCCCCATAATTGATTTCCAAGGAAATCAAGTCAGTTCAAACCAACAAACATTTATTTTGCCATTATATGACTAGCACAGAACTTATTTCAAGGATTAAAATAGTGAATGAGACCAAGCTGGACACTGAGACATGAAGCAAGTTAAAAACAAATTGCAGTTTGATGGGGGTGAAGAGGACTGAGAAGCTTTTAAAACACTTTGACCACCATATCTCACATGTAAGATATGGATAACAATAATGATAAAAAAAACATCCAATTCAGTATATGGGAGAAAGATCAGAAATATAGAATGTGGAAGAGAAATCATGAATTTCAAAGTCATTTCATCAGTTTTTAAGTAAAGAATGTCCTTCATCCAGTTTTTAAGTAGAGAATGACCTTCATTTTCCTAGAACTGAACATTTTCTTTAGTTGTATATTTCTTGCATATAATTATATTAAAAACTGAAGGGAAAACACACATTGCCTGCATAGTCACATGGTGGGTTCCGAGAGGAACCAGCAGGAAAATGAAATTATGACTCTAATAGAAGAAACTGGAAGATGGATGACCGGATATATTCAGAGGTTATCTCTAGCAAAAATGCGAATCTCATTTGGGTAGTAATTAATTATAGGTGCCTCAACATTTTCATTTGTTATGATTAACTCAGTTTAGGTGATCAATCTTGCTTGTCAGCTCCAATAGATAGGTAGAATTTCCAGTCTGAGATGGAAATTATTTTGATATTAATCAATCCTTACTTGTTCTGAGATGACACTTTTCCCCTGTTACCAAGTCCTGAAGCTCGATTAGCAGCTTGGACATTTTATGTACTTCCTACATTGGCAAAAGGAAAACCATGCATTATTTCATACAAGTTGGACCTTGCAGAGACTGAGGTCAGTGTCTCTCTTATTTGGCTATGCAAAACAAAACAAAACCAAACAAACAATAACAACAACAACAGCAAAAACCCCAACACAAACAAGAAAAAACCCAACAACACAAAAACCAAACCCAAACAAACAACTGCTGTAATAATCTCGGGCCTTCTCTTTACTGCTGGCATTTTCTTTTTTGCTCACACCCTTCCATAAGTATTGGCTTCTTTGCCCTTCTCCAATATATCAGGCATATTCCTGTCTCTGGTACTTTGCACTGGCTGTTCCTTCTGTCTAGAATGCCCTTCCTGCACATATCCTTTATAGTCGTGCAGCCTTTTCCTTTAAGTGCTTCTTGTCCTCCTTCCTGCCTCTGTTCTTCCTCCACAGCCCCGATCACTTTCCCAAATACTATGGTATTTTACCTGTTTTTTGTTTGTTTGTTTGTTTACTTGTTTGTTTTTTTGTTGGTGGTGGTTTTTTCTTTTTCGTTTTCTCTTTTTTTTTTTTTTTTTGGTTTATTGTAGGTCTGCTGCCATCAGCATACAAGTTTGTGAATTCTGGGGCCTCTATCTTTTCTGTTCTCTGCTGAACCCCCGGAGCTGGAACAGTGCCTGCCATGTAAAAGGCACTTCCTACATAGCTTGTGAAAACATGAGTGAGTCTTCACAGTACCTATGCTTTAGCATGTCATTAAAAACAATTTCAGTGTTGTAAGAATTAAACCTCCTACGAACACTTCTGATATCAGCATACCTGTAACTTGCTAAAGACACAAATGAACACTTAAATACGAATTCCAATAGATTGTTATTCAATTCTTGGAAGTTTCATTTTCTTAAATTTTTCCGAAAATATTGGACTGAATTTAAAATTCATAATATCCCCAAGCAAAGAAAATGTTTGCATTTCTGAGTCAAATAATCACCCTTTTAAATCAGAATTTAAAAATACAGTCAGGGTACTCATCAAACAATCGCACATCTCTTAGAGTACCTAAAAAGGCATTTTGCTATGTCAAGACTTGAAGAATGGGACTACATCTGTATGCTCGAGATGCTTATAATCCAGTGGCCTTGGAGTGCCACTGAGCGTGAAGGAGGTGGTTTGTAGCTGGGAATTCTGGTCTTAAATACAGTTGCTGCTACAAACTCTGTGAATGGCATTAGTCAGGTAACCTTTCCTTTCTAAGCTTCAGTATCTCTCCCTATTAAATACAGGTGGAGATAGTGATAGATAGAAGAACTCTAAGTTCTTTTAAGCCGCAAAATGCTAGATTTTAAATCAAGAGATAATAGAACGAAGCACATAGCTGGCTTTCAATAAATACTTCTTGGCTTGAAAAACCGAAATTATGATCTCACTGTAGTGGGAACAGGCTCCTGCAGCTGGTGAAAGACAGTCCTCCTTCTGTCTGCTGAAGTTGAGCAGGTCTGCTTTAATGAGGAACAGAGAGCATCAAGATCAATTCCCGGGCTATCCCGGATGGAAGATCTAGGGAGAAAGCAAACCCACCTGGTGCTGGAGGACAAACACACCCTGTTCTTGGGAGGAGGCCTCAGAGGCGCTTTGTAATGTGGCTCTGGCGCCACCTGGTGATGATTC
The DNA here is from genome assembly GCF_000951045.1 of Mandrillus leucophaeus. Taxonomy (NCBI): domain Eukaryota; kingdom Metazoa; phylum Chordata; class Mammalia; order Primates; family Cercopithecidae; genus Mandrillus; species Mandrillus leucophaeus. The sequence goes on along the minus strand of NW_012107808.1, from coordinate 697,197 downwards.
CTAGAATTTTTCCTGTAACTCCAAGGCTACCAGCTACAGACAAAACACCCTGCAAAGGATTCATCAATGTATCAAAGCTGTAGTTCAGGGAACGGAAGCAGAATAAAGAGACTATTCTGTCATAAGAACCAGGACAGAATGAAGAGCCAGAAGCCCATACATTTACATTTAAGAATAAGAATTCACACAGCAGCTGAGACTAATTCTGGCCAAAGTAAAAGCCAGTTGACCGAGCTGTTCTCTGACTAGTTGAACAAGCTCAATCATTTCAATATCATTTTTATTAGTGATTTTAGTCCACACCAACAAAAGTTGTACAACACTTGAGGCTTGAGGCAGTGTTAGGCGCTGGCCGTGGAGACAGGGAGTCACACAGTCGCAGGGAGCTTGTATGCCGGTGAGCTTTTCACCCAGTAAATTGAACACAAACCCGAGGACAGCATTTCTCATGTGGGAAGTACAGAGGGAATGTCACAGAAACGTGCCTGTGAACGTAACTAACTGTGGACCAAGCAGCACTGGCCACAGTCGAAAAATCAGAAATGCCTTGGCAGTGACTTTGTGCAACTCTTCACATTTTGATGATCGAAAGTGAAGAAGGTCATTTAAGGTGGAGGAAATTGGCATAAAAGAGCATGGAAGTCAGTTAGCTCAGGGTGCCCCCCACACATCTGGCTGGGTGTGCAGGATACAAGAGCCAGGGCTAGAAAGTTCAGGAGGGCTCAGGGCAACCTTAACCCTGAATGAAAAGGTTGGACTTTACTGCCTGCTGGGGCGGGGGATGAAGTATTGGAAATTCATAAAGCAAAAACCATGTGAATTCATTGGAAGGAAAAGCTAAGATTTTTACAAAAAAAAAAAAAACCCTGTGATCTTTAGAATTAACTCGAGTTAAACTCTGGGAATCTCTAGTTGGGAAGAATATTGATCACACTCATACTAATACTTTCACTTTATTTATTTATTTATTTTGGTGGGCGAATATGCTTCAAATGTCATCAGTCCTTCTTGGGAGATATTTGGATATCAAAATAATATATACATATTATGTATATATAATTACATATATATTATATATATATAATATATACGCCATATATATATGCTTAGTTAGAAGTAAGTCAAATTGAAGCGTGACATTTTTCAGATTTGTGATTTTAAAAAATAACTCCTATGAGTTTAGTTTTAGAAGAATCAAAGAAATTACTTAGGTAAATAAAAATGCAGTGCTCGTACTGAGTAGGATTGTAGGAAGTCTGTTCATCATCTTAAAAACAGTCAAGGAAGATTTTCAGCAGAATGAGATTTGCTCGGATATTAGAATAGACACATGAGAATTAACAACACTGCTTCCATTCAGGGATTTTAAAAAGCCTTCACGGATGACCGTATCAAAAAAACTTTGTCATTTTAGATTTTGTTAATCTTTGAACGCTAATAATTTGTAAATGTTCTGTGAAAAAGGATACACTTTTTAAAATGTATTTAATGTTTCATATTAACAAGTTATCTATGGTTCTAAAACTGGCTTTCAAAAAATAAAATTTTCTGGGGAGCGTTCTAGATCTCTCGAATGAGGGCAGACTTTCCAGGTGAATTTTATGATCTAGCAATTTGGGAAAGCACGCTGGAATTGCCTTCTTAAAATCGTCATCAAACAGCTGACAGTCATCCCCACAGATGAATAAAGGATGGTTCAGAGAGGCTGAGTGCCCTGAGGTCCCTGAACAAGGTACTAACCATTGGGATTCTAGCCTCTGTCTGTCCAGGTGATTCCAAAGCCCAAGTTCTGTCCAATATACATGACTGCCCTGCAAATAAAGATGATTTGATGATTGGGCATCTGCAAACATCTCTCTATACACAGTTCGTTCCTTCCACAGTTCAACAGTCAGTATCTATATTGGACCAGCGGGAGGTAGGGAAGTTCAAGAGGTGGGCCACTGGCTGTCCTCTCACAGGCAAAGCCAGGTCTTACAACATTGGAAGGCCCAGCGATGTGCACCGGTTTGTCTGGTTAGCCAGTGGATTACAATGGAAACCCTCCAGACCATAGACTTTGCTCGCAACTCCTACAGCTGATCTTCAAAGAGGTACAGGAAGAAAGCACCAGCACTTCCACCTCTCAAATCAGAGCATTGATGGAGCAGGCTGATGCTCCCAAGCCAGCATGCCTGTGCAACCTGATTTCTTATGAATCACACAATAAAACTGCATGGTTGCCATTTAACAATAGCACTTTTTCAAATAGGATATTCAGTTAATTCAGGTTTGGATTATATCACCCCTGAGAACTACAAGGAATCAACATATCTTTCAAAGATGAGAATAGACATAAATTAGAATAGGAATGTGTTCTCCATTCTATAGCAACATAGAATGTGTATTCTCAAGGCTAAGAAAAGACTAACAGGTCTCTACTTTCTATTACTTGAGTTGACTAATGTAGTCTCGCATATCCTGAAGGACCAAATGCAAACGGTGTTTAACATGAATTAATTTGTATGTGATAGATTGAAATTCTTCTCTCCTGCTGTAGTTCTGGACAGAACACCCTCAGAGTTGGAGGAGCTGAATTCTGACCAGGTGGCAAGTGATTAGGCAAATGAAGTTAATGGATTAATGTCTAAGAAAGGAATTATTTGAAAAGCAATCCTACAGAGGACACTTGTTCAGTTCTGAAGCAATCACATCAGTAGACCAAAGGGATAGAAATATGCATATATATATATATATGTGTGTATATATATTCATGTCTGTGTGTGTGTGTGTGTATATATATATACATATTCATTTTCTGATATCATTTAACAACCTAAGTGTCCAAACTAACCTAACTGGTTGGTCAGATAGTGTTTCAATTAAAAAAATATATATATATATATGATTGCTATATATATGTATATGATTACTATGTACCAATATGTTTATATAACTGGTATTGTGAATCAACATATTTTTGTACCCTTACTCAATAAATCTTAATTTTGCCAAATGGATATCATAGAGAATCTTTTCTTAGAATGCTTAGGTACTCGGTTATGTTGATATCAATCTGGCTTTGATTCACTGTAATTTCCTTAAAGGATAGTCATTGGAGTTCACATAGAATGAAAGCAGGGAAAGGGCAGGAGCTCAAGCTCAAATTCTTTGCAGAAATCCTTTGTCATGTAAATAACACAGTGTTACCCTGATCCATGATGGAATTTTGGCTTTTCTGTGGAGGACAGAGGGGAACGCGGAACTGAAAAGGGTGGCTCTTCAGCCCAAGAGCTTTCTCACCGGTTCCACTGCCTGCTGGAACCTCAGCCTGCCCTGACTTCATTTCTCAGACAACCACAGAGTTCACCGCTGTAGACCCCAAGCTGTTGTCCCGCACTGCTGTGATGTGGTGGAAGGCACCCACACTGTAGCCCCAGGTGGATCTGGTGTTCACTGTGCAACTGGCTCTCAGATTCGAATGGGACTTGATGAAAAGTTCTGAACCCCTTTGAATGTGTTTTCTGATCTATAAAGAAGGGATAATGATGATGAGCTCACAGGATTTTGAAGAGGATTTGAAATAATATATGTAATATGTCTGGCAGGGGCCTGATACAAGGTGGGCACTCAATGTTATGTTTCAGTCACACACACACAAGTGCGCGACACAACACACATACACACACACCTCCAGAAAGACAACAGAGTGAGGCTTTCTTCCCCCATTCCCATTGTTATTGTAGCTGCTGTAACTTTATTCAGTAGATCTGAACACCAATCTTTCCTCAAGAATTGTGCACCTGTTTTCTTATTTCTTGTAACTAAGGAAATCAAGGAGGGTGACTCATTTAGGAGAAAAAAGTATGTGAACAATTGCTAAAGCAGAGAACATTTTTAAGTCATCTGCCTTACTGCTATCTTTTATCAGCAGAGAGCTTAACACTTTTATTACTTGTTCTCAGTGATGAGGTTGTAGCATTTTTTTGTTTGTGTCTTTTTCTTTCTTTCTTTTTTTTTTTTTTTTAATGTCTCCTCTTCTGGGTAAAAGTTGTTTCTATTTAAAGACACTCGCAGTGTGGTTGAATGTTCATTGGACGTTGGCAAGGTGCATAGCACTTTTCAGATGCTAGCCTTAGGTTGCAGAGAGGAAAGCTTGCAACGAAGACCCCTATTGTCTGCCAAGCAGTCATCAAGCCAAAAGGTAGTGACCAACCTATAATCCTCACTGGTATTTGGGGTCTGTTTGGAAGTTGGTTGTATAGCCCTATTTCATTTTCCTGCTACGTGGTTAGAGATATTTTCTACAAAGCCTAGGTCTGCGTGACCTTCCTGGTCTCTTTGCTCTGGATTTCCCCAGATGTTTGCAGTCTCTTTCCCATCTGCCTGGAGTAGGATCATTCTTGCCCTGCACCTGCTTAGACTTGGTTTCTTAATAATAAAAAAAGATACATCATGTTTGTACGTATTTGTAATGTACATGTGGTAGTTTGTTAAATGCATACAATGTGTAATGATTAAGTCAGGTTATTTAGGATATCCGTCATTTCTAGCGTTTATCATTTCTATGTGTTTGTACACTTTACATTCTCTCTTCTAGCTATTTTGAAATATACAACAGATTGTTGTTAACTGTATTCATCCTATGGTGCTATTAAACATTCTGATGTTTAAGTTCTAACTTCTTTCGTTTATCTAATAGGAAGTTTGCACCCATTACCCCACCTCTGTTCATCCCCACTCCCCCGCATCACACACTTCCCAGCCTCTGCTAACCACTTTTCTACTCTCTATCTCCTGTACCCCCATGAGATCCACCTTTTAAGCTCCCACGTATGAGTGAGAATGTGGTCGTCTTTCTGTGCCTGTCTTATTTCACTTAACATAATGACCTCCATTTCCATCCATGTTGCTGTAAATGATAGGATTTTATTCATTTTTTATGGCCAAAGAGTATGCCAGTGTACATATGTACCACATTTTCCTTATCCATTCATCCTTTGATGGGCACTTAGATTGGTTCCATGTCTTGACTATTGTGAATAGTGCCGCAATAAACATGGGGGTGCAACATCCCTTTGATACATTGATTTTATTTTGCTTGCATAAACACTCAGTAGTGGGATTGCTGGATCATAGGGTAATTCTAATTTTAGTTTTTTTTTTTTTTTAAAGAAACTTCCTGTGGGGTGTGGTGGCTCACACTGCCTGTAATCCCAGCAATTTGGGAGGCCAAGGCAGGCAGATCACTTGAGGCCAGGAGTTCGAAACTAGCTTGGCCCACATGCTGATACCCCATCTCTACTAAAAATACAAATTAGCTGAGCTTGGTGGTGCATGTCTGTAGTCCTGGTTACTTGGGAGGCTGAGGCATGAGAATCACTTGAACCTGGGTTGGGAGTGGGGGTGTGGAGGCTTCAGCAAGCTGAGATCGCGCCTCTGCACTCC
>NW_012107808.1:680833-690372 GCF_000951045.1 Mandrillus leucophaeus | reverse complement strand
AGTAAGCATGGATGCCGTTGTTGGGTAAGGGGTGCTCCTCCTTCTGTCTCTTCCCCGCAGCCCTCCGTGCACCGACTGCTGCTGGGTCCTCACTCTGCCCCTCCCTGAGCTAGGGCTCTAAGCAGCCTGGTGGCTACAGCCTGAGTGCTGCTGGCTCAAGTGAGAAGACCTGAAACCTGACCGAGAATGGTTTTCTGCTATTAAAATGTACTGAAATAGATACTTTTTATTTGTAATAGCATTTTCTCTTCTAACTAGACAGGAGGTTGGTTTTATTAGTCCTATTCAGGAGATTAGAAAATTGAGGATTAGAGAGTTTACATGACTTGCCAAAAGCATTATAGCTTGTGAGGAATATGAGGCTTCCTTGGTTATGAGATTCATATTTTACATATTTACATATTTTATCTGACCTGTGTGATAAGAATAAAATCTAAATACTTAACATGGTTTATAAGATCCTACATGATCTTATCTCTTGTCATCCGCTCCCCCCAATAATTTTTACTTAAAATTCTCAAATATTGGAAGCTGCTTCTCCTTTCTGGATCTTTTCTTATGCTGCTCCCTCTGTCTGGAATGTTCGTTCTCTTCTCTCTTCCTGGGTGAATGCCCTTCTCTTTAGAACAGTGCTAAGACATTGCTTTTCTTCAAAAGCATTCCCTGTCCTTCATATGATTAGGGTACATCCCCTACTGTATTTAAGTGCTTCAAAGTGTGATTGATGGTCCATATCTACCCTTATTCACAGGAGCACATCCCATTTCACCTGTGTTTCCACTGCACACATTATATCATAAACTTTAAGGCTTGAGGCAGGGAATTTACAATTTTGAAAGCTTCACTGATAATTTTAACACATATTCCTGATGACAAATTAGAATAGTATGCAATGAAAAGTATTAGCTGAGTGAATGCCTGGCCAGTTCCTTGATCAATAAGCAAAAAACTGAGAAAAAGCAAAAACAAAATAATACAAAATGTTCAGCATCTTCCAACTAGTTATACAGACTAATTCAGTTCAGCCACAATCATTGAAGCCATGTCTATTGCCTAGAAGTTCATAACTAAACAACAGAAACCAAACATGAATTAGCTAGGAGTATCCACAACTATTCCAATTCCTGAAGGTTTGATGAAAATATTCCATTTTGAGTCACACAAACAGTTCACAAAAGAATTATGTCTGTTTCTGTATGAATTTCTATCATCCTTGATGAAGCACAAAAATTAGACACTTTCCTCAGAGTTTAGAAGAATTGCTGATTTAAGAAAAGGAAAGCAGTAGATTAGAATAAGAATGAGAGTGTGCCTCTTTAAATAAATCACACTTTATTAAAAATGCTGCTTTTATTTCTGATAAAATCACTTGTGGAGTGTGTGTGTGCACGCGCACATGTGTGCAAACACACATTTCCTCTGTGTGTATGTGTGGTTCATTTCCTACGAACCAGAGTTGTCCTGGAGAAATAGGAGTTTCAGAAAGGAGAAAACAGGTCAGCAGTAGATATCTTGCTTCAGGGCAAAGAACAAAGAGCAATTCCAGATGGCATCCTGGAGATGGGAGAGAGGAAATTCACTAATAATTATAGATTACAAGGATAAACATTGACTCTATTGAATATCCTGGCTAAACAGATCCTTCTCATAGACAGTCGGAGATAGTGCTGACAATTTAACATAACGGAACTTAGACATACCTGGATAGAGAGAAGAGAAAATGCTCTGAACTTGGAGAAAATTGACTTTATGTTTTTATTTACAGAGCTACAGTTTGAAGAGAGAAGCAAAATTGAAAAATTAAGGTTAAAACTGACACTAAAAAGTTCTATTTTTAAAGGGGAATTAAAGTCTTAAAGGAATCTGAAAGTATAGTGAAAAGAGATTGAAATCATATTATAGTGTAAACTCAAAATATACTGTGATAGAAAGGACAAAAGATTTGGAGTTACTGAGACTATAAGTTAAAACCTGCTCTTATCTGCTAACTGGGGCATGATACTTGAGTCTTAGTGCCCTCATTTGTGCTTATAACAATTAATTATCTTTTCATTTTTTTCAGATTTGAATAAGGGACCATAAGTAAATCTCCTGAGACAAGGTCTCAAATCAATTTTTTAAAAATCACATTTATATATTACTCTGAACATACAGTAAGAAGGCTCGGAAACAAATCTCCTAACAGTGAAAAATTGGTTTGGTTTGGTCTTTGAAACTGCCAGCTGCTGTCAGAGTGTTCTGGTCCTTGAACAAACATGCATAAAGTGTTTTCCCTGGTGTTAGGAAGTGTTCGTTGAAAAACAGCTGTTGGCATCTGAATACATTACATATAATGCTAACAAGACCTTACTTTTGTGTAATACTTTACACTTCCTTTAAAGCACTTTTCTTTGTTTAATTTCATCTACAAAGGAAAGGCATTATTTCCCCCTCTAACAAATTTAGAAATGGATACATCCATTAAGGGGTAATGCAATTTCCCAGTCAAGAAACAGTTTAAGTATTTGTTAGACTGTCTTGATGTCACAGTTTCTGGCTTTTAGCATTGTGTTCCAGGGTAGTGTGACAGAGACTTGTGGTTGGATAGTATTGTGGGGAGAGATTCCCTAGTGTTCAGAACCTTCCTAAATGCAAGACAATGGATGACCCTCTGAAAAATGAGATTAGACCATGAGAGTGAAACTAAATCTTTCTGAGACATAGCAGGTCTCCACTACAATGACTCTCTGAGAACTGAAGGCAGAGCAGCAAGATTGAGAGAAGTCTCTTGATACACAGAAAGCTAGTGGAGAAAATACAAAGCAAAGAAAATTGGCATGATACGCAAACAGCTGGCAAGCACAAGATAAAGGTGAATAAGTATTTTCTGAGCCTTGAAGGCTGATAGCTAAGGTGAAAAAACAAAGAAATCTCTAGAATCTTGTTGGAATAATCGTGATGTCATGCCAAATGAAAAGTTTTAATTCTGCCTTTAAAATATTTGAAATGATTTGAGAACTAATCAGTGCGGCAGCAAAGTCCAGACCCAGTTTCACTGCAGGTTAGATTCACCTAGCCTCTGCCTTGACAACCTGACAGACGGTCATGTACTTCTTTGGAAGATAAATATAATTTTCTTCAGGTCTGTACTATTCTCTTACATATTATCCTTAGCACACAAATGTAAACAATGAGAAAAGCAAAAGAGATGGCAATTGCAACCCATAATTAAGATAAAAAATAGTCAAGTCAATATGAGCAGGACCAGAGTTGGCCTAGAGACAAGAATGATCAAACAATGATGTTGAAATCATCATGATAATTACGTTAACAAATACAGTGGGGAAGAAAGACAAGAGTGAAGAAATAGGTAATTTCAGCATATCCATGAAAATATTATTCATACGATTAAAATACCAGGAATGGAGAACCCAATATCAGAAATAAAAAGCTCATTGGGTGGGCTAAAGAGCAGACAGGACATGAAAGGAGAGCATACTAGTGAATTTGAAGACCAGTCATGATAACATCTGAAAAGGTGTAGTGCCTAAGAAGTTTCTACGTTGAAAGATAACAACCCCCAAATCCAAGTGCAGTTGACCCAAGCACAATAAATATAAAAAAAAATACCTAGGAAAAGTTTAGTCAAAACTGGGGGGAAAATGCAAGATATAGAAATAGTCTTGAACGCAGCCAGAAAGGAAAAATAAAAATAAGAAAAAAAGACAGCTTACATAAAAGGACAAATAATAAGAGTGATAGCTAAATTATCATAAGAAATCATGATGAATAGAAGACAATTGAATGGCATGTTTAAAATGCTGAGAAAAAAATGAACTTTTAGCCTAGGACTTATATAGTGAGAATACTTTCCATAAATATATAAAGAAATATAAATTTAAAACAGAAACACACTACAGTTGACCCTTCAACACATTGATTTGAACTCTGTAGGTCCACTTTTACATAGATTTTTTTCAATTAATAATTTGAAAAATGTTGGAGATTTGTGACAATTTGCAACAACTTGCAGACTAACCACATAGCCTAGAAGTATAAAAATAAATTAAGAAAATGTTAGGTATGTCATGAATACATAAAATATATACAGATACTAGTCCATTTTTATCATTTGCTACCATAAAATAGTACATAAATTTATCATGAAAAGTTAAAATTTATCAAAACTTAAACACACAAATACTTGTAAACTATACATTGCACCATTTGTAATCAAGAGAAATGTAAAGAAGTGTAAAGATGAAGTATCAAATTCTAACTGCATAAAATTAAATGTAGTAATACTGTACTACTGTAATCATTTCGTAGCTACCTCCTGTTGTTAATGTGGTGAGCTCATGTTACATCTGCTTAGAATGCCATACTATGCTAAAAACCTCCACCTGAGCAGTTCATCACTTCAGTAAATTGTGTACAACGGTAAAATGTGAGTTCTCACAGTTCTTATGTATTTTTCATCATGTTTAGTGTAATCCCATAACCTTGCATTACACCATGGGACCCCATACAAAGTGCTCCCAGGAAGCCGAGAAAAGTCATGACATTGCAAGAAAAAGTTGAACTACTTGATATGTACCATAGATTGTTGTCTGCCGTTGTGGTTTCCTACCATTTAAAGATAAATGAATCTAGCATAAGGACTGAAGCTGTCACTGCTGCTATGTCAACAGGTGCAAAAATCTTGTACTTTTTGTGAAATATCTTTTTATATCGTATTGCAAATGCAGCTTCTATGTGGTGCAGGATTGCCATAAGCAAAGCATACCTATAGATTCTAATATGATTCTAGGAAAAGCAAAGTCATTACATGGTAACTTAAAGCAAAAAAAAAAAAAAAAGGTAAAAGATCTGAAGCCAAATAATTTAATGCCAGAAAGAGATGGTTGGATAATTTTGAAACAAATTTCACTAAAAAAAGTCAAGATAACAAACCAGTTTATGCTGGCCAAGAGACAGCAGGCAAATTCCCAGATGTTATTAAGAAAACCACTGAGGAGGAAGGATATTGGTCTGAACAGATTTTTTTAATAAGGATGAAATTGCTCAACCTGGAAAAAAAAAATTGCCACAAAGGACATTTATTAGTAAGGAAGAGAAATGGGCACTAAGACTTAAAGCAGGAAGGAATATCCTACCTCTAATATGTTGTGCACATGCAGCTGGGTTTCTGATGAGGACTGCTCTTATCCATAAAGTCGCTAACCCCTGAGTCTTGAAGAACAAAGATAAACCCCAGCTGCCAGCCTTTTGGTTGTACAAGACTGTCTGGACAATCAAAACTCCTTCTTAACTGGTTCCATTGATGCTTTATCCCTAAAGTCAGGAAGTATCTTCCTAATAAGGAATTGCCTTTTAAAGCTTTTGATAATAGATCATGCTTCTTGACATCCAGAAGCCCTAGAGGTCAACACTGAAATCACCGAAGTGGTCTACTTGTCTCTAAACACAGTGTTTCTAATTCAGCCTCTGAATCGGGGGGTCATAAGGACCATGAAGGCTCATTACACATGGTACTCTGTGGAAAGGATTGTCAATGCTGTGGAAGGGAATGCTGAGAGAGAAAACATTATGAATGTCCAGAAGGGTCACACCATTGAAGATGCCATGATTGCTATGGAAAAATTCATGAAAGCCATCAAGCCCAAAACAATACATTTCTACGGGAGAAAACTGTGTCCAGGTGTCGTGAGTGACTTCACTGGATTTACAACAGAGCCAATCAAAGACATAATGAAAGAGATTATGGATATGGCAAAAAAAAAAAAGTGGGTATGAAGGGTTTCAAGGTACAAGTCTTGAGAGAAATTCAAAAGCAAAAAGATACCACACTGGAGGAATGAACAGAAGACAACTTGGATGGAGTTGAGTGCTTCTGAACCAATATCAGATGATGAGGAGGGAGATGGAAAAAAAGCAGTGCAGAAAAGAAATTGTTATTAGACAATCTGGCAGAATCATTCTGATTATTCAAGACTACTTTGAAATGCTTTTACAGCAGAGATAGACCCTTGTAGGATATGGGTACTGAGACTACAACAAATGGTGGAGGAAGAATTGGTACCATATAGAAACATTTGTAGATAAATAAAAAAGCAAAAATATCGACAGAAATTATGATGTATTTCCATGAAGTTACACCACGTGCCTGTCTCTGTGGTCTCTTCCTTCTACCTCTTCAGCTTCCACCAGTTCTAAGACAGCAAGACCAAAACCTCCTCTTCCTCTTCCTTAGCCCAGTCAGCGCGAAGACGAGAATGTAGACTTTTTGTGACCCACTTTCACTTAATAGTCAACATATTTTCTCTTCCTTATAAGTTTCTTTTCTTTTCTTTTTTTTTGTGACAGAGTCTCACTGTCACCCAGGCTGGAGTGTAGTGGCATGATCTGGGCTCACTGCATCCTCCACCTCCCGGGTTCAAGCGATTCTCCTGCCTCAGCCTTGTGAGTAGCTGGGACTACAGGCACCTGCCACCACGCCCAGCTAATTTTTGCATTTTTAGTAGAGACAGGGTTTCACCATATTGGCCAGGCTGGTCTCAAACTCCTGGCCTTGTGATCCGCCTGCCTTGGCCTCCCAAAGTGCTGGGATTACAGGCGTGAGCCACCATGCCTGGCTATAATTTTCTTAATAACATTTTCCTTTCTCTAGCTAACTTCACTGTAAGACTATAGTACATAATGCATCTAACATACAAAATACATGGTAATAAACAGTTTATGTTTTTGGTATGGCTTCTTGTCAGCAGTAGTCTATTAGTAGTTAAGTTTCGGGGAAGTCAAAAGATATACGTCAATTTGTGACTGTGGAGGAGGTTGGTTCCCCCTAACTTCATGTTGTTTATGGGTTAACTGTGATATAGACCATCACCAGCAAAATTGTTCTGCATGAAAAGTATTTTCTATGTGTGCACGTGTTACACGTATATGTGCATTTATATATGTATATGTTTATATATATTTATACACACGTATGTATCTCGTGAAGAACTCATATTCAAAACATAAAGCTTCCAACACATCACCAATGTAAAGAAAATGAAACCATTAAATTGGCAATAGCTTTCAACTGATAATAAAGGAAGGTATGAGTGGTCAGCAGGTTATTTAAATTTGTTCAACATCATTAGTCATTGGATAAAATTAAATTAAAACTAAAAGAAGATACTATTTTACACTTACTAGAAAGCTTTACATTACAAAGGCAAAACTAGTTGAAAGTTTGAACCATGCAAACTCAGACTTACAGGCAGTAATCCTCATGCTAGCCCTACTCCTCAAAAAACACCAACCCCCAAACAAATCACCCATCCTTGCTTTCTCAAGTCATTTGTTGATCGGGTTTGCAGCCAGGTGTGCTATCCTGTTGCAGGGGTGGGGGTGTCCATCTCGCACATCTCACATCTCTGATTTGTCTACAACACAAACAATAGTAAATGTTGTCAAACATCTACAGCAACTGGACACCCGCATATTCCTGCTGGGTGTATATCATGGGATAAGCACTATGGGAGAAATGTCAACGGTTTCTTATGAAGTCATACATTCACCTCCCTTAATCCTCAGCATTGTCCCTCCTAGATATTTTTCTAAGAGATATTAAAATAAGTGTCCCAAAAAGGCTTATTTAAGAAAGTTCATAGCGATTTGATTCATTGTAGCCCCAAACTGGAAACAACACAAATATCCATCAACAGTACAATAAATAAACAAAGAGTGGTATATTCATAGAATTGAAAGCGAATAAAAGGAGTGAAGATATACACAACTACACGGATGGGTTTGAAAAACATTATGTAGTGAGCAAGAAATTAGACATAAAAAACACATACCGCAATTCCGTTTATTTGAAGATCAAAAATAGGCAATGCAGAAATCAGAAGTTGATTGTCTTTCTTGTGAGGCAGGCAGCTAGAATTGCCTGGTGAGTGGTCCAAGGGAATTGTTGTCATGGTGGAAAACTCTATATCTTTTATCTATTCTTTTGCAGTTACATGAAAGTATAAAATTTCAAAACACATTCATCTGAACGTTTAAAATAGGTACAGTTTGGTATATAGAAATTATACTTGAATTTAAAGCAGTGAGAAAGAGCTAACATATTACATATTGGGATAATTAATATATTAAATTTGCTAACAGGTACCCCTTTATGTAGTACATGTGTAATTGCTTCAAAGGCATCTCATTGCAAAGGACATAATGGTGTAAGTTAGGAATTCAATTTAAAGGCCTGTTTGCTATATAAAGATACTGGGCTAGAAATGCAACTAACTTCCTCATTTTATGTATCTACTAAGTAGTATAGCTAGAAAAAGAATTGTATTCTTTCGACTTCAATCTCAAGAGGCTACCCCCCAACCCCCCACCATGGGATGTGCACCGTGTGATATTTTCTGGATATGTCTGTATCTTTGTGTGACTTTGAGAGTTGATGAGTTCAGGGCGTGAATTCTTTCTATAGACACGAGCAGTTAAGTCTCTTCACTGACTAGCCAGCAAACACGAGCATCAAAAAGCTAATGGAGTCTTAGAGTATGATGTAATGATTTATGTGACAAGTTCCTCAAGTGTTAAAAATGCGGGCAATTCACATCTATGAGGCCACATGCGTAGAGCTTCTCTCTTCTGCCATGAGATACTGATAAAATACTTTTAATTATATTATGCAATCATTGCAAAGAAAATAGATAGCTTTCAGCTGCTGAGTTTCCTTTCAATGACCTGATTAAAATGCATCAAGGGAGATAGGACCCAGCTGTTCTTGTCATTAACTGATAAGCTATTGCTAGTAATTTTTACTGATTGCTGACATTATAGGCAAATGCAAATAACAGGCAAAGAGCAATATCTTAAAAGAAAAATATAAACAGCATCTCCTATAAGCTGCACTTTTGAGGATTTATCTGTCTTTAACCTTTAAATTTCATATGTATTTTTCCTGGAGTTTGACAGCCACTCCATGATATCTCTGCTTGTTCACTGGGGAAAAAAAATATTACAACAGTGATGGCAGGCATGTTCATTGAATTAAGTCTGTAAGCAGTGTTGATTTAAGACAAAATTGTTAAATAAGATACTATACACTGATGCCTCACATCTCCAGTTTATATAATAATTATCTTAATTTTGAGTTTCTAGGTAGAAATTAATACTCACTCAGGATTTGTAATAACAGTTATTACCTTGCCACTGTCCTCTCCATGCTTCTGCTGATTCTTTAAACACCATCAGGTTGACATTTCTAGGACATGTGTATCACTGTACCTCCCCTCTCCCAAAACACCTATAACACTCCCAAGCCTATAGGATAAATTCATAGAATCTTAGAATTCTGGAGATTGAGAATGGAAAGTTACTTAGTGCTGAAATAGGCATGAGATCAGCAAGCTTTTCCTGTAAAGAAACAGAAAGGAAAGATTTCCGGCTTTGCAGCACATACAGGCTCTATTGCAGTGCAAAAGCATCCACAGACAATATGTAAACAAATGGGTATGGCTTTGGTCCTCTAAAACTTTATTCACAAATATAGTCAATATTTC
>NW_012107808.1:678317-680783 GCF_000951045.1 Mandrillus leucophaeus | reverse complement strand
GTAGTACATGTGTAATTGCTTCAAAGGCATCTCATTGCAAAGGACATAATGGTGTAAGTTAGGAATTCAATTTAAAGGCCTGTTTGCTATATAAAGATACTGGGCTAGAAATGCAACTAACTTCCTCATTTTATGTATCTACTAAGTAGTATAGCTAGAAAAAGAATTGTATTCTTTCGACTTCAATCTCAAGAGGCTACCCCCCAACCCCCCACCATGGGATGTGCACCGTGTGATATTTTCTGGATATGTCTGTATCTTTGTGTGACTTTGAGAGTTGATGAGTTCAGGGCGTGAATTCTTTCTATAGACACGAGCAGTTAAGTCTCTTCACTGACTAGCCAGCAAACACGAGCATCAAAAAGCTAATGGAGTCTTAGTGTATGATGTAATGATTTATGTGACAAGTTCCTCAAGTGTTAAAAATGCGGGCAATTCACATCTATGAGGCCACATGCGTAGAGCTTCTCTCTTCTGCCATGAGATACTGATAAAATACTTTTAATTATATTATGCAATCATTGCAAAGAAAATAGATAGCTTTCAGCTGCTGAGTTTCCTTTCAATGACCTGATTAAAATGCATCAAGGGAGATAGGACCCAGCTGTTCTTGTCATTAACTGATAAGCTATTGCTAGTAATTTTTACTGATTGCTGACATTATAGGCAAATGCAAATAACAGGCAAAGAGCAATATCTTAAAAGAAAAATATAAACAGCATCTCCTATAAGCTGCACTTTTGAGGATTTATCTGTCTTTAACCTTTAAATTTCATATGTATTTTTCCTGGAGTTTGACAGCCACTCCATGATATCTCTGCTTGTTCACTGGGGAAAAAAAATATTACAACAGTGATGGCAGGCATGTTCATTGAATTAAGTCTGTAAGCAGTGTTGATTTAAGACAAAATTGTTAAATAAGATACTATACACTGATGCCTCACATCTCCAGTTTATATAATAATTATCTTAATTTTGAGTTTCTAGGTAGAAATTAATACTCACTCAGGATTTGTAATAACAGTTATTACCTTGCCACTGTCCTCTCCATGCTTCTGCTGATTCTTTAAACACCATCAGGTTGACATTTCTAGGACATGTGTATCACTGTACCTCCCCTCTCCCAAAACACCTATAACACTCCCAAGCCTATAGGATAAATTCATAGAATCTTAGAATTCTGGAGATTGAGAATGGAAAGTTACTTAGTGCTGAAATAGGCATGAGATCAGCAAGCTTTTCCTGTAAAGAAACAGAAAGGAAAGATTTCCGGCTTTGCAGCACATACAGGCTCTATTGCAGTGCAAAAGCATCCACAGACAATATGTAAACAAATGGGTATGGCTTTGGTCCTCTAAAACTTTATTCACAAATATAGTCAATATTTCAGATTGCAACTGTGGGTCATAATTTGGTGACCCCTGAACTAGTAGACCAACAATCCAGTCTGATACGGAGTTGGACTTTTAAAACCCTGGAGAATATAGCTTTTATTCTCAGAAAATGATTGCCAAAGTACCTAATTTGCCAAAACCCATATAGGTTGTCTACACAATGTAAAAGCAGTCAATAGAGCACATCACGTTAGGGCATAGCTCTCCGTTATGTTTGTTATCAGTAAAATTCCTCACTCTTGACAAGACAAAATATATACACAAACATAATTATAAGCAGTAGTTACATGCTAAGTCTCTATTCCAAAATGAACTTGCTAGGGTGTTCCAGTCCCACTTTACAATTTATGGATCCAATATTAGAATACTTCCTATTCTCCATTGACAAAATACAGCATCTTTCCATTAGAAGAAAACAAAAACATAGTCAAAAGACTACATGGCTGATCAGACCTTTCTTCTTGGACACAGCGATCCGAGCTGGCAGACTGTAACACAGGGTAATGATTTTGTTGTATGCCCATAGTTGAGGATGGCAGAAGGGTTTGAAACAAAGACAGGAAACACCAGAGATAACATCAATATCAGGTTATCCAACTGGATATCTCACAGTCGTTTCAACCCAATATGCATAAACCATAATGTTTCTCTCCTTAAAAGTTTCCCTTTCCGTATTCATCTGGTATAAAGATATTTGAGTGAGCAAATACATAAAAAAAAGGCAGGACAGGAATTAATATTAGCAGGCTGCCTACATTTTTTTTCTTTTATCTCAAAGGCAGGCAGCGTCCTCTGTGGCATTCTGTCTGTATTAGTCTTTTGCCAAACACAAGAAGACAAAGTGATTTCTCTCTTCCTCAATAAAAGGAGGCAATGAAATTTCAGTCAGTAAAAACAAAGATGATTAGTATGAATGATTTCATCTCTCTTGTTTCTGTTAGAAGTACACAGAATTGCATATTCGTTGACAGTATGGCCTTATCTCTCTTCCCACCAAGAGATGGAATCATTCCCTCCCCCTTGAATCTGATCTGGCCCTGTGACTTTTTTTTTCTTTTCTTTTTTTTTTTTT
>NW_012107808.1:674306-677726 GCF_000951045.1 Mandrillus leucophaeus | reverse complement strand
AGCTGGGACTGCAGGTGCACACCACCACACGCAGCTATTTTTTTAAGAATTCATTTTAGAGGTGGAGGTCTTGCTATGTTGCCAAGGCTGGTCTGGACCTGAAGCAATCCTTCCATCTCAGCCGCCTAGGTTATGGGGATCATAGGAGTAAGCTCTAAACTTTAACTTCTGATTTTTCTTGTCCTAACTCTTAGCAAGTCCCCTTACCTAAGATCTATAAACACTGCACTTCAGAGGAGTTGCCCTGGGTAACATATTGTTTTCTTATTTCTGTCCTCTTGCTATTGTACTTTGTATTCTGTAAATTTCCTTTTATGCTCCTGGATGAGAAAATCAAGATCTAGCTGAGCAGCAATGTCCTGAGACATGTTTCCTGGTTAAGGAGAGAAGGGCTGTGTCCTGGCATTCGTAAGAAGGAGAGTCTGTGATAAAAAGAACGTAGATATTGAATTAGGCATTAGAAGTTATGGGTTAAAGCCCACTTCACTAAAGGATCCCTTTCCTTCCTTCAGTTCTCTTCTCCTAGCACCGTGTACATAATAACTGCTCAATTAATAGTATTCTTTGAAAGAACCCAAAAAGTGATTTTAGTTCTGCTGGTACCTTGGTAATTCTTGCTCATTTACATAAAAAAAGTTACTAGTCATGTACTGCTGATACTGGTTTTTAGGCAACAAAAGTCATGATTTAGAGCAAATGAATATTTACAAGGAAAACTTGGAAACACCTTACAGTGCTTAATTTGACACCTTTGACTTTGTTTTGAAATACATATTCCATAGAATATATTATAATTAAAATTTACATTTTGTAGGCAATAAAATAGCTAATTATAGATGTTACTTAGGGAGAATGTGTTGATACATTTTTTCCATACAATTTTAATTAAAAACTATATTCATGTAAAATTGACATTCAAGCATATTCCATCGATGACAGATGTGAAACTCGTCTCAACTAAGTGATTAGTAATACCATTTTTTCAATATCTTTTCAATATTATATCATCTGAAAGATATGGTAATTTTTATGGGTATTTTAATAGGTAGTGTGTAATGATTAGAGAATAACAAAGCCAATCGTTTTAACCACAACTAGTAGTTTTTGGTTATCTTCCATGGTACAGATACTATGCTAGATACTTTATTTTTATCACCTGCTTTATTTAGAACAATCCTTCAAATAATTATTATTTTACAAATGACAAAACTGTGGTTCTTTAAAGGTGATAGTATTACTGAAGGTCACTTTTCTATTGTAGATTCAACTTGAAGCTTTAGAAGTATCCAACTTTGGGTCCCTGTTATTTTTCATACGTTAAGCCTTGTTTTTCCTCTTGACCATAATAGGACCTTTCTTTTGGTCCTTCAAATGGTTTAAAAATGTTTAGCACCTCCCCAAGCCAAGGATTTTTGTTGGCTAAATATGATCTTTCAAATGAAGGTCTCCAGTTGTCTTTCAGGGGCCATTAAAAATATCCTTACATGTTCTGTTCCTTAATAAGCTCTACTATAATAATTATGCAGACAGTATCATCTATATCAGGCCTCATTAAATAAGATGAAGTTCTTAATGATTCACTTGTATAACCAACTGTGGACCAACACTACTGTGTGATAACCTGTAGGTTCCTGCTTGAGAGTTTCTGGATTTGTGGAACTATGCCATCATGCTATTGCGATGTTGACAAAGGGGCTAGGAGTTATATCTTATATGTGAAATGATAAAGGACAGCAACCAGGGCTGTAACTTCAAGCAACAACTACTTATTTGGCAAATACAAAAGAGAAAATTATGGTATTTTCAAAAGCCATAGATCCAAAATTATATCTAACCTGTATTCCCCTATATTCAGGCATGGTGAGGAATGTTTGCAAGTATGATTGGTTAGGCTAACCTAGATTCTATTTTGAGGAAGCTTAAAAAGCCTGCTGGGACTAAGGAAGAGAGCGCTCCAGGATACAAGTTTATTTCAAGGACAGTATATTGAGTTTTAGAGAGTATGTTTAATTCTGAGACACTACCTTGTCTGTGTCTTAATTTTTTTTTTCTCTGTGTGTCCCTTCAGGCACCTGCACTTAAACTCAAAGAAGGTTTGTAATAAAAGAGGAGGTAAAAGTTAAAAGATCTAGAAAAGTGAGAGAGCATCCCATCAGTTTCTGGAACAACTAGGAAACAACACCCTTAGCCAGACCCAAGAACCCTCATATTGGGCATCAGAAGCATAGGCATTAATATTCCTGTTTACGACAATAGTGGCACTTAAGTTGAGCACCAGTGTTGATGGCACCTTCAATGGGATTTGCCATATTCCTGGCAAAATGACAGATGCTATGGGCTGTCAAGAAGATCAGTTTAATAAAAATGGTAGACACACCCTCCTGAGACAACATATTGATGAGAAAAGCAAAAATATAGATAAATGAGTGAACTGGAAATTCCACAGAGAGAATGAGAGCTAAGTTGAAGAACTAATTCTGTATTAATCTGGAATAGAAACATCAGATATATGCAGGCTTAGTGCAGTTTTGCTGCTATAACAAAATAATTGAAACTGCATAATTTATAATTTTAAAAAAACGCAGACATTTATTTCTCACAGTTCTAGAGACTGAGAAGTCCGAGTTCAAGGCTCTGGCAGGTTCAGTTGTCTGCCAGGACTGATTTCTGCTTCTCAGATGGCGCCTTGTTGCTGCATCCTCCAGAGCGGAGGGACACTGTGTCCTCACATGGTGGAAGGCGAAAGGGCAAGCTGAATGCAGCATGAAGCCTCTTTTAGAAGAACCTTAATTCCATTCATAAGAAAAGAACCTTTATGATCTAGTCACCTCTTAGCAGCCCCACCTCTTAATACTGTCACATTGATTACACTTGAATTTTGGAGGAGACATATTAAATCATAGCATGTGCATCCATAACTAGAATGAATACTAGTAATATGCAAGATATTTAAAATAAAATGTTGAATATAACTAGAATACAATTTTAAAATGTAGATACCTTAATAAGTATTGACTTGCATTTGAATGTACAGCACTGCAAAGGAAAAGAAATGAGCCCAAGATTTCAATGTTACCCTATAGTACATAATGCTTGAATGAAATCATTTTTGGAATAACTGTTTCACCTCAAATACATAAAATATTAATAAAGTATGAATATTAAGTGATATTAAAGTGCAATTTTTTGCTCTGGAATGATGAACATTATTGACTGACCAAGCGTAATTACAATACTACACTGAGTTTATGAAACATTCTGCATATATTTTCATTCTGGCTTTTGTACCTCATTTCATTTTACAGATGAAGAAATGCAGGTTTATTTGAAGTGATTTTCCCAAGTTTTAATGGCCAATAATAAAGGGTATTTGGTGGTTTGCAATCTGGTCTTCTGATTTCACAAATCTCTTTTAGTCCA
>NW_012107808.1:666976-674256 GCF_000951045.1 Mandrillus leucophaeus | reverse complement strand
ATTGAGTTTTAGAGAGTATGTTTAATTCTGAGACACTACCTTGTCTGTGTCTTAATTTTTTTTTTCTCTGTGTGTCCCTTCAGGCACCTGCACTTAAACTCAAAGAAGGTTTGTAATAAAAGAGGAGGTAAAAGTTAAAAGATCTAGAAAAGTGAGAGAGCATCCCATCAGTTTCTGGAACAACTAGGAAACAACACCCTTAGCCAGACCCAAGAACCCTCATATTGGGCATCAGAAGCATAGGCATTAATATTCCTGTTTACGACAATAGTGGCACTTAAGTTGAGCACCAGTGTTGATGGCACCTTCAATGGGATTTGCCATATTCCTGGCAAAATGACAGATGCTATGGGCTGTCAAGAAGATCAGTTTAATAAAAATGGTAGACACACCCTCCTGAGACAACATATTGATGAGAAAAGGAAAAATATAGATAAATGAGTGAACTGGAAATTCCACAGAGAGAATGAGAGCTAAGTTGAAGAACTAATTCTGTATTAATCTGGAATAGAAACATCAGATATATGCAGGCTTAGTGCAGTTTTGCTGCTATAACAAAATAATTGAAACTGCATAATTTATAATTTTAAAAAAACGCAGACATTTATTTCTCACAGTTCTAGAGACTGAGAAGTCCGAGTTCAAGGCTCTGGCAGGTTCAGTTGTCTGCCAGGACTGATTTCTGCTTCTCAGATGGCGCCTTGTTGCTGCATCCTCCAGAGCGGAGGGACACTGTGTCCTCACATGGTGGAAGGCGAAAGGGCAAGCTGAATGCAGCATGAAGCCTCTTTTAGAAGAACCTTAATTCCATTCATAAGAAAAGAACCTTTATGATCTAGTCACCTCTTAGCAGCCCCACCTCTTAATACTGTCACATTGATTACACTTGAATTTTGGAGGAGACATATTAAATCATAGCATGTGCATCCATAACTAGAATGAATACTAGTAATATGCAAGATATTTAAAATAAAATGTTGAATATAACTAGAATACAATTTTAAAATGTAGATACCTTAATAAGTATTGACTTGCATTTGAATGTACAGCACTGCAAAGGAAAAGAAATGAGCCCAAGATTTCAATGTTACCCTATAGTACATAATGCTTGAATGAAATCATTTTTGGAATAACTGTTTCACCTCAAATACATAAAATATTAATAAAGTATGAATATTAAGTGATATTAAAGTGCAATTTTTTGCTCTGGAATGATGAACATTATTGACTGACCAAGCGTAATTACAATACTACACTGAGTTTATGAAACATTCTGCATATATTTTCATTCTGGCTTTTGTACCTCATTTCATTTTACAGATGAAGAAATGCAGGTTTATTTGAAGTGATTTTCCCAAGTTTTAATGGCCAATAATAAAGGGTATTTGGTGGTTTGCAATCTGGTCTTCTGATTTCACAAATCTCTTTTAGTCCACTGTATTATGCAGAAGGTAGGATGGAAAAATAGCTCTCTCTGTATTTATTTTAATTTTTAATACTTTAGTCAGAATCTAATGTAATGAAATTTTTAATTCTTCTAACAGTTCTTAAGTACTGCAACTGTGATTAAGAATAAGAGCATTTTGGCCAGGCACAGTGGCTCACGCCTGTAATCCCAGCACTTTGGGATGCTGAGGTGGGTGAATCACCTGAGGTCAGGAACTCAATACCAGCCTGGCCAACATGATGAAACCCCATGTCTACTAAAAATACAGAAATTAGTCAAATTAGGCAGGTGTGGTGGCTAGTGCCTGTAATCATAGCTACTGGGGAGGCTGGGGCAGAATTGCTTGAACCCAGGAGGTGGAGAGATTGCAGTAAGCCGAGATCTTGTCACTGCACTCCAGCCTGGATGACACAGCTAGACTCCATCCGAAAAAAAAAGAAAAAAAAGAAAAAAAAAAGAGAATGAGAGCATTCTTGTGTTGTTCTTTCTTTTTTTTTCTTTCTTTTTTTTTTTTTCGAGATGGAGGATCGCTCTGTCACCCAGGCTGGAGTGCAATGGTGCGATCTTGACTCACCACGACCTTTGATCTGCCTGCCTCGGCCTCCCAAAATGCTGTCTTGTGATGTTCTTAAATTTACCTTTGTGAATTATCTTACAGAGACTGAGCTGTGTCCTATTGCATCCTAAGAAAGCAAACCTGAAATATTAACAAAAACATTCATTTTACTAATATTTGAATAACTTCCTAATTAAATTTATTTAAATATATCAGGCAGATCATTCGACCGTAAAGCAGAGACATGTAGATTCCTTTAAAGAGGCTGAGTGCCCACTTCCCAACCAGGTTTTCTCTGAGACCAAAAGGACAGTGCGTATGTGAGCAGGAGTATCCTTGGGTGTCAAGTCTGAGTAGCTTTGTGAGAACACAGCTAAACTTAGGGTGTTTCTCAAGGAATTCTGAAGTGGGAGAAATTCATGATTGTTCTCTTGTTTTGGTTGGCCTGCTAAATAGAATAGGGTCATGATGTTGGGTACCATTCCTGGAATCCTGGACTCTTTGGTACTAATATTAGAAGTCCGCAATCCTGTCAGATACCTACTGATGGAGCCAGCTCTTCTTATCAGATATACACTGATGGAGCCAGTTCTTTTTTTCTGTCACCGGAGCAACCAACTTTTCACATAGTTTTGTATAGAGATATTCAAGCTGAGATTTAAAGGATGGGTATGGGTTAGTCATAAAGAGGGGAACTAGTGAGGGAGAGGTGACAGAAAGCATTTCAAGAAATGAAAATATAACATACACAGGAGGAGAAGCAACAGTGCGTGAGGGAAAACGGAAACCAAACAGAATGGCAGAAGGAGAAAACAGGGCCACATAGTAATGCAGAAAAATGGGTATCATAAATGTACAACATATTAAAATGCTGACGTTTAATCTAAAGTAAATAGAGACCTATGGAAGGATTAAAACATGGATGGAACATGATCATATTTTATCTAAAATGTTATTCTTGGGTGGATTTTTGCAGACAGACTGAATGGGTGCTAGGAAATCAGGTAGAAGCCTATTCCCGAAGTTTAAGAAGGAAATGCTAAGTGGCTAACTAGAGTGGTGGAGAGGGCGTGAAAGTAACAGAATGGAGTTTAGAAGCAGTTCAGAGATAGATGTTTCAGACATTACAGGGAAAGATAGAGAAGTTAACGATGTTTAGGATTTTGTTTGGGCAACTCCAGGTATGTTAGTGCTGTTCACTGGTGTAGGAAATGATGACACAGTAAAAGGTTTGAGAAAAAGTAATAAGTAAAACTTTGAAAATTAAAGTTTTAGATTCAAATGAAATATCTATCTATCTATATATAAATATTGTCTGAGGAATAAATGAGAGAAGTGAAACAAACATATTTATTTATTTAACAAATTGAATATATACATATGTGTTATGTATATGTGTGTGATATATATTATATATAATATATTTTATGCCACATTTTTGTATGTATATATTCTATTTGTTATATATTATTATATGTAACATATTTATATATAGGCATCAAATATGTTTATGTATATTTAAATATGTAAACTTTATCAGAGGATAATAAAATAAAGTCTATTTTTCAAATTATTTTATGTAGCCAGCATACACTTAATACAAAAAGAGGACAGAACACATCCATGAAATGAAAATATAATATTATATAACAAATATACAAATATAACATATTTGTATTATATATATTATATATATGGCAGATGGCAGTTAAGTCAGATAAATTACTGGAATTGTAATGAGAAAGTATAGAATAAAAGAAAGATAGCTCAGGAAAAGTCCCTGAGAAATTCTGATGTTTCTGAAGTCCTGAATGTGAAAATGGCAAAAGAGCATGAAAAAGAGCACTCTCTTCCAAAGTTGTGGCAGGAAAACTAAAAAAATCCAGGTACTGGATCAACAAGGCAAGATGGCATTGGAGAAGACACATTATCATTCAGATGTGAGCTGAGACTTGCAAATAGCTGTTTCCTTCCCTGAAGGCATTTACTGCAGCTGGGTGTGTACTGGGGACTGGGTGTGGTCCATACAGATGATTCTTAAGGTAAATAAGAAACCAATGAGGCCTTATCAACTGAGACCAACAAGGCAGGTGGCAAAGTTGGGAATCTCTAAAGGCAACTAATTTGCCTCATAAGACTCACTGAGTTCATAGGTTGTACCAAGATGAGATGGAGAGAGAGGAAAGGGAATAACTAATCCAAAGGCTTCAAAAAGCCGGAATAAATCTTCTGTAATCTTGGGATGCATACAAGGCAAAATCTGTGAGAGGGAAGAGACTTTCATCAAACAGAGGGGTTTTCCTTCTCAGACATTTCAAAGTGAATGACATTAAGTGAAAACATATCAAATCTTGTGGGATGTAGCTAAAATAGTACTTAGAAAAGAATGGAGAGCCCTACAGCATACATTAAAAAAGGGGAAAGCTGAAATTCAGTGAGCTAAGTTTTCATCTGTTGAAGTTTACAAAAGGAATAGCAAGCTACACCCAAAGAAAATTGTAAGAACATAATAAAAAGAAGAACAAAATCAGTAAGATAGAGAATAAACATTATAAATAAAATAAAAAAATAAAAATCTGGCCAAAAATAAAAATAAAGCCAAAAAATTGGCAAATGCTAGCAAGACTGTACAAGATAAAGAAAGAAGCAAGTAAAAACTACATCATAAGCAATGATTAGTAGATTAGTATCTGTTACTCAAATTCAAATGGCATGTTTAAAAAGACAATATTATTGACAATTTTTGACATTAATTTAAAAGTGTAGATGCAATCAACAAGTTTATTGGAAAACACAATTTCCCAAGTTGACACATGCACACAAAATGAAATTAAATATATACCTATTAAATAAAATATTTATAGAATATTAAGCATTTTTATATTATCAATGCTGTTATTTGTAGATTATTATATAGAATATGAACATAATGTTAAATGTAATAAACAAATAGAATATATACATATATAAAATGGTACATAACTTTATCAGAGGATAGTAAAATAAAGAATATTGTCCACATTATTTTATGTAGCCAGCATATACTTAGTACAAAAAGACAACAAGAACACACCCACCAAATGAAAATTACAGCTCAAAATTTTTTACTAAAATATAGGCAAAAATTTTAAAGTAGTTTTTGCAAGTTGAATCAAGAGATATATGTATAAAAATACACCACAAAGTCAGGCGAAGTTCATCCAGGATTATGAGGTTGGATTAACTTTTCTTTAAGAGAAAATATGATAAAAAATTATGTGGTCATCATAATATATACAGATAATTACTTGATACTATTCAGTATTTATTTATATTAAATTCTCACTGAATTAGCAACAAAAGAAAACTTCCTTAGTCTGATAAATGGTAGACTCTCCAAAAACAAAAACAAAAAATAGAGCTTACACTATGCTTGATGAAATAGCATATTATTTTTCCCTGACAGTGGGAACAAGGTAAGTATGTTCACTATTTTCAATCTTATTGGACAGTGTACTAGAGTTAATAGCTAGTGGAAAAAGATAAAAATACACATATAAAATTTGTAACTAAAAAGAGAATTTTTATCATCCACAGATGTAATGATCATGTATTTTGGAAACCCCAAATAATCTAAAATATTATAATTAATTGGTAAATTTAGCAAGCTCTTTAGTTAAAAGGTCAATATAATAATTAATTTTATTTGTAAAAATAGAAAATTAAAACTAAAGTGTAAAGATACTTTTGCAATAGCACAGAAATACATCAACCTAATAATTAATGTAACAACATATGTAATGGAAACTGAAAAATATTACTGATATCAATTAGGGAAATCTAAAAATGTAATATATACACATATCTTCATGGAATGGAAGACTCAATATACTTTAGAGTTGTCCTCTTCAAATAATCTAGAAGTTCATTGCATTCCCAATCAAAAAAAATGTAGCCTATTTATTACAGAAATGGAAAAACTGATTCAATTCAATCTTGACAAAATATACTGAGACTCAAATGATTAGAATAAGCACAGTAATACTGAAAAACAAAAGGTTGGAGAAATTGCATTACTAAATATGAAGCTATTATGATGCTATAGGAATGTAGATACTATGCTATTGGTGTAAGGATATATTGATACAAATATTCAAATTAAATATAATAAATAGAGATAATAGCTCAAAAAAGGCAAGGTGTGGTATACATTCAGCGGTAGTGTTGGGCCGGTGGAATATCCATATTGGAACAAGAGTGAATCTTGACCTTATCATGGTATACACAAAAATTAACTCAAGATAGAGCATAGATATGAGCATATAAGGTAAATGTATGGAGTTGCTAGAAGAAAACATGTAAATATCTTTAATCTAGGAGTAAGCAAGCTATTTTCTAGCAGAATAAAGAAAGCACTAAACATAAGTTTTTATTAAAATTATTATATCTATTCATCAAAAGCCAATCATAAAAGTATAAGAAGTCAATCAGAGACTGAAAAGATATATATTTACATATTTGACAAATGAGTCACATCCGGTATATAGGTTTAAGTAAATAAAAATGCACAAACATATGTTTATGCATATATACATATGTATATACATAAAATATGAGTAAACACAAATAAAAAAGAACATTTAAAAATTTTAAATGAGCAAATGTTTTAAACAGCAATTTAAAAGAGCATATCTAATGCTCATATGAATATCATGTTATATTAATATATTATCTTTTATATAAAAAACACTACAAATAAACAAGAAAAGACAGAAGATTCAATTTAAATAACACTTGGCAAAAGTTTGAAAAGCTACTTACTGAAGAGAATTTTCAAATGGCCAATATGTATATGAAAACATATTCAAAATCAATAATCATGTGATTTTAAAAGATTAAAACCACAATGAGATGCGCACCATAATATTTATTCTTTAAAAAACTGGCAGCACTATATTTTGGTGAGGATACATAGCATATAGAAATCTCATATATTAATATGATGGATGGAGGGAAAACGGCTGTACCCATTTTTGAAAACACTCAGCTATCTTCTAAAGCTGCATAAAATAAAACTTATAATGCAGTAATTTCTGTCATGGAAATGTGTGCTCATATTCACAAAAACAGAACCAGAAAAAAAATGTTCAGAGAAGTGGAAACAGCCTGAATATCTCTCACCTGTAGAATAGATCATTTTTATTGGGAGGCTGAGGCAGGAGAATGGCGTGAACCCAGGAGGCGGAGCTTGCAGTGAGCTGAGATCCGGCCACTGCACTCCAGCCTGGGCGACAGAGC
>NW_012107808.1:662353-665951 GCF_000951045.1 Mandrillus leucophaeus | reverse complement strand
CTGTGGGAAGAGCCTGTATTAGTTAGGGTTCTCTAGAGGGGCAGTACTAATAGGATCTATCTATCTATCTGTCTGTCTATCTACCTATCTATCTATCTATCTATCTATCTATCTATCTATCTGTGGGAGTTTAAGTATTATATATTATAATATATATATTATATATGGATTATAAACTCCATATATATGTGTATACATACACATACATATATATATATATATTTAACTCACATGATCACAAGGTCCCACAATAGGCCATCTGCAAACTGAGGAGCAAGAAGAGCCAGTGCGAGTCCCCAAACTGAAGAAATTGAAGACTGATGTTCAAGTATCCAGCACAAAGATGTAGGCTGGGAGTCTAGGCCAGTCTTGCCTCTTCATGTTTTTTCTGCCTGCATTACATTCGCTGGCAGCTAATTAGATGGTGCCCACCCAGATTAATGGTGGGTCTGCCTTCTCCAGCCCACTGACTCAAATGTTAATCTCTTTTGGAAACACCGTCACAGACACACCCATAATCAATACTTTGCATCCTTCAGTTCAATCAAGTTGACACTCAGTATTAACCATCAGGGAGCCTAATGGAATAAAACATGTGGGAAGAAGATACTTCTCAACTTCCCAGAATAGCTCTTAAAAGTGTAGAAGAGATTGGAGTCTCTTAAGTCGGTAGACTAAATTGACTTTCACGGGAGAAAAACAGGAAGTGGAAAATAGAGTAGAAGCTCTGAGGTTCTATGTGGGACTACAGACTTGTGGCAGGGAAGAATCACATATTATGTGAAAATTGAGAGGGGTCCACCCACCGAGTATGTGAATGTGCAGGAGGGTGTTTAGTTAGATTTCTAAAGCCTCATTCTGCTCAGTCCTATGAGATTAAAGCTGTGGGACTGATCCCGTAGAGTATATATCAAAGGATTAGGCGCCAAAGGTTAACACACAATGAAAAATAGATTACTTGAGTTTATCAGGTGAAAAAATAGAAGAAAAATAATACTTTAAAAATTGAGAATTAAGATCCTGCAGAGACACAGGGAATTATTAAATGAAATTACACTCTTTTATGTGAACTATGTAACTGATAAATTTATGTAGAAACAGAGTATCATCCAAAAAAGAAGTTATTCTAAAAATTTGAATAAAGCAGCTCCACACAAGTATAAAGGATGATTATTGAATAAACTATTCTAAACTAAACTAAAAATGCTTAATTTTGATTAATGAGTCAATCAAACACCAAACCTAGCAGAAACAAAGCTGGAGGCATCACGCTACCTGACTTCAAACTATACTACAAGGCTGCAGAAAACAAAACAGCCTGGTACTGGTAAAACAGACACATAGACCAATGGAACAGAACTGAAATAACCCCAGAAATAACACCACATATCTACAACCACCTGATCTTTGACAAACCTGACAAAAACAAGCAATGGGGAAAGGATTCCCTATTTAATAAATGGTGCTGGGAAAACTGGTTAGCCATATGCAGAAAATTGAAACTGGACCCCTTCCTTATACCTTATACAAAAATTTACTCAAGATGGATTAAAGACTTAAATGTAAAATCCCAAACCATAAACACCCTAGAAGAAAATCTAGGCAATATCATTCAGGACATAGTCATGGGCAAAAACTTCATGACAAAAATGCCAAAAGCAATTTCAACAAAACCCAAAATTGATAAATGGAACAGAATTAAACCAAAGAGCTTCTGCAGCAAATGAAACTATAATCAGAGTGAACAGGCAGCCTACAGAATGGGAGAAAATTTTTTTAATCTATCTGTCTGACAAAGGTCTAATATCCAGAATCTACAAGAAACTTAAACAACTTTACAAAAAATAAACAACGCCATTAAAAAGTGGGCAAAGGGTATGAACAGACACTTCTGAAAAGAAGACATTCATGCAGCCAACAAACACATGAAAAAATAGCTCAACATCACTGACCATTAGAGAAATGTAATTCAAAACCGCAATGAGATATCATCTCATGCCAGTCATAATGGTGATTATTAAAATGTCAGGGAACCATAGATACTGGTGAGGCTGTGGAAAAATAGGAATACTTTTACACTGTTGGTGGGAATGTAATTAGTTCAACAATTGTGGTTGACAATGTGGCAATTCCTCAAGTATCTAGAACCAGAAATACCATTTGACCCAGCAATCCCATTACTGGGTATATACCTAAAGGAATATAAGTTTGCCTACTTTCTACTTCGAAGTATTTGTGGAAAGAATGTGAGGGATCAACAGATAAATACATTTTGAAAATGACTGGACTGGGTAGTTTTTCAATCCTTCTGTCCTGACATTGTCAGGTCCATAATGATGGCAGGTATAGTGAACTTGAGTTAACAAAGGTTTTCATATGCAGGGACTTCATGGGAGTCATCACAATCTTGCAAATAATGTTCTGAGGCAAAAAGTCATTCAATTTTGAATGAGAAGATCTGGGTATACAACGTGATTCACCATTAGGAGGTATATTAGTCAAAATATGGAAAATATTTAAGCCTTATGATCCTTTTTTATAACTTGGGATCTGTAAGACTGCTCTGTGAATTTCACTGTGTTGTTACGAAAACCATTGAAATAACATATGGGACATTTCTTTGTAAACCATAACATGGCCATGAAAAATTAGTGTTTTTATATCTCTTTCTATTGCTATCTCAATCTTTTCTATTTAGTTTTTCACAGAAGAATTTAAGCCTTCACCTAAGATCACAGCATTAATATTTATTTTTGTGTTTCTCCAGTGAAGTACTCTTTCATGTCATAAAATAATACATTTTGATGACATTTAAAAAAAACACCCCAGAATAATCTACCGTTAATATTACCATGTTTTGACTTAGTATTGATAAGAAAATATAATTTCTAAATAAGTAAAAATATATTTGGTATGATTTATTTAAATTTCATATTGAACATTTATTTATTATTCTTCACAAGTATTTCTGATATTCTTGTTTTCACCAGAAGAGGCCACTATGACCAAACTTTCTGATTTTATTATCAATTTGAATAATTCCATTTAGTTTAGAAATTTGTTATGCATTTCAAAAGCCAATGATCAGGAGTAAGTCTTTTTCCTCTTTAAGTTCCTTTTGAAAAACAGCCTTCCAACTGAGAGTAGTAAACATATACATTCTTCCCTCTGATTTCTCGTAAAAAGCTACAGTTTTAAAGGTTGATAGACATAGATTCAAATCTTAGTTCTACCACAGAGACAAACTGCTTAATCTTGGCAAATAACTTAAACTTGTTCACTTTTCTAAAAAGAAAATAATGGTATCTAGCTTGTGTTTTTTTGTTTTTTTTTTTTAAGATTAAATGAGCTAATATCACTAAATTAATTAAAACAGTGACTTAACACAAATGAACAAACACTAGTCCCTGTTACTCTAGAATGTCTGGTATATCCTTTGTCAGCAAGCAGTTTTTAAAGGATCCTAAAATGCTTTAGGTACGTTTACGTGAAAATGAAAAAATGAATGGAAGATCAATTTCAAGAACGTTTACAAGGTTAATATGCAGAAGTTTGAATAGTTATTGAGGGGAGATTATGAATTTGTTTTTTTTTTTTT
>NW_012107808.1:659116-660110 GCF_000951045.1 Mandrillus leucophaeus | reverse complement strand
TTTTCTCACTGAAAATGATACACAATTATGAAATACTATGTATTTGTGTAGGAGTAGTACATACTAAATACTAGGTACTACTCCTATAGTCAGCTATATGGCTGAATCTTAGAAATATTGTAGAGTAACAAGGCCCCCAATGAAGAATAAATACCATATGATTCTATTTATGTGAAGCTCACAACTATGGAAAACTAATCTAAGGTTAAAGGAGCCAGGGTAGTGAGTAAATTTTGGAATATATTGGGTAGAAAAAGAGTCTGCGAACAACTGTCAGGGTGCTGGAAATGTCCTAAGTTTTCATTTGTGAGGTAGTTTTATGGATGTACAGGTGTTTAAAATTTATTGAGCTAATGCATGCCGGGCTTCATACCCAGGTGATGGGTTGAGAGGTGCAGCAAACCACCATGGCACGTTTGCCTATGTAACAAACAGGCACATCCTGCACACGTACCTAAGAACTTAAAATTAAAATTAAATTAAATATTGAGCGGTTTACCTAGGATTTTGATGCTTTACTGTTGATTTTATCCTCAATAAAAAGGGATGAGGGAAACAGTGACTTTCAAAGAGAGAGAGAGTTATCAACTGATTTAAAATGCTTCCTAAAATACAAATACGACAAAGACAGAAAAAGCCCTTAGATTTAATGAGAAGAGTTCAATGTTGATTTTAGGAGAATAATTTGAGAGAAATACTGAGTTTGGTATGCAGATTGTGGAGTAGGAAGGAAGATGGTAGGTAAATAAGGTCAAGTCTCTTGGTCTTTATGGCTAAAAAAGGAAGGGACAAAATGTCAAGAGGCCTAAGGAATGACAGAAGGAAGATAGGGTTTTGCTTGTTTGTTTTGTGTTGGAAATAATTGAGCATGTTTTTATTATTATATGCCTGTGGGAAGAGCCTGTATTAGTTAGGGTTCTCTAGAGGGGCAGTACTAATAGGATCTATCTATCTATCTGTCTGTCTATCTACCTATCTATCTATCTATCTATCT
>NW_012107808.1:648225-656586 GCF_000951045.1 Mandrillus leucophaeus | reverse complement strand
TAAACCATAACATGGCCATGAAAAATTAGTGTTTTTATATCTCTTTCTATTGCTATCTCAATCTTTTCTATTTAGTTTTTCACAGAAGAATTTAAGCCTTCACCTAAGATCACAGCATTAATATTTATTTTTGTGTTTCTCCAGTGAAGTACTCTTTCATGTCATAAAATAATACATTTTGATGACATTTAAAAAAAACACCCCAGAATAATCTACCGTTAATATTACCATGTTTTGACTTAGTATTGATAAGAAAATATAATTTCTAAATAAGTAAAAATATATTTGGTATGATTTATTTAAATTTCATATTGAACATTTATTTATTATTCTTCACAAGTATTTCTGATATTCTTGTTTTCACCAGAAGAGGCCACTATGACCAAACTTTCTGATTTTATTATCAATTTGAATAATTCCATTTAGTTTAGAAATTTGTTATGCATTTCAAAAGCCAATGATCAGGAGTAAGTCTTTTTCCTCTTTAAGTTCCTTTTGAAAAACAGCCTTCCAACTGAGAGTAGTAAACATATACATTCTTCCCTCTGATTTCTCGTAAAAAGCTACAGTTTTAAAGGTTGATAGACATAGATTCAAATCTTAGTTCTACCACAGAGACAAACTGCTTAATCTTGGCAAATAACTTAAACTTGTTCACTTTTCTAAAAAGAAAATAATGGTATCTAGCTTGTGTTTTTTTGTTTTTTTTTTTTAAGATTAAATGAGCTAATATCACTAAATTAATTAAAACAGTGACTTAACACAAATGAACAAACACTAGTCCCTGTTACTCTAGAATGTCTGGTATATCCTTTGTCAGCAAGCAGTTTTTAAAGGATCCTAAAATGCTTTAGGTACGTTTACGTGAAAATGAAAAAATGAATGGAAGATCAATTTCAAGAACGTTTACAAGGTTAATATGCAGAAGTTTGAATAGTTATTGAGGGGAGATTATGAATTTGTTTTTTTTTTTTTTCTATAAAGTACATAATTTCATGGTGGCTCATGCCCGTAACCCTAACACTTTGGGGGGCAGAGATCAGCAGATCACTTGAGGTCAAGAGTTCAGGACCAGCCTGGGTAAAATGATGAAACCCTGTTTCTACTAAAAATACAAAAATTAGCTGGGTGTGTTGGCATGCACCTGTAATCCCAGCTACTTGAGGCTGAAGTGGGAGAATTTGCTAGAACCTGGAAGGCAGAGGTTGCAGTGAGCCAAGATCACACCATTGCACTCCAGCCCGGCGACAGAGCCAGACTCTATTTTAAAAAATAAATAAATAAAAACTAAAAAATAAAAAAACTTCTAAAATAGCGTATATTACTTTTAAACTATAAAATATTAAAATTAATTAACAATAACAATACATTGTGCTTTAGATACTTTTTCTACTTCTGTAATCATTTAGCAAATGGGTACACATGAAACAGACTAAAATACTAAAAGAAATGCTCATGTGTAGCCTGTCAGTATGGACCCATGCTATCCCTTTGGGTTAGAGCTATTGAATATTTTTCTTTTGATTGTATCATAAGAAAATGTTAATAGACTATGGTTACGATGGACAAATAATTATTCAGTACACAAAACACAGATGAAGAGGAGTGCTTTTGGAATACCATCAGCGGTAAATATGTGAAACTTACCATAATGACTTTCTAAACTATGCAAATCTCCACTACCTTCTAATTTTCTGAAGATCAAGCCAAAAAAAAGTACAATAATTATACTTAAGTGATTATTTTAATGACTTATAGACAGAAATTTAATGACTTATAGACAGCTGTACAATTTTCACAAGGTTAAACAGTATCAATAGTGTGGTTCAAGTTAAATATTTTTCCTACCAATATAAAAATTTCTCACGCTTATATAGAGCTTTTCAAAAACCTGTGCATTTATCACATTTGTCATAAAATCACTTATATAAATATAACATTTAAAATGAAGGATCCCACAATATCTGTTTTTAAGTGGGTTAAAATTTAAATTTGTCACATAATTTTAATTTGCTTATTTATTAATAGCATAAAGAAGCCATGCACCTTTCACCCAACATAAGAATTCCAGCTCTACATGATACTTCTCTGTGCCCACCTATCGCCTTACCCAATTTGAGGTAACACTTTTCAGAACCTTGTGTTTAATCATTTTCTTGTTTCCCTGTCTGAAGGGAAACATGATATTTCTAGTCTACATCAAGCAAAAATAAGTAATAATATTCAACTTATTCTTTAAGGCTGTCTTTAACACTGTATTATTATCAATAATTGTATAAAATATAGAATATGACAGTTCTAAACACAATACTAGAAAACTAAACCTACATAGAAGACAGAGTTCATCATGACCAACTTAGCTTTAGTCCAGATAAAGTGATGATTCAATATTAGAAAATAATATTTACTACCGTATTAGTCCATTTTCACACTGCTCATAAAGACATACCCAAGACTGGGCAATTTACAGAAGAAAGAGGTTTTTTGGACTTACAGTTCCACATGCCTTGGGAGACCTCACAATCATAGTGGAAGGTGAAAGGCACATCTCACATGGCAGCTGACAAGAGAAAAGAGCTTGTGCAGAAAAACTCTCGTTTTTAAAACTATCAGATCTGGTGAGACTTACTCAATATCATGAGAACAGCACTGGAAAGACCCGCCTCCCACCCCCATGATTCAGTTATCTCCTACTAGGATTCTCCCATGACACGTGGGAGTTGTGGGAATTACAATTCAAGATGAGATTTGGTTGTGGACACAGCTAAACCATATCAACTACATTCAAAATGAAAGAAGACATTATAATAATGTTAATAAAAAAAAAGAAGACTGATATAAATGTAACATAAATTTACAAAAACACTGTTAGAAGTTTAGTAATGTAAAAAGTCTTCCCAACTTGACAAAGGACATCTATACTTAAAAACTTTCTAAAATACTACCATAAATAGGCAAAGTTATAAGCATTCCTTTAAACATCAGGAAAAAGGCAAAAATTTCCACTTCACTCACAACAATTCAACATTGTTCTGTAGATCGTAATCAATAAAATTGTTATAAAGTTTGAATTGTATGAATTAAAACTATGATTACAATCACAGTGATTGCAAATTACTAAATTGTCTAATAAACTCAGAGCACTAAAAACATAATAATAACAATAAATGTCAGAGACCATCAACATAGATAAATTTAAAAATTTCATACTATTATAGAGTAGTAATTATGAATTCATGAATATGATTAAAAAGAGATACCATTTATAATAGCAGTAGAGCACCAAAGATTAAAGCAGGTAAATTATAAATACAATTTAAAAATAATAAATTATTTAAGAAGAAAATGACATTACATTTAAAAAACCAACATAATTGGAAAAATCCTATAATAACAAAGAGAAATCATTATTTTCTCCCATAATGATGTCTAGATTTTATCCAATTTCAATATTAACGAAGAATTTAAATTTGAGAAGATGATTTTAAAAGTTACATAGGAAAACAAAGGCTTAGGAGAAACCATGGCTTTGTTGGAAAAGAAAAATTAGAAAAAGTAATTGTGCTATCATTTATCAAACCTTATATAGACATATTAATTGAGGCACTATGAAATTAAAAGTAGGATAAACAAATTAAGCAATAAAAAGAAGACAAATAAGAATCCCAGAAATAGATACAAACATTTATGAATATTTTATATAAATGGCATTACTAAGATAAGGAAATCTTTAATAATGCTGCTGGGAAAAGTTGATAATTTAGATAGAAAAACAAAATTATATCCCCACAAGACACATAAACACACACACACACACACACACACACTTCGGATAGATTTAAAACTGAAATGTTAAAGGCAAATTCTTCAAATCTGAGAAGATAATCACAATGACCTTTGGGCTACATGACTCAAAAATATTAACTAAAAGAAAAAGGAATATTTCAGAATATTTAACTATATTAAAATGGAAAAGAGGTTTTTTATTAAAAGAAGGAAAGACTCAACTTATAAACCGAAATAAAATAGCTGAAATACATACAAATAATAAATGATTAATATGACATATAGAAGGATTTAAAAAATAAAAAACTTATTAGAAATATGACATAATATAAAATCTTAAAAACAAGGAGCAAGGAAATAAGCAGACATCGTGCCTATGGAGGCAGGCTTAAAACACATTAAAAGGTGTTCAGCCTCATAAGTAGTTATGGAAATGAAATTAATCCTATTATGAAATAGCTTTTTATACTCATACAATGACAATAAAACACAATATCTTATACTATTATGTTTTTGTGATCATATGGATTGATGAGTAATACAACACAATGCTGATGGAATGTAAGTTGGTACAACATCCATTGCACAGTTGGGTACAACAATTTTGTAAAGCAATTTTACAACTTTGTAAAACAGTTTAATATCATAACAGAGAACCGTCACTTATGCTGTGACTCAGCAATTCAATTTATTTGTGCGTTATCTAGAGACTAAATATTGTATGCATTTTTGTATATGTGCAACTATATATACACACACAAGAAGTATCATTATAGCATTGTTTATAATAGCAAAATTATTGTTTGACAGAAGAATTGATAAATGATATGATACAGTCACCCAGAGGATATTATATGGCAGTGAAAGTAAATGAACTACACACAGCTACATGAATAAGCTTTATGTAGAAGACAGCATGATGCAATTTTTAGAAACCTCAAACACAAATACAACTGACTGCATTGTTTTTACATGTGAAAGGGAGAGACGACTTATGTTAAGGATATTATAAACAAAGTTTAGAATTTTGATTGTTTTGGGGAAGGGAGGAGAAGGGAGGGCTAGCGAAAAAGGATATAAGAAAGTGAAAGTATTTGATATTGTTCAGCTCTTAACTTAAAATGCTAAGTTCACAGTTAAATGGTAGATTCAATTAATTATTTTGATTTATAAAGAATACACATATTCAAATTAATATACCTTTTTAATTTGCAACTATTCTAATATATATAATGTACAATTTTTAACTTTTAACAAATGAAAGCATATAAATATTGATAATTTGAATATATTTATGAAATATTGAGAATTTTTTTTTTTTTTGAGATGGAGTCTCACTCTGTTGCCAGGCTGGAGTGCAGTGGTGTGACCTCAGCTCACTGCAACCTCCACCTCCAGAGTTCAAGTGATTGATTCTCCTGCCTCAGTCTCCTGAGTTGCTGGGACTGCAGGTGCATGCCACCAGGCCCAGCTAATTTTTGTACTTTTAGTAGAGACGGGGTTTCACCATGTTGGCCAGGCTGATCTCAATCTCTTGACCTGATGCTCCGCCCTTCTCCACCTCCCAAAGTGCTGGGATTACAGGTGCGACCGTGCCCGGCCCCAGATATTGAGAATTTGAACAATATTTATCAACATTAAACTACATGAGAAACATTATTTTATTTTCCTGTTTTCCCTTTCAACAAAGTGACTTTGTTGAGCGTTTTCAGCATATTTCCTTGCTTCATATACTGTTGTCATATAGAATAAACTGTTTCAGACACAATAGCTGTGTCAAATAGCTCGAGCATGAATTTTGTCATATTTGTTAGATTACTCTTAAAATTGTCTTTGTTTTGGACAGCTAGGTATTTAAATTCTAAGAATTCATCACATAAGCTGAAAATATGATATTTGTAAATATGTTAGGAAGTAATCACCCCAATACATAAAAATACCACAATAATTAAAAACACATCTGATAAAACACAACTTAATCATAATGGTAAATCTATAAGAAAATAACATGCTATTTTCTTATTTGGATGGGTTACTGTTCAAACAAACATTAAGCTATGACAAAATGCCAGATACACTCACGTGGACCTTGCCTGGTGGATTAGGCAGTAGTGTGCACCTTAACTGTTAGTCTGCCTCACTGGTACCATTAAACAAAAGTAGCCATGTTCAGACTTAAAAAGTAGTTATAGAATATCCACAACTTTTATAATCAAAACCTTTCAAGGAATTCAGATATGTGCAGCTGTGTTAACAGGAGCCTTATTCTGCATCAATCAATTGATATATTAATGATATCAATCGACAAAATCAATTGATAAAATCATTACCATATTTGAAATCATTGATGTTCTCTAACATGTGCATATTTATGATATCATAATGTAAATATGCATATTGTCTATTAGTTTAAAAAGAGATTGAGAATGGATGCAATTCAAATACAATATTTTCGGAATTCTCTTTCTTTTCCGAAGAACATGAGGATCTTGGTTAAAGCCACAGAATGCTGCGTGACTGCAGCCAGGGTTAGCTGGAGGAGCTTCTATCCATGAGCCTGAGGCTAACACGTTGAAGTCGGATGGTGGAGTTAGCTTCCTCAGCTCATACTCTGAAGGAGGTGAGAGACTTGAAGATCATCACACCATCCTGGTCATATAGCCTTGTTCATGCTGGGGCCACACAAATTTATACATTTTGCAGGAATATACTTGTAGGAATATACTCTTTTATCTGGTAGGATAAATCCTTGTAGGAATATACTTGTATGAATCCTTGTAGGAATATACTCACTTACCTGGTAAATATACTCATTTATCTGGTTAAAAAAAAAAGCGGGAATATACTCATTTATCTGGTAAATATGCTCATTTATCTGGTAAAAAACAGAGGGAATGCTAGTTTGTAAATATTGATCTAGTTGTTGAATCCTTGCTTTAAATGAGTCTATTTGCCCATGGAAATGCTTATTGAAGCTTGATGTCTATAGCCAAACATTGAAGAGAATCATGAGCTTTAATAACTATAGTAACCTGTCTTCTATTTCAAAGAGGTTTTTAATTGTTTTTAAACATCTGCTACATGCCCATCACTATTTCTTTTCTTTCAGAGAAGTTCATGGGCTAATATAGTATACTTAAGAAAAGCCATGTATTCCATGTAAAGGTTTTTTATGTTAACTTTTACGTTTTCTTTAATTATATTGAAAGGATGCAGTACCTGACAAGTCCTAAACAGTGACATTGAACAATAAAATTGTTACATCACTATTTTAATTGTATTTAATGGAATATAAAGCTTATAAAAAATTGATATTCACCATCCTTCATTTAAAAGTGGATAAACAAGCTCTTCTTTAACATAGACAACTTTCATTTTCTTTTTCTCTTTGAACTCATATTTCAATTTAACTTTCTCCTCATATTTCAACACTCACGTAACATAAGTTTGTAAGTCTTTTACTGATAACTTCATCATACCTATCTAAATTAAAATGAGTGTATTAATTGAGATTTTTTACGTTTGTTTTGTTTCCTGAGACTTTGTATGTTATAATATTTTTGGATTGGGTTAAAGTATTATTACAAATAATAGTAATTATTAACATATTTACAGTTTAAAATATTTAACATGTTTACAGTTTAAAAATGGAATATGTATATAATTTTATAATTATGAAATAAATCTATTTCTTAATGACATAAAACATTATCAAAGATTGCATTTAAAAAAGAATACAGCAAAAAAACTAAGTGTCTGAGAATTATAAGTTATCTTCTTTGGAAGTAGAAAAGATAATCATATTCAAGAAAAAATAAAATGAGAATTGATTATAATTGGAAAAACTTTTATGATATGATTTGAATTTTTGACTACCTTATTGAATAATCCACAGTGAATCTGAAAATAATAACATAGAAACTT
Organism: Mandrillus leucophaeus; assembly: GCF_000951045.1. Classification (NCBI taxonomy): domain Eukaryota; kingdom Metazoa; phylum Chordata; class Mammalia; order Primates; family Cercopithecidae; genus Mandrillus; species Mandrillus leucophaeus. Next base: position 648,876 of record NW_012107808.1, on the reverse strand, counting down.
TGTCCTTATATATTATCTAATATAATGTAAAAATGTAATAGTCCCAGAAAACTTTCCAGTTACTAGGTTGGTGCAAAAATAATTGTGGCAAAAATTGCAATTACTTTTGCACAAATCTAATACATTTAAAAATCCACATGACTAAAATATTTCTACTTTGGCAGATCAGATTTGGCTTTCCTCTGACAGGTTTGGATCTTTGTCCCCGCCCAAATCTTGTATTGAATGGTAATTCCCAGTGTTGGAGGTGGGGCCTGCTGGGAGATGACTGGATCATGGGGGTGGTTTAGCACCATGCCTTTGGTGCTCTTCTCCTGATAGAGTTCTCATGAGATCTGTTTGTTCAAATGTGTGTGGCACCTACCCCCTCTCTCTCTTCCTCCTGCCCTGGCCATTTAATAGGTTCCTGCTCCCACTTCACCTTCGGCCATGACTGAACGTTTCCTGAGGCCTCCCCAGAAGCAGGTGTTGCCCTGCTTTCCATATAGCCTGCGGGACCATGAGCCAATTACACCTCTTTTCTTTGTAAATTACCCAGTCTCAGGTATTTCTTTATAGCAATACAAGAAAGGAGTCTCATTCTCTCAGGGGTCTCTCCCTCAAAAGGAATGTTTTCTTTGAAGAAACTGAGGAGATGGAGGAGGCAAAGAA
>NW_012107808.1:644586-645230 GCF_000951045.1 Mandrillus leucophaeus | reverse complement strand
AAATGATATGATACAGTCACCCAGAGGATATTATATGGCAGTGAAAGTAAATGAACTACACACAGCTACATGAATAAGCTTTATGTAGAAGACAGCATGATGCAATTTTTAGAAACCTCAAACACAAATACAACTGACTGCATTGTTTTTACATGTGAAAGGGAGAGACGACTTATGTTAAGGATATTATAAACAAAGTTTAGAATTTTGATTGTTTTGGGGAAGGGAGGAGAAGGGAGGGCTAGCGAAAAAGGATATAAGAAAGTGAAAGTATTTGATATTGTTCAGCTCTTAACTTAAAATGCTAAGTTCACAGTTAAATGGTAGATTCAATTAATTATTTTGATTTATAAAGAATACACATATTCAAATTAATATACCTTTTTAATTTGCAACTATTCTAATATATATAATGTACAATTTTTAACTTTTAACAAATGAAAGCATATAAATATTGATAATTTGAATATATTTATGAAATATTGAGAATTTTTTTTTTTTTGAGATGGAGTCTCACTCTGTTGCCAGGCTGGAGTGCAGTGGTGTGACCTCGGCTCACTGCAACCTCCACCTCCAGAGTTCAAGTGATTGATTCTCCTGCCTCAGTCTCCTGAGTTGCTGGGACTGCAGGTGCATGCCACCAG
>NW_012107808.1:614288-638161 GCF_000951045.1 Mandrillus leucophaeus | reverse complement strand
GTCTCAGGTATTTCTTTATAGCAATACAAGAAAGGAGTCTCATTCTCTCAGGGGTCTCTCCCTCAAAAGGAATGTTTTCTTTGAAGAAACTGAGGAGATGGAGGAGGCAAAGAATATCAATGTATCACGTTCTTAGTACAGTATACCATATATCTTAATTCACATACACCAAGATACTTTTCTGTTACTAAGTTACATATCTGCCACTTCACCACGCCCCACAGAACATAGGTTTATGGGACCTTAATTAATAATCTTGAAAAGAGATCTTGTTTATTTGGTTCCTTAGAAGTTTTCACATTCTGGGCCAAATCACCTTAGTAAAACTTATAACAGGTAAGGAATGTAAGTTTCTCAAATAAAGAGGGAAAGAACTATTTGTGAATTTTAAGATACTCCCAGACAAACTTTTTGTAAGAGATTTTTACCTATGGAAGTTAAAAATCTGGACAATGTCTCCTCTGGATGTACATACTCAAATGAAGATCCTTCTTTCAGCACACTCTCATCGTAATGCACATATTTAAGATCTGTACAATACAGGGAAAAAAGCGCAATACCAACAAAAGAGATGAAACTCATTTATCGAATGTTGTAAGTATTAATACGGTAGCTCTGAAATTAGAACTAAGATTTCAAATAGGTCAGGGTGACATTAAACATTATCCAAATCTTGACTGGGGATAGTGGCTCTTGCCTATAATCCCAGTACTCTGGGAGGCCGAGGCAGGCAGATCGAAATATCCCCAAACTCCTGATCACGAGGTCAGGAGTTCGAGACCAGCCTGACCAATTTGGTGAAATCAAATATTAGCCGGGTGTGGTCGCAGGTGCCTGTAATCCCAGCTACTCAGGAGGCTGAGGCAGGAGAATCACTTGAACCTGGGAGGCGGAGTTGCAGTGAGCTGAGATCATGCCATTGCACTCCAGCCTGGGCGAAAAAGCAAGACTCCATCTCAAAAACAAACGAACAAACATACCCATATTATCCAAATGTTATGTGTAATGATTGCTTTCTTTTAATTTGTCACTCTTCCTACCAGTGGGCATTTTTCTTCATGTGAACCAGGAAGGATAATGTGCTGATGAGGCAGAGAGGTCTGAAAATGATGTTTCTATCAGACTCTCCCACTCTCTGGAGACTACTGCTCGGCCAAGCTGTGTAGCTGATTCTGGAACACAGATCTAAGAAAGCATAGAGCTTACCCTCCTAACTCTACAGTATAATCTGGCAGACAGACATGCAAGCAGATGATAGCTAGATGTTGTTGTTTTCTGTGCATGTGTGCTACAGTAGGAGTCATTACAAGATGCAAAGGAAAACAGAGTAAATATCTCCTCAATATTTCTGGGGTACTGGGGGGAGTCTGGCTCACTTAAAACTTCATTTGCTTCCATTATCTATGCTACACATTTTTCAAGAGAGTATGAGAATCCAAAATCAAGAAATGTTATTGCAGTGCTTTATTTGATAAAGCAGTCTCTTAATATGATATCACAACAATAATAAGTTGCACTAAACACATCCAGTTATTTCTTTGCTATTACCTATGCCTCCATACCGCTTACAGTGCTTTCAACTGTGCTGAATTTAAATATCCCTTTGAATAATTACCATGCCTACTAATGGCAATAAACTAATTTGCTGACTCTCTTGACACCAAAAAAGTGAATGGTGACGTTTGACTCTTGTTGAGAAAAGCTCATTTAGCCCAATAGGTGGCACTGTGATATAAATTAGTAAAGTTATAAAATTAAAACAAAAACAGAAAGACACTCATCAAGGATGGAATCACTGTTTTTTTCCCCTTCAAACAGACTTTATGAAGCATTAATCAATTCAGAGAAGCTAATAAAATGCCTTGAAAATGAATCCCAATGTTATTTTAATTATGGCTGTTTATCAGTAAACTGAGGAAACTTATGGGCCAGCTATTACAGTATACTACAGGCCAAGCTAATCAAAATAAACTTGGCCATTGATAAAGTTTGGAGATATTTTGACGCAAAGAATAAATTCTGAATCATTATTGTTTGTAGAGTGAATTATATTATTTTTCCTGCAAGAAGTCAACCTTGACAATCCTCACGTTGACATCAAGTGGTCTCTGCAGCAAATTACTTTGTAAATCTTAAAATCTTGCCAGTTCTTTGCCTGAGATGCTGGTCTCTTTAATATGTCAGAAAAGCGTTTGTCTGCCACAGTGAACTAACATTTATTTATGTCCTAAATTAACAACAGAATAAAATGGGACTGAATCAGCCTGACTTGGCACTTAGCTGAATGCGCCAGGGTTGTTTTCAGCAGTGAGATGAAGAAATAAAGGGAGAAAAGCTATTTTTAGATGAGTCCAAAAGATGAAGTGTGTGCTGCAATCAGAAAGGAACCGTAAGAGGTGAGGCTAGCTGGAGACCAGAGAAGTAGTTTTCTGATAAAAAATCTTGGGTAATAATATTATCCAAGTATAAAAGATTCCTGGAAACATGTATAAAAGGCTCCTCATTCTCCAAAGTATTCACAGCTAGTGTTTCATTTGGTGCTCAGCAGTATCTTAAGTAAATAATTAGAAAACACAGAAGAATCAAGTATTATCGTATTCCGAATAGGAAGCTGAATGACAGAGAAGTTGGTCTTGGCTTAGTTCACAAAAACCTTTGAGAGGAGGACATGATACCACTTTGGTGGTGTGCACTTCTGATGATCTGTCAGTGATAACTTGGAGAAGTCTGATGTTGTTTGAGTTCAATTATTTGCATCATGGGGTGACACAAAGGATTAGAGGTCATATTCTTGTTGATGTAGACTCCCTTGCACACCACCTTTGATGTCTTGAAAGACAATGTGATGTAACAGGAAAAACACAAAGCTGAAAGTTAGGACACATGGATTCTACCACTTTATCTCTCTGGACCTGTGTTTCTTCATTTATACAAGAATAGGGTAAAAAAAAAAATCTTATTTCTGGAATCCCTATTAACACTAAGTCCATTATTATTTCCTTTTTCTAATGCTGAATGTAATAGATGTTGTAAAATTTAATGACTTCATTACCACAAATGGTAAATTATATTTCATAATAAAAGACTGAATTACTCATTAGTCACTCTGTGAGCACAGCAGTGAATTTGTAGATTTTCCTGGCATCATCAAAATTTGGGGGAAACAGGTTTGATAGGAATAAAAATTAAAATTCATTTATAAAGAGTTTAGCTTTTTCCCTCTCTCATTCTCTCCTTTCCTTCCTTCCATAGATATTAATTGAGCAATTACTGTGTACTAGGCACTTTACATGGTGCTGGGGACATAGCAGTCACAAGTCAAATCTTTATACTGCCTCTTTAGAGTTTAGAGTGTAAAAAAGAGTCAAGATTAAATAAAAAAAACAACAGCTAGAGTGTAGAAAGAGATTTGTGCTTAGAGAGCTGGAAATACAGATATACACATGGAACTATGTCCATCCAGTCGAAAATAAGAGACTTCCTCCTTTTGTTTATCAACTATTTTTAAATATCGTACCTTCTCCAAAAGTGGTGGAGACAGCACTTTCATGCCCTCCAAAACTCTTGTGCTAGGAGGAACACCTGTAGATAGAATCCGTGTTAGTTTCCCAGGGCTACTGTAACAAAATTCCACAGCTAGGTGGCTTAAAACAACATACATGAGTTTTCTCACGGTCACTGAGGCTAAAAGTTCAAGATCAGGTTGTCAACAGGGCCATGTTCCATTCAAAGACTCTAAGGAAGAATTTGGCCGTACCTCTTCCAGCTTCTAGTGGTTACTGTCAATCCTTGGTCCTCCTTGGCTGTGGCAACATGACTATAATCTTTGCTTCCATCTTCACGTAGCCTCCTGTGTGTCTCGTGTGTGTCTTCAAATCTCTCTTTCTTTGTAAGAACATCAGTCATTGAATTCAGGGCCCACTCTAACTCGGTACGACCTCATTTAAACTAATTACACAGACAAAGAATCTATTTCCAGATAATGTAACATTCACGAGTTCCAGGTGGACATGAATTTTTGGAGGACAGTATGCAATCCAGCACACTGTCATTTTGAACTATTTAGTAGCCTAAGGAAAAAGAAGATACGGAGAAAGTGGAAGTAGAGACTTTGTCAATGCAGCTTACGTATGTTATTAAGAAAATGGAATGTGCTTTTGTAAAAATTATGTGTACACATTTATAATGCAATGATGCTTTCATCTAATGATTTATAATATGTAGTCAATTTGCAGCTAGCAAGAATCCTAGAAAATGTCCAGATCTCATTGAAGTCAGTGGCCCCATCCTCTTTGCCCACCATGCCAGAGGAGAGTGCCCTTTTCATTGCCCTGCACATTTTTCAAAGAAGACACTAATGAGGTGGTCAAATGAGAAAAGCCACAGGAAGATGCAGAGCGCCAAGTCCGAACAATCTCGGAACAGAATAATTAGCCTCTGAATTATTGAGAATGTGAAGGATTCTTGACAGTATAATAATTCCACTAAATTCCCTTCCAATTTTCTTCAATTCAAAATCAATTTTAAATTTACCTGTCTTACCATTAGAGATGACATATTTAATATAAATATAAATATGTCATTTAAACAATGACAACATGAGATCTTTTTATGATAGATGTGTTGCTAAGCCCTGAAGTCACAAATCAAACTTTTTAAGACAAGATTTATATGATTTCCATTTTTTTCAGACCTTGGTGAATTTTCATGGAGAGGGAATTTGCTTCTGTAAAATGCAAGGAGAACGAATGTTCTGAAATCTTAGACTTGTCCCCTTCGTGGATCAGAGCCCAATTCAGTGGCAATTTTGAATGACTATGTTCTCCACTCCTCTCCACTTCTTTGTCTTCCCTTCATTTCCCTTTTGCCTCAGGAACCAGAAATCATTCTATAGTGAGAGCTGAAAGTACATCAGTGAATTTTTTTTTTTTTTTTTTTTTTTTTTTGTAAATCTGCTCTGAAAACCTACGACAAAAGCCCAAGTTTTGCATTGACAATAAAGCTTATTCTACAAGTTTACATGTAGTATCTAATCTAACATCATATATGGATGCATCAAAGTGGGAGGAGGAGGTTAATAAAATAGGCTTGTCCAAGCTCACTCAGTGAGTTTGGGACATACCTGAGAGTGGAATGGGAGTCTCTCTGATACAGGTGCATCTAGAATTTTGGCCAAATTTTATAAACTTCTCAATTGGACCAATTAAAAATGTGCTTTCTTTATGCAGATGCACTACACAAAGTGCCCTTCTTTTGCTAATACAGGCTAAGCAGAGCTGGATTTCGTTCCTCACTCACCCCTTCATTTGGGTACCTTCTTGCAGCTATAACCTGCACATCCTTGGGGTAGCCTGGGGCCTTACTTCCAAAGCAGGCTTTCTTTTTCACCTTTACTGTATTTAGCTTTGATTACTAGTTCTCGTTTTCCGTAATGTCTCATTTCCCTCACACAGGGAAGAAATTTTAGAAGTTTGAGAAATAACAGTTACTTATATTTATCAATAATCTTTAAACAAGTTATTATCTAGCAAGTATCTAGTATCTATCTAATAGCTAGCAAGGTACTAGGCACAAGAGGCAGTGCAACTCCAGTGATTATGTTAGTAGAGACTGGGTTTGGATTCTGTCTCCACCCCTTCTGGCTGTAAGACTTTAGACAAGTTATGTGAACAGTTATTATTCCTCAGAAAGATTCATTTTAGTAACTAAGATAGAGGCTTATAGGGGTTTAAAGGATTAATGCACATAAAGCCTGTTATTTTAAAAACACCGAAGAAAGGTGTTTGATAAACACAAAACATTAGCATTAATTATTATGTTTTTAATGAATGAAGTATAGAAACAATAAGACATATAGGCACCAAAAATAAAGAATTTATCATTTGATGAATCCTACTTTAAGTGTTTTGGAAATAATTATGGCGTAACTTCCAAAGATTATTCCAAGGATTATAAGAGACTTTATTAATAACACAAAGAGAAACAGCAATGAAATATTTCTTCATTGTGTCCTTCATTTGTTTGTAGACACACAATTATATTTTGAAATCTGATTTTGCCAAATATGGTTGGATATATTTGATACTCAAGATAAGAAATTGTCCATCGGCTTCTACTTTAATTCCAGTAGGAATAATCTGATATTTAATCTACTTCTATGTGCTTGTGTCTATGTGGATGTATGAAAGAGAGAGAAAGGAGAAGAAAGTTCTGAAGTTCTTTTAAAATTTTTTCATTCAATCCTATTTAAAGAAAATAAGTGAATCTTCGTACTTCCTTCTCAGAGAGAATTAACTTAGACTCTGCTGATAATCTCTCTCTTTAGCTCATTAATTTTATACATGCTGGGATCATAAACATTTTTAGGAATTAATTCTGAGTGGTATTAGTCTCAAAAAAGAAGATTTTCCATTGAAAAAAAATCCAGACTCTGAGATGATATCTATGGCTGTCAAGTTTCTCTATGAAAGATTCACCTGTAAAATGGAATCGTTACTGCAGAAGGTGCCAATATATTGCCTGCAGGGATGTTGAGCATTCCCCATGAGAGGGGCTGGTTGCCATGGCTTTGCTCTGAGTATTATTATTTTAGAAAACTCTTCCAAGGCCCTGGGTCTTGGTTTTGTGACGGTGGGTTATTAGAAACCGACTTGTCAGTAAACCCAGCTCAAATCTATCATCAGGACTGCTTCAGATGGACTGACCCGAGGATACTGACCTGTGGACAAGAACGCCAATTTATATATTTGCACTAAAAAAGAGAACTGTCCAAAATACGAGGAGGCTGACATTCCCACGACGTGTGTCTCCTTAAGTATTGGCAAACTGTCCTGGAACACTAAATACTCAGGAGGGGATTTGATTTTGGAATGAGAATGAGGGAACTGTCTCCTTACTAGTAGGGTAGATTTCAGGAAGTGGATATACTATGTCAAATGGAATTAACCTGGCTAAAAGTGACAATAAAAGGGCCCATCTTTCATTTCTTTTGCTAAAATTGAGATTGTAATTTATCTTATAATTGTTTTGAAAACTACAAAGATATATCATTACTCATCTATCAGAATAGCTGAAATAAAAATGTGACAAAACAAAATGCTGGTGAGAAGGTGAGGTGGAGAAAGTTAAGCCTTATATACAGCTGGCAGAGAGCACAGTTACTGGAAAACAGTTTGGCAGTGTTTTTTTATTTTTTCTTTTTTCCTGAGACAGAGTTTCACTCTTGTTGCTCAGGCTGGAGGGCAATAGTGTGATCTCGGCTCACTGCAACCTCCGCCTCCTGGGTTCAAGTGATTCTCCTGCTTCAGCTTCCCGAGTAGCTGGGATTACAGGCATGCACTACCATGCCTGGCTGATTTTGTATTTTTAGTAGAGATGGGGTTTCTCCATGTTGATCAGGCTGGTCTCGAACTCCCGACCTCAGGTGATCTGCCCACCTCGGCCTCCCAAAGTGCTGGGGTTAGAAGCATGAGCCACCACGTTGGGCTGGCAGTGTTTTAGAGAACTAAATATGTAATTATTGTATGTCCCACTATTGCACTTTCAGGTATGTATCCCAGAGAAATTCCAAGTTATGTTCACATGAAAGCCTATCCACAAATGTTCAAAGTAGATTTATCGTAATAGCCAAACACTAGAGATGACTCCGATGTCCTTCAGTGGGGGAATGGTTAAACCAACTGTAGTGCAGCCATACAATGGAATACTACTCAGAAATAATAACAAATTGTACTGTTGATACATGCAGCAACTTTTATGAGTCTCTAGAAAATTAAGCTGAGTGAAAAAGTCACTCCCAAAAGATGATATACTGTGTGATTCCATTTGTATAATATTCTTGAAATGACAAAATTATAGAGATACTTGTGGTGATAGAACTACTCTGCATTTTTTTTTAATTTTTAAAATTGATACATAATAATTGTACATTTTTCTGGAGTACATATGATACTATGATACAAGCATACAATGTGTAGCAATCAGGATAAATGGGATATTCGTCACCTCGAATATGTATCATTTCTTTGTCTTGGGAGCATTCCAAATTTTTCTACTAGCTACTACAAAATATAAATTATTATTAATTATAGTTATCTTATTGTGATATCAAACACTAGAACTTATTCTTCCAATTTAACTGCATTTTTGTACCCATTAGCGAACCTCTCTTCATTGCCCCTCTTGCCTCATACCCTTCCTAGTCTTTGGTAGCCACCATTTTAGTGCCTACCTCCATGAGATTTACTTTTTGAGCTCCTACAAGTGAGTGAGATAACATATGATATTTGTCATTCTGTGCCTGGTGTATTGCACTTAAATAATGCCTCCAATTGCAACTATGTTGCTGAAAATGACAGGATTTCATTCCTTCTACACTGAATAATTTTCTATTGTGTATATACTATCTTTTCCTTATCCGTTCATTCATTTGTGGACTCTTAGGCTGAATTTTGGCTATTGTGAATAGTGCTGTTATAGACATGGAAGCACAAATACAGTTTCTATATGCCAATTTCCTTTATTTTAAATATATACTCAGCAGTGAGATTGCTGGATCATATGGCAGTTTTATTTTTAGTTTTTTGAGGAATCTCATACTGCTTTTCATAGTGGCTACACTAATTTACATTCCCATCATCAGTGTATGAAACATCCCCTTTACTCACATTCTCACTGGCTTCTGATATTTTTTTGTCTTTTTAGTAGTAGCCTTTCCAAATGAGATGAGATGATATCTCACTGTGGTTTTGATTTGCCCTTTCCTGATGATTAGTGAGGTCGAGCATCTTTCATACACCTGTTGATTATTTGTAATGTCTTCTTTTGAGAAAGATCTTTTCAGATCCTTTGCCCATTTTTAGTTGAATTATTATTATTATTATTATTATTTTTTTTTAATTTAATTTTTTTTTTTTTTTGAGACGGAGTCTCGCTGTGCTCCCAGGCTGGAGTGCAGTGGCGTGATCTCGGCTCACTGCAAGCTCCGCCTCCCGGGTTCACGCCATTCTCCCGCCTCAGCCTCCCAAGTAGCTGAGACTACAGGCGCCCGCCACCTCGCCCGGCTAGAGTTTTTTGTATTTTTAGTAGAGACGGGGTTTCACCATGTTAGCCAGGATAGTCTCGATCTCCTGACCTCGTGATCCACCCGCCTCGGCCTCCCAAAGTGCTGGGATTACAGGCTTGAGCCACCGCGCCCGGCCTTAATTGAATTATTATTACTTTTTTGTTGTTGTTGAGTTGTTTGAGTTTCTTCTGTATTCTGGTTATTAATCCCTCATCAGATGGATAATTTGGAATTTTTTTCTCCATTCTGTAAATCTCTTCAATCTGTTGATGTTATCTTTGCTGTGCAGAAGCTTTTTAGCTTAATGTAATCCAATTTGTCTATTTTTGCTTTTGTTGTCTGTACTTTAGATATCTTACACAAAATGTCATAGTCTAGAGCAGTGTCCTGAACCACTTCTTCAATGTTTTCTTCTAGTAGTTTCATAATTTCAGATATTACATTAAGTCTTTAATCAATTTTGAGTTTTTGTATATGGTGAGAGAGAGGAGTCTACATTCATATTTCTGCATGTGAACGTTGAATTTTCCCAACTCCATTTATTAAAAAGACTATCTTTTCCTCAGTGTATGTTCTTGGTACCTTTGTTGAAAATGAGTTGGCTGCAAATACAGAGATTTATTTCTGTGCTTATTATTCTGTTCCATTGGTCTATACATCTGTTTTTATGCCAATGTCATGCTGTTTTCTACAGTATAGCTTTGTAATACAATTTGAAGTCAGTTGGTGTGACACTGCTAGCTCTGCCCTTTTTGCTCAGGATTTCTGTGGATATTCAGGGATTTTTGTGGTTCCAGTGAATTTTAAGATTGTTTTTTCTATATCTGGGAAGAACGTCATTGGTATTTTAATAGGAATTTAATTGAATCTGTAGATTGCTTTGAGTAGTATTGACATTTTAACAATATTAATTCTTCCAATTATAAGCATACAATATATTTCTGTTTCTTTGGGTCCTCTTCCATTTATTTCCTCAGTGTTTTATAGTTTTCATTACAGATCTTTCACTTTGGTTACATTTGCTTGTATGTATCGTTTTTGTAGCTATTGTAAATGGGATTGCTTTCTTAATTTCTTTTTCAGATTGCTGTTGGCTATAGAAATGCTATACACAATACACAACATTTTTGCATGTCGATTTTGTATACTTCAAACTTACTGAATTTCTTCATGAGTTCTAAGAGGTTTTTGAAGGACTTTATGGGGTTTTCTAAATATAACATGATGTCATCTGCAAGTAAGATAATTTGACTTCTTTCTTTCCAATTTGGATCTTCTTTATTTATTTTTCTTGCCTCATTGCTCTAAGATTTTCAGTACTATGTTGAATAAAAGCAGTGAAAGTGGGCACTCTTATTTTGTTCCAGATCTTAGTGGAAAAGCTTTCGATTTTTCCCATTCAGTATAATAATAGTTGTGAATTTGCTATATATGTCCTTTATCATTTTAAGGTATGCTCCTTTTATCATGAAGAAATGTTGAATTTTATTGAGTGTTTTTGAGCATCTATTGAAATGATTATATAGTTTTATCATGTGTTTTTGTTTGCATATTTTGAAACATCCTTACCTTTCTGGATTGAATTCCTTTTGACAATGGTGAATGATCTTGTTAATGCATTTATGCCTGAGGTTGCAATGTTTTGAATTTTTGCCATCAGACCATGGCAACAACCTTGAGCAGTAGGATATAAATAACTCCCACATGCTTAGCGTTCCAATGATGGAACACTAGGCATAAATGGATTGCATGGTTAGTTTTTGGATTGCTAGTATTTTGTTGAGGATTTTTGTATCTCTGTTCATCATGGATATTGGCCTATAGATTTGTTGTTGTTGTTGTGTTTCTATCTGGTTTTGGTATCAGAGTAATGCTGGTCTTATGGAATAAGTTTGCAAGTACTCCCTTTTCTTCAATTTTTTTTTCCTATATATATTTGGTGGAATTCAACAGTGAAGCCGTCATGTCCTAGGTTTTTTTTTTTTTAATTTATAGGAAACTATTTATTACTCCTTCAATCTTGTGGCTTGTTGTTGGTCTACTCTGATTTTCTATTTATTCTTGGTAGTTTGCATGTGTCGAGGAATTTATCCATTTCATCTAGGTTTTCTAATTTGTTGACATATAGTAGTTTATAATATTCTCTAATCATCCTTCATATTCTGTGGTATCAGTTGTAACCTCTCCTTTTCTGTCTCTGAATTTATTTATTTGGGTCTTTTTAGTTAGTCTACTTAAATGTCTCCCATTTAAATTTTTTTTTCAAAAAACCAACTCTATTTAATTAATCTTTTGCATTTGTTAGTCTCAATTTTTTCTTCTGCTCTGATATTTACTATTTCTTCACTACTACCAATTTGAGGTTTGGTTTGTTTCTATTTTTCTAGCTTCTTGTGGTGTATTAGTATGCTTATGTCTTTCAAATTTTTTTGATGTAGGTACTTATTGCTATAAACTTCCCTTTTAGTATTAGGTGTTTGCTGTATCCCATTGGTTTTGGAATGTTGTATTTCATTTTAATTGTTTCAAGAAATGTTTATAATTTCTTCTTAATTTCTTCATTGACTCATTGGTTGTTCAGGAGCATGTTGCTTAATTTCCATGTTCATTGTCTGTTTGCTAATAATTCTCCCCACCCGATCTACTACCTCTCACCAACACAAATAAGGCACAAACAGAAAGCTTTTCATGAGAAACTTTTAGTGTGTATACCATTGGAGATCATTAGAGTCCAATGGAAGCATAGTCTATATTAGACCAATGATATCATTTTTCTAACTGGGCAAATTGAGGCCCAGAATAGAGACATAATTTGAACTACAAACTGTTTTTAATGGTGAAAATTATTACTACTGGTTTTAATGGGCAAAAGAATGATTGTGATATCACATTTTAAGGGCTCTTTGCTGGTAGAAAGGAGATATAATTGAATACACTCTGCCTTATATATGAGGACACATACACACTGTCTCACATTTAAAGACCATACTTATTATTTTCCCTTTTAGAAACAATGTGCATTTATTCCCAGGGTAATTTGAGAAATAATTAAAATCAATAAAGAAGAAATTAAAAATCATCCTATTTTTTCCACAATTTTAACAATAAATATGTGAATCTGTTAAGAAGTTACACCTATATTGTATAATTTTAATTAATATTTTTACATTACTTAAATTCAACAGTGTTTTCTTGAAAAGGAAGTAGTACTAGCTATACAGACAAATGCTTAATGCAAGTGGGTCTTAAAAACCTAGATGGTGGGTTGACAGGTGCAGCAAACCACCATGGCACAGGTATAACTATGTGTATCCTGGAACTTAAAGTAAGATTAAAAGAAAAAGGGGAAAAAAAGACACAAAGATTGAGCTTCAGTCTATAAATCTCTCCACTTGAGAATTAACCTTTATAAAAGATAAGCTTCTTGTTAGTGGCTTCCTTCTTCTGTCAAATACCCAAAGACTCAATACGAAGTCAATACTCTTTATCTTTCCAAATTAAACCCTCCTGTAGTGGGCCTGATAGAGATGATGTAAGTAGTTGGCAAAACACGATCTTATCTTCAGTTTTTAACTTACATTTTATTGAATTGAATGCTCTTCATCTTCTTATTTTATTTTTGGCTTCAAGAATCATGGTTTTAAGTTGATTAACCTAAAGAATTTGTTATTACTAAACTAAAGTATATGTAAATGAAAAGGGATTTTCCTCTGAGAGAGCATACTTTTTATGCATAAAAAGCATGCTCTTCATTTTCAAAGAAAAAGTACTATTTGCTATTCAGATACATTTTAGAGAACTTAAAGGTATCTGCCCTACTTTCTGTAGGCCAGAAATCTGCTTACATTCTTCATGTTATTGGAAACAGCTGGTATGAAAAGGCAATGGAATAGAAAATTGCAGTGTAATGAGGACAAAGATGGGGGGAAGAGAGGAGATCAATGACATTCCCAAGAAACACCTGTTCCATTGAAATAATCTGCAACGAGTAATATAATCTGGTTAATTAATTGTCATTAATTACATTAGGGCATTATGAATTGTCTGATTTAAAACAAGGAAAGCTTCCAGAGACAGATTATTTCATGACTGAAAGCTAACCCAGGACCACTATACATATTAAAGGACCAGGCATTCTCTAGTCTATGGCAAAACACATGTCTTCCGGTATGAAGGGAGCACATGTGATTCTTGGGAGGAAGGCCCTTAAACCAGGCTATGACTTACTAAGAGCAGTCTATTTTACTAGACCCTACCTTCCTAGGCAATGTTACAAGTCATTACTCTTTAGAACTTACTGATCTGAGATGGATTTCCCAATTTAATTACTTGACTATCAGGTTGGCGTGATTACTACAGTCGATCTTTGAAACAGGGGTACAAAAGCCAGGTAAACCTGGAAAGAAGACATTTACCTGGACCCTAAGTAGGAGACCAGTAGGCAAGTTGGCTCTATTTTGGTTCCTGCAGACAGATGAGTCTACCCCCAGTATCAGGCAAGCCAAGAAACAAAGCCTTAGGCTATACAGTAAATTTGAATTTCCCCATAGTATGCCTGACCAACTACATACTTGTTACCCCTTCTCTTCCTCCTTTCTTCTCTAATGCCATTTCATTTTTCTGTTGACCATTTTATTTCATTTCATTTTTTTTTTGTTCTGAAATATATGTTTCACTTGCAGTTTTTGTTTTAGCTTCTTCATAACTGTATTTGGTCAACTGTTTGATGCAAGACTGCTGGTTATGAGATGTCCCCCATCATGTTGATTCTGGGATGCCAATCGCGTTGTTCAGTGGCACCAACTTGGTCTTTGGGATTGAGTGTTGGCTGTGAGATTTTCAGCATTTGGTGTGGAGACCCTTGTTAACCGATACCAAGGTACTCTGGGTTTTTGCATTTGGTATTGTAGGCTGCTGCATGGATGCTCTGGGGTTTTGGGCACTAAAATTCCCTCCAGGATTGTGAGATTAGATCCCTAGCCTAGGGAATCTTGATCTTTCCTTTTCTTGTTTCCACCTTAAAGTTATTTTCTGTAATAGCATTTTCTTTTCATATTACCACTTTATTTGTACTTTTATTTCTACACTTTACTTAATAAAAAGTTATTTTTGTCATATTTTGTTCACTGGCAAATGCTTATAATCCACTTTCATAACACATTGCTAGCTATAGATGCACCTTCTCTGCAGGAAGTGAAAATCTACAATGGAAAATAACAATAGCCCAATTGCTTTCCCTCTCGTTAGACTTAGAAACACTTCTGTGTCCAGTAGAAATTGTTGTTAGTCATGAGGACACTGATGAGCATCCCACTGGACTTGCATTAGGGTGTCTTTTAGGCTATTGGAACGAATTCTATTATGAATATTATAAATAGCAAACGCTATATTATAATTAGATTTGTTCTGTAAATAAAGAAGGAAAACGGGAAGAGGTCCCTTATGTACAGACTTTTATGGCCCTTTACTGGCTCATGTTTCTTCCAGGGACCAGAAAGCCACATTTAGGGGATCTTCTCCCCTGCCGCTCTCTGTAGAAGACCAATGACCTCTTCAGAGCCTCCTCAGTATCCTAATTGTGAGGGGCAGTCCTGCCAGTTCTCTAATGCAGGAGTCCACTCCACAATAATCAGTCACACCCCTCTCCCTTATCCAAGTAGCCTCAGCCTATATCCCCTGCTCCCTGAGAAAGTAAGCCCAACTGTACCATCAGGAGTAGAGCTCCATATCAGCTCTTGTCAAACCTTTGTCCATTGTGGGAAATAGCTGATGGAAATGGGGAAACACTTAGAGTACATGTACCATTTTCTATCTGATGTGGCTTTACACAAGGAGAAATTTGGCTGGATTAAAAAAAAAAATCCAGAAAAGTTTATAGAAAAAATTTAGTTGACCATTTTATTTAATTTAATTTGTCATGACATGCAAGTATTGATATCCACTTGCTTTACCGCGGAAAAAAAAGGGGAGGAAAAAGTCTACAGTTAAGCCAGAGAATTGTGACAAAGAGAGATGTAACTCAGGGAAGAGGTGAAAATCCTGCTCTGTTTCAGGATTGTTTGGTTGAGGCACTCAGGAAACATACTAATGCTTACCAAAACAACCAAGAGGGGCAAGTGTTCCATGTATGCATTTTATTATTCAATCTGCCCCTGTCATTAGGAGAAAACTACAAAAGGAGGAAATGGGACATCAAAACCCTGTGAGCAGACTCTTAACACATGACCTTGAAGGTTCTTAACAAAAAGTACAAATGAGGTAGGAAACCCCAAAAGAAATAGCCAAAAAGCGCAATTGTTAACAATTGCTTTAAGCCCCCTGCCTCCTCAGGGTTACCTATCTCAAGAAAGTGTCACAAGATTGGCTTTTGGGTATCTCAGTTGAGAGCCCTCAACTTGCCAGTTCCTGGGTCAAATCAGTGTGCCTACTATAAGCAAAGAGGCCATTGTCAATGAGAATATTTTACACATCCCCATTGGGAGAGGAAAAGATTCCTCATTAATACTAGAGCTAATCTTACTCCACCAACCCCATGAGCTAACTTGCTCAGGTAAATTTACTCTTGGTCTCGGACCCTTGACCTGACAGACAGCTTCCTGCCGTGGCAGACAAGCAGCTACCCAAACATTTTCTTCAATGTCTCTACTGCTGGGTGAGCTCTCCGGTGGCTCAGGGACTGAAAGGGCTCCCGTTTAGCAATGCAGTTTGTCCCCTCCCTTCCTTATTTACTGATATGGGATCCTTTCCCTTCACTCTTCTGCCTTTCGTACCTATTGGGCCAAACCAGAATTCGGCCAGGTAGATAGAAAGGTCCCATTTTTGTCAATAACTTTGCTCTGGCTATCTTATGTAGCTGACTTCATTTGTGTAATGTGTTTTGTGTCCAGCATGCTATTAAATTGGCTTATAAATTTAAAAAGTGCTCATATATTAAAGAAATAAGGCCAGCCTAAACTTGTTAGTTTGAAGGAAATTTGTGTCTTCTAACATTTAAATTTAAGATTTTTGCCTAGGTAATCAGTGTTGTTTGCAGGCTTCAAAATAGTTAAAATGGCTTTAAATAGTGAGTTTTTGTGTGGTTTTAAATCTTAAAATTGTAAAATGGTTCTCATCAAAAATTGCCAACGTCTAATAGGCAGTTCAGGATTTCCTGCTTCCTAGGTTCATATATAATGTGCCAAAGAAGATATATTCTTTACTGGGAAAAAATGTTTGTCTAACTTGGAAGTTACTAAAAGTGAGGTTCAAAATATAAAGAAACCAATGAGTAGAAAAGAGAGATGCGAGAAGCATTACAGAATGGAAGGTGTATTTTTTGAGGGGAGGGATATCAAAAGAGATTTATTTTGTCTGAGGAGGGACTTTGTGCGGTGGATTGTTGTCCTAGAATAAAGTGACTGGTTATTTGGGAGGAAAGTGGTGTAGGACAGGTCCTTGTATCTAGACATGTCATGGATGGTCATTATGGGTCATAATGAGGTTTGTGAAAGGGGAATTTGTGACTGGGAGTTTTATGTATGACTAAGCTGACTGTGATTGAAAGGATATTTTTTTGTGGTAGACTTTCTGCAGAATGGGCTATATATTTTAACTGGGTTTCTTTAAAGTATTGATTTATTAAATTAGGGGAAATTTGCTTCTAATACAATAACTAGTGTCTTTTAAAACTTCTCAGATTTATGTCTTAGAGGTTCAACTGTTGTGTCTTGCTGCTTTCAGCTCTTTCTCCCTTTAACAAGGCCTGGGATGATGGCTGACCCTTTTAGCTGTTTCATTAACTCCTCTGATTATTTCCCCTCCAGGTCTATCTATTGTGGTCTGATGCTAAAGTGTATTGTCTTGGAGGTCTATGGGAGCAGGGCTTTCCCTCAAGATAGCTTAATTCTATGCTCTTGGGTTTTCTTAATACATAAGCTTATTTTTGGCTTTAGTTTTTGACTCTAATATTGCTTCAAAATATGTTAAGGGTTAATAAGTGCCTACCCACCCCCATTCTCATGTGGCCTAGAATGTTTAATTTGCTATAAGTCTTTTAACTCTAAGTCCTTAGGCCAAAGGAAATACCAGAGAAACTTAGGAAACTAGTACAAGCAATGATGGAAAACAAGGGACTTTATACATATATCTCATTGTGCACCTCCTACGTTGAAATTTAGGCCGTGTTCAAAAGGCCTTTCAAAATTGTGAAGGAAGAGTATTGTCCTTTTCCAGAAAAGAAAAAAAAATAGCTGTGCTGTTAAAACAAAAAACTTAGTCTTACTAAAATCTTCAAAAGAAAGATTTGGCAAGGATCAGTAACAAGTAAAATGGAAGGGTTCCTTTTAGGCATTGTTAAGTACATCCATTGCTGTTGAACTTCACAGAGTTACTAAATGGTTATACCTTTACAGATTTACATATTTCGTGTAAGTACCCTGTATTAATTTGTTCTCATGCTGCTCGTAAAGACATACCTGAGAATGGGTCACTTATAAAGGAAAGAGGTTTAATTGACTCACAGTTCAGCACAGCTGGAGAGGCCTCAGGAAACTTACAGTCATGGAGGAAGGAGAAGCAAGCATGCCCTCCTTTACATGGCAGCAGGAGAGAGAAAAATGAGAGCCAAGAAAATGGAGAAGCCCCTTATGAAACCATCGGATCTCATGAGAACTTACAATCATGAGAACAGGAAAGGAGAAACTGCTTCTGTGTTTAAATTTTCTCCACTTGGTCCCTCACAAAAAACATTGGGATTATGGAAACTATAATTCAAGATGAGATTTGGGTGGGGACACAGTCAAACCATATCATTCTGCTCCTGGCCTCTCTCAAATCTTAGGTCTTTACAATTCAAAACACAATCATGCCATTCCAACAGAAGTCTTAACTAATTTCAACATTAACTCAAAAATCCAAGTCCATAGTCTCATTTCACACAAGGCAAGTCCCTTCCACTTATGAGTCTGTAAAACCAAAAGCAAGTTAGTTACTTCCTAGATACAATGGGGGTACAGGCAGTGGGTAAATACATGGCAGAGGAGAAGCAAACACATTCTTATTCATATGGCAGCAGGAAGGAGAAGTGCCACCCAAAAGGGGGAAAAGCCCCTTATAAGACCATCAGATCTCCTGAGAACTCACTCACTATCAAAAAAACAGTAGCCTGGAGGTAACTGCCCCCACGATTCAATTATGTACCACTGGGTCCCTCCCACATGTGGAGACTCTGGGACCTACAATTCAAGATGAGATTTGGGTAGAGACACACCAAATTTTATCATTTTGCCCCTGGCCCCTCCCAAATCTCATGTCCTCACATATCAAAACACAATAATGCCTTCCCAACATACCCCAATGTCTTAACTCATTTACTGAAATGAGTTAAGTTATTAACCCAAAAGTCTAAGTCTGAAGTCTCATCTGAGACAAGGCATATTAATTCCTCCTATGATCCTGTAAAATCAAAAGCAAGTTAGTTACTTCCTAGTTACAATGGGGTACAGGCATTGGGTAAAAAAATCCATTCCAAATGAGAGAAACTGGCCAAAACAAAGGGCTACAGGCATCATGCAATTCCAAAATTCAGTAAGGCAGTCATTAAACCTTATTATTCCAAAATGATCTCCTTTAACTGTATGTCTCACATCCAGGTCACATTAATGCAAGAGGTGGGCTACTACAGCCTTGGGCAGCGCAATCTCTGTGTCTTTTCAGGTTACAGACTTCCTCCTGGCTGCTTTCAGGGGCTGGCGTTGAGTCTCTGTAATTTTTTTAGGCACACAGCAGAAGCTGTCAGTAGATATACCATTTTGGGTTCTTAAGGACAGTGGCCCTCTTCTCACAGCTCTCCTAGGGAATGTCCCAGTGGGGGACTCTGTGTGGGGACTCTGTGTGGTTCCTTTCTGCACTGCCCTAGCAGTGGTTCCCCATGAGGGCTTCACTCCTGCAACACACCTCTGCCTGGACATCCAGGCACATCCATACATTCTCTGAAATCTAGGAGGAGGTTTCCAAACCTCAATTTTTGTCTTCTGTGCACCTTTAGGACCAACACCACATGGAAGCTGGCAAGACTTGGGACTTGCACCCTCTGAAGTCATGGCCTGAGCTGCATCTTGGCCCCTTTTGGCCATGGCTGGAGGGGCTACGACACAGGGCACCAAGTCCTGAGGCTTCACACAGTGGGACCCTGGACTCAGTCCACTAAACCATTTTTTCTACCTAGGCCTCTGAGGTTGTGAAGTGAGGGGCTGCCACAAAGGTCTCTGACATGCCCTGGAGACATTTTCCCCATTGTCTTTGCAACTAGCATTTGGCTCCTTGTTACTTATGTAAATGTATGCTGCTGCTGGATTAAATTTCTCCCCAGAAAAAAATGGGATTTTCTTTTCTACTGCATTGTCACATTGCAAATTTTTTTCAAAATTTTATGCTCTGCTTCCTCTTGAACTCTTTGCTGCTTAGAAATTGCTTCTGCTAGATACCCTAAATCATCTCTCTCAAGTTCAAAGTTTCATAAATCTCTAGGGCATTAGCAAAATTCTGCCAGTCTCTTTGCATATCAACAGTGACCTTTACTCCAGTTCCCAAACAAGTTCCTCTTCTCCATCTGAGACTACCTCAGCCCAGACTTCATTGTACATATCACTATCAACATTTTGGTCAAAGCCATTCAACAAGTCTCTAGGAAGTTTTAAACTTTCCAACATATTCCTGTCTTCTGAGTCCTCCAAGTCTCTAGGACGTTCCAAAGTTGCCCTCATTTTCCTGTCTTCTTCTGAGCCCTCCAAAGTGTTCCAGGCTCTGCCTGTTACCCAGTTCCAAAGTTGCTTCCACATTTTCAGGTATCTTTACAGCAGTGCCCACTACCCAGTACCAATTTACTATATTACTCCATTCTCACACTGCTAATAAAGACATACCCAAGACTGGGCAATTTATAAAGGAAAGAGGTTGAATTGACTCACAGTTCAGCATGGCTGGGGAGGCCTCGAGAAACATACAATCATGGTGGAAGTGGAAGCAAACATGTCCTTCTTTACATGGCAGCAGGAAGGAGAAGTGCTGAGCAAAAGGGGAAAAAACCCCTTATAAAACCATCAGATCTCATGAGAACTCACTCACTATCACTAGAAAAGCATGGGGGTAATGGTCCCTATGATTTAATTACCTCCCTCCAGGTCCTTTCCATCACAAATGTGGATTGTTGGAACTAGAATTTAAGATGAGATTTGGGTGAGGACACAGCCAAACCATATCATCCTCATAGGCATAAGGGGAGGACACCATGACCTACACTTGTGAACCCTGAAAGACTTAAAACTATTCATTTACAAATGCATAGATAAATAACATCTATGGGCATAGGAACATTAATTTTTCTCTTTCTTCCAATTGTAGTTTCCTTGTTTATTTAATATCTTAGTAAAGTTTACATCTTTTGGTTTCTACATAAAGACAATGCTGGCACAAGGCTTCCAGCCCCTTCCATCTTCTGACCTACAGAATAAACACATCCTGCCATTTGGCTCCTTATATCATGTATCTAGAGACTTTTATTTCTCCAATGCTAGGCAGGGTTTACACCCATAAAATTAGCAAGAAGCCCTTAAAAGAGATGGACCTCCACCCTTCTGCAGCCCCCTTAAGATTAAGGAGGAGTATTTAATCTCTGAGGGGCGAAGGAGGCAGGACTTGTTTTCTGGTCAAAACATTGCTGGCCAGAGCGTGATCTGATCCAGAGAGGATAAAGTAAAAAAATAAATAAACTGGCAGGAAGCAGCAGAAGGTAACAAAATGATCCCTAGCTGCTCTCATTGTTCATTAGCGTAAGACAGTTTCACCATCACTACTACAGTTTCTAAACCTCATGGCAGTCACCCAGAGATTTCCACTCTTTTTCATGGCAGTGACCTGGAAATTCCCACTCCTTTCCTAGAAAGTTTAAAATAACCAGATCGTTAAGTTATATTCCATTGAAAGTGGGGATACGTGGTTATAAATACAGTAGCCAAGAGCCCATACATTGCTGGCTCTGGGGACGTTGCCTATGAGTTTTCCCTGCTCAGTAAAAGAGTGCTGTCTGACGTCACTAGCTCGCCCTTGAAATTTTTCCTGGACAAAGCCAAGAATTTTCCCATGCTAAGTTCCAGTTTTGGAGCTGGCCTTTCCTGCATCAATTTTGACATTGCAAGTCATACGTTTTCTGTTTCCATTAAAAACTGGTGCTGTTGTCTGAAATCAGCCACTGACATTATGCAAAAAAAAAAAAAAAAATGAGCATTGCCGTGTTCCCATTAAGCTTTATCTATGGACTCAGAAGTTTGAATTTCGCTTACTTTTTATGTAGCAGAAAATTCTTTCTCTGTTCGTCATTTTATATCAAGATATACCAATAAAATAAGGCGGAGTTTTAATAGGATGTTTCAACTGAGGTATCCACAAATTACCAAGTTTCACTGTGTAAGAAATTTCGAAATCAGATCATACACATAAGGTAGAAATTGTAAAGTACATTTCCATATTATCAATCTTCTCGTTAATTATATAAGTGGAACCTGACTATGGAAAGAGAGAAAATGTGTGCATAGTTTCCTTCGGAGGAAGCTGTTGCCACAGTGTGTGGTGTGAGAGGCTGCCATCTCCTTCTACTCAAGCTTAGGAAGGGTTTTCGAGACACTAAGAGACTTGAAAGGTATTTATAAGACATTCTAAACTGGTGCCCAATTAATACCTGAAGTTAGAGTCACGTGTGGCCGCAGGATAGCGATGACTGTGCTAAGACTTACCACACTTCCAGAACGACAGGCTGCAGGATGCTCACATGGTTCCTGGGCTCACATCTAAGCCAACTGGAATGGAGAGCAGGCATAGAGTCATATTAGGTCTTGCCCAGTCACTGAGGAGGGTTTAGAAAACCTCAAGGCAAGAATTCGAGGCTGAAGACCTATGCTGAGGAAGAAAAGGGATCTGAAATAAAGATGCATTTCCTCAGTATAAAGGAAACTGTTGGAGACAACAAAAAGAAAAAAATTTCAAAGAACCCACAGATTTGTCTCACAAATATCAATTCTAATCATGGGTATACCTAGAGCCATCCAGCCAAATAAAATAAGTTCTACTTTATTATCTCCCTTTCTCTACCACGTTACAACTATGCAATACTAAATAACAGCTAGGGAGTAGGAGAGGAGTTGAGGAGACAGATGGAGAGAGAGAGAGAGCGAGTGAGCGAGAGAGAGAAGATCACTTCCTGCAAAGGTAAACTTCATGCAAGCATGAGCTATAGGTAAGGAAGCAGGTGGGGTTTTATTCTGAAATTATTATTTGAAGGAAAGATTCATTTCCTTCAAATACTTGTTAGAAATAATAAAAACTGAGTGGTTTTTTAAACAGAGCAAATGACTATATGATTATGCAATTACTTAAGGATGAGCTTGAAAAACATGTATGAAATCTGCTTACATTTCTTTTTTGGAAGGAGAAAGATTATCTACATGTAACACAATTTATGGTAATGATGGTAGATGAAGTTGTGTTTTGTTACATTGTATGAGTCATATTTGACGTAACTATTACAGAAGGCAGGAAAGAAGTATAGGAAGGGAAACATGAGAAGAAGAATGAAAGGAAAGCATACAGAGGACTTTTCTTATTTTTTAAATTATACATGGATTTACACTGAGGACCAGAGGATTGACTTGTCCAAAGGTTCAGAATGTATCTAAAAGATCTATTCTACAGTCTACATTTCTCCATTCAATTCTATATATATTGTATCCAGGATAGAACACACATCCCCTTATTCCCTTCTCCTCTTATATTCAGATTTAAAATAATAATATTTAAAGAAACCTAGAGATAAATGTGTGGGAATTCAGACTTTCATTTTTTTTCCAATTTGCTCTGTGCCTCATAATTTTAAAACAATTCCAGTTGAAAATTCATCTGGGCGTCAATGAGCTATTAAAAACAATCTAACTGTATCAGAAACTAATTATTCCAGCTGGCAACAAACTCAAATGTACCAAATTAATAGCTTGGTTCTTCCCAGGATCTATAGTACATTAGCAACAATGAACACGATTATAAAAAATGTTGTTTGAAGGTATTGGAAAATTATCCCAATGAACACAGCTGTAATTATAATTATGCATTAAAATAATAGTAGTTCATCTGGGGAGTCAAAAGCTCTTTTCTGATAATTTTTTACTATTGCAATCTGAGCTTAAAATTTTTCACCCAGAGCCAAAGCAGAGGGAAGAAAGGAACAGTTTATCAATAACGAACTAGGACATACAATATAAGAATACACAGAGCTGAAGAGCCAAATATATAATTACCAATAGATAAATTTGGAGAGAGAGAGAAAGAGAAGGGACTCCATATCTATAATCTATAGATTTAAATCAGCAGTAGGTTGAAAAAGAAATCTGACGTGATAAATGAACTAATATGTCAAAAACCACTGGTCATTCAAATATTATTAAGGTACTATATTGTCTTTTGTGTCAAGCTAGGATACTATGCAAGTCAACAACAAAAAGAGATATAATGTTTTACCACTAATCAACCTACAGGAGAATGAGAAAATATAAAAGTCTATTGTTAAGGTCCTCAAGGAAATGTTAGGCTCTGTAGAAAGCAAATAAAATGCTGTAGGAAATTTCAGGATAATATGAGCTAGTTAAAGAGATTACAGAAGGCTGGCATAGTCAGAGAGAGCTTTTCAAAGTGTTGTCTAGTTTAAAGCACTTTTGTAGTATAAGAGCAAAACACTATGCTCAGTAATTATACTTGGGGATTCTAAAGGATCTGACATGGCCACTAT
>NW_012107808.1:585799-614238 GCF_000951045.1 Mandrillus leucophaeus | reverse complement strand
AAAGAAATCTGACGTGATAAATGAACTAATATGTCAAAAACCACTGGTCATTCAAATATTATTAAGGTACTATATTGTCTTTTGTGTCAAGCTAGGATACTATGCAAGTCAACAACAAAAAGAGATATAATGTTTTACCACTAATCAACCTACAGGAGAATGAGAAAATATAAAAGTCTATTGTTAAGGTCCTCAAGGAAATGTTAGGCTCTGTAGAAAGCAAATAAAATGCTGTAGGAAATTTCAGGATAATATGAGCTAGTTAAAGAGATTACAGAAGGCTGGCATAGTCAGAGAGAGCTTTTCAAAGTGTTGTCTAGTTTAAAGCACTTTTGTAGTATAAGAGCAAAACACTATGCTCAGTAATTATACTTGGGGATTCTAAAGGATCTGACATGGCCACTATTCCGTTTTACCCCCAGTCTCCTAAAGAGCATGTAGTAAACCCATCACACTGAATTTCACAAACACTACCCAACCATTTATGTACGTGCACATATGCACGTGCCTGTGTGTAATATATATATATATATTTATAATATGATACAAAATATATTACATTATGATATATATGTAGCATATACTGTATTTATTAGTATCTATCTATGTATTGATTACAATTTCTACAAGTGACTAGATAGGTTGATTGAATCCAAGTAAGTTTTACTAGTATTTTGTAAGTGTCTACTGTTGCTATTGATAATTTAACTCACAAATTCTGCTTAACTCATTGTTGGAGCAGCACATAACAGGTCAGTTCCCCCATATTCTCCCCTGGAGTTCATCTTAATGCCTAAGTTATCAAAAGATGCTAGCTATCATTTTTTTCTGAATCCCTGCTTCTCCTAACCCACATGATACTGTGGTGAGGATAAAGGAAAGAGCAGACACAAAAGGGCTTTATTACTTTGACACCTGCTATACACGTGCGCAAAAAAAACAGTGAAGAGCGCATGCCAGACTCTGCCCCTCATAACAGCTGAACATTCCTATGTGCCAGACTTGTTCTCCCACATTAGATGGATTATTTCATTTATTCCTTAAGAGGCTATGGGGTTCTCATGATTATTATGTTCACAGCAGAGGAGAGGAAACTAGAGTGTTATAAACACTAAATACGAGAACAAGAATACACAGAAAACAGTGTCAGTGCCAGGCTTTGAGTGAAAGGGATTTGTTTTATGCTGTATCCTATACTTTGCAGAGGGTAGGGACACAGATGTATGGGAATAGTACGTTTCTCCTTTCTTGAGAAGGTCAAAAATTACTAAGGGAGGCAGATATGTAAATAAACCATGTAGAATAAACATAGAGTGAAAGAAGCCCAGACATAAGAATTTAATTCTGGAGGGTTCTCAAAAAATATTTAATGGGCAGGCAACATTTTGTGTGTGTGTGTTTTGGAAGAATTTTACCAAGGTGAAAAAAAAAAAAAAAGGAAAGCATTTCCAAAAAAAGAGGGAAGAATTAGAGTGAAGTTTCATAGGTAGGGAGGAGCCAGATAAGCTTGTGAGTGGCAAACCTCCATGCAGGTCAGAAAGAGGAGATGCTACAGGGACAGGTTTTCTCTCTCTCAATTGTGGAAATTCAGCTTAGGAGAAATGATTGGACTTTTATTATGATTGTCGTTTCACTTGCAATACATTTGTAGTACAATATGTTTGCTTCCAAAGGTGTTCGAGTTGGTGTAGTGAAACCAGCATCATACTTTCAGTGAATGGAGCAAGACACAATCTCGACGTCCTCACCAGCTATGTGAACTTGAGCCCACTGGTTGAGTTGAGGAAAAAAAATTATCAGTGTCCTGTACACGAATGCTGTAGACCAAATATTTTTCTCCCCTAAATTCACAGGTAGAAATTCTGATCCCCAACGTGGTGGTAAGAGGAGGTGCAGCCTTTGGGAGATGGTTGGGTCACAAAGGTGGAGTTCTCATGAATAAGATTAATGCCCTTATAAAAGGGATCTCAGAAAGCGCCATCTCTGTTTTCCATGACATGAGGACCTAGTGAGAAGATGGTCATCTGAAACACAAAACATGGCCTTCACTTACATCATACCATGCTGGCACCCTCATCTCAGTTTTCCAGATTCTAGATCTTTGGGAAACAAATGTCTGCTGTTCAGTTTATGGCACATTTTTATAGCAGCCTGAACACACTGAGATAACAAAGTCTCTGGGAGAACTGGCTGAGATATTGTACATGATGGCATTGGGGGCTAAGTGATAGGAAATAGTAAAAATTGCTCCTGAGTTGCAGTTCCAAGGGACCAAAGGAGAACTTGTAACCAAGGCCAAGAGCAGAACTGAGTGCAATCCTGAGGATTTGATGGCTTCAGCTGTGTAAGGGACTCCCTGACATCAGAGTGGTAGGGCGTCATTCTCTCTTAGCATTCTGGACATGGATTCCTGATTCTCTTTCTTTCACCAAATAGTCTTCCTACAGTAAGCTTCTAGGTGTAGGGAAGCCACATAAGGCATAGTTTGCCTTGCGTAGATCATGCTTTGCCTTCCCTTTCTGGTCTCTAAAAGATACTCAGAGGCACTTTGTTTTTCCTTCTTTTTTTTTAATTTTAAAGGTGATGATCACAATGGGAAAAGAGCAGATTATTAAAAAATGAACTATTTGAGAGTAAATAATTTCTACAGGAGACCTTACTCTTTCTGCCAATCCTATGTCCTTCATTCTCAGACAGCTGGATCACTAGAGGAGCCCCACTGGTTGACAAGTGTTGGTTTCATATTAAGCCACTTTTCCAGCCTAAGAAGATAAATGATTGTCCTCATCCATTCTACTTCTGTTTTTCTGAGCCCCACTTGCTGCTAACCAGATGCATGCAAACCTGAACTTCACTTTTTGTGTGACCTTGCATGACCTCAAGGAAAGGTAAAATTTTGCTCTGTGCAGGCACTCAGTGCTCCCTTATCATAGTATCTCTCCCATTGTGCTAGATGATGAACTCCAGGAACAGACTGGCCAGGTTCAAAGTATTTCCACCAATTACCACTGTGGGGACCCAGGGTCAATTCTCAGCAAACAAGAATTAGAATCAGATAGGTGATGATTGTAGAAATGGCAGTTGAGTGATTTCAGTGACTGACTTCTTTGAGGTAAGTTTTCTTACTTGCCATATGTGGGCAATACCAAATTATTGCTTAGTGTTTTATTGTAGATTAACTGACTTAAAATTACATAAGACACTAAGCACATGATGAGAGCTCAATATGTACAAGAGATTACTCTGTCTGTATCTGATAAGTCTCTCTGGGATTGTGAAGTATCTATCTCTGATCCAGTGCTTCACACAGAAAAGTTTTTAATGTATTTTTTAATTAAATTGCCCCTACTTTCCCATTTCATATGTTGACCTAACCCTAGATTGGGACCACCAACTGTTTTTTTTCTACTCTGGTCACAGCTTCTCACCTGGATCACAGTTCTTTTTAGGGTCCCACTGCGAACGGTGTTTTGCTTGGCTTGTTCTCTCACTCAAAACCTTAGTTTCTCCATAGTCCCAGATCCTTTTTTTAGATCCAAAAAAATCAAATTAGCCATGTGCTTTTTTTCTATGGCAGGATGTGGTTTAAAAAAACAGGTTTCATGAAATGCATATCAGATCGCATGATTTCTGTAAGCACTGTGAGGTTTGAGTTTATGTAAGGTTCTCATTGCTGTTGTCATTTTATACTTGGTCACATTATATGACAGGGTAGTGTTGCTGGTATTGAGACACCCCTCAATCATCAGAAAAGTCAACCTCTTTTTAAAAAAATCTGAAACAAATCACTAGTTCAGTCACTGAAATCTCTCAGCCATAATTTCTCCAGTCACCACCTGTATGGTTCTAACTCCTGTTTGCTGACCGGATGATTTTGTATCAACACTTCTGGAATTGGAAAGAGACATTTATTGCTTCTCAGCCACTTAGGCAAGAGTTTGACTTTTGAGCCCACGTTGGCAGTGGACACCGTTCTTCTGATGCTAGACTACTTCTAGCTAACTTCTTGGTAGCTCCATGTTGCTGGTATCCCAAATGTTGTCCATGCAGAGCAGTTGGACAGAGGTTCAAACTGAAGCTGTTTCCAAGATGATGTTAGCAAGCAGCATTGTATGTAGTTCTCAAGTAGACTTGTGTGGATGTGCCCCAGGGTCTCTGAAGTCTGAAAGGAAAATAAAAACCTGGGATGTCAATTCACTATGCCAAAAGAAAAAAAAAATTAAGTTGAAAGCTGACTCATGCAAGAAACTGCCTTTTCTTGTACCTGAGCAGATAGCTACAGATAAAGTTACAGATAAAACAGAGAGTTAGAGATAAAGGTTAAATATCTCCACAGGTGAACATGAGTTCACCCTATCTTGTATAAAGTGCCAATTTACTGAGCATAAATACATAACTGACTACCTGCTCCTCTTCTCTTGCAAATTGCGGATTGCTATTCCCTCCTTCTTTCCTCTTTAAATTTTGAAGCCTTCGAAATCATATGTGGAAAAAGGCTCAGGCCACAGACTGTTTCTCTGATTCCATGTTTATTTTTTTGAGGCGTGAGATTAACTTTGGCAAAACACATTTCGATATGGATTGAGACGTGTCTCTCATACTTTTTGCTTTACAAATTGGTGACCAATGGAAGGGACTCTGAGTGGATGTGGCCCTGACATTTGACAATTCCTGTTGGTGTTTGGTACCAGCTTGGGCTATCTTTATTGCTCAAATCTGTACAATAATTTCCTGAGGTCCAGAAGCTCACACCTCTAGAAAAATCCTTGATCTCTCAAACTTTGGTTGAGATCTAAGGTTTATGTTGCTGTGCAACTCCTTGTCTGGAGTTTTACTCGTTCCTAACAAAGAAGGCTCGTTTTCCTGCTTCCATGACAATGGAAAGCAGGCAACTCCTTTCTGGGATCTCAGCTCCCTTCCAGCAGGGAAAGTGAGTTGGAGTTTTTTCCTGCTTTTGAGCCTGCAGACAGCAGTCTTCAGCCTGGGCTTCATTCAAGGTAAGTAGCTGAACTGGGGTTTTGTCTTGGAAATGCTCCTTAATGACTGAACCATAAGATTAACACCTATCTGGTCTTAATTTCTCTTTACCATTGGAGTACTCAGTAATTCTTTTGCTTGGTTTTGTATTGCTGGTGTTTCAGTCTTTCTCCCATCAGATTTCACCAACTCTACCTGACTTGGTTACATCTGAATGAGAATTCCAAATTATAGGGAACAAGGTCTCTGAATTGGCTAAAATTCCTCTCAGCTGCAAAAAAGAAGAAGAAGAAAGAGGAGGAAGAAGAAGAAGGAGGAGTAGGAGAAGGAGAAGGAGAAGGAGGAAAACCTATGCACTTGGTTTACTTTCTTCCTTAAAAATTATTCATTCATTTACTTGTCTTCCACCTTATGCCTCCTTCCCCTTTCACCATCTTTGGTACCAAGTAAAAAAGCTTTTTAATGACTTGGACCCTTAAAAAACTCAGCAGAAAGGTACCACTTGCTCACTTTTGGAGTGATCTGATTTCTTTGTAGAGTTTCAGGAGGCATAGGCAGATTCTTCTTAGTTCTAAAGCTCTTCTTTCTTGTTTTGCGTTACCTGACCTCCTTGGCTTTGGGGGTACCAGAGATTTCCTTGTACTGTGAGAGGATTTGACCTTTAGTGTGTGTATTGGCAGACAAGGGCTGCAATTTTAGGGGTGGCCGAGGACGGTTTATAGGAACTAGGAATTACTACAGAAGACTACTTGTTTCTTTGGGCATTTAAATAAGAAAATAATGTATGCTTTCCTAGCCGTGTTCCTTAAAGGGCTGCACCCTAAAGTGAGTAATCTAATGAAGCTGTATTGGAAATACTTATCAAACTAAGTCACTTAAATAAAACTCTTTGTAAAGGAAATTTACATTTTTAAAGGACATCTCCATTTTTTAAGGACATGTCTGTCTCTGTACCTAATCGCTAGAAACTTTAACTGGGTAGAAGTCAATGGTTTATAGTTTACATAACAGACCTTGCCTTTGTTTAGATCTAAGTCTGTACCATAGCCAAAGCCAAAGTGATGACTCAAACATTTAGAAAAGCCAAAAAATTTGTTTTTTGATAGAGGAGACTTACTTTCCTAAATAATAAGTCCTAAGAAAGAGAGCATAAGGCCAATTTATCTGTCTCTCAAATTGTATAAACAAATCTACTAAATTTTAATTATTTTGACCACAAGATAAAATTTCTGTGAACCTTTTTATAACCTCTTACAATTCTTTTTTAAATTAAAGAGTGGCTGATTCTCCAAGAAAACCTTGTTAAGTGGACACAGAGGCTTAAATGTACGTGGACACGTACATTTTCTACCTCGCTTCAACTAAGTCGTATTTTTGGAGGTACAAATGTAGACAGTTGCCTACTTAACGATTTTTCAGGACATGGAACAGAAAACCAAGAGATTAATAGTCTAAAGTAAGAAAGAGAAAATATTTGAAAACTGGCAAATAAAAAATTTTAACTATGTAAGAGTTGCCTCTGTCTCGTTCTGTTCTGCGTATATGTTTACATGTCTCATATGGAAATAATATTTCACTATTAATCCTATGAAAGAGCTCTAACTAATTGGCTTAAAGAAAAGTAAGCGTTTATCAGACTGATAGAAGCTAGCTCAGAGGCCTTTCAGTTCACATAACATAATGTTAGTAATCTTTGGTAAGATTAATTTGATAAATTTAGTCTCAAAAATATTTCCAGCAATCTAAAATCTTAAAATAATGTTATGTTAAATTAAGCAATCCTAGGTTTTTCACTGGCAATTGGCATTGCTAAGAGAATGGTAGGAGTGTAAGATGTCTTTTTAGTGAAGTTTATACAAAACATAAAGAAGTAGTATTTCATTATACATTTTTCCCCCTAGTTTAGAGGTCCTTTCTACTGGTATTGAGATAAAAACCACTCTTTGCATCAAACCAGTTTCTTATAAACTGGTGAGTATGTGTTAACACCTCATGGCTAGAGTTCCAAAGCAAAAGCTATGGGATCTTTATTTGTATGAGTGAGTATGTGTGCTTAGTTGTATGTACATGCAGGTACATGTGTTTTGTTATTTGTTGTGGCACAAGATACCAAATTGGCTTAAAAATAAAGGAGTACTCATAAATTAAGTAAAGATGCTCAAATGCTTTTTAAATTCATGTGACTTAAGTAAACCTTTAATAAATATGCTGGTTTTTAAAGTATTGGTAAAATAAAGTTACAAGTGTCTTCAGAATTTTCAACATACGTTATTGTTTAGATTTACCGCTCAAAAAATTTTATATTTATCTCTGCATTTGTGAGATATGAGGCCAGATATTAAAACTACTCAACACCTCTAATTTCAGGAACTGTCACAGAAGAGGTGGGAGTGAGAAATTGTAAGGCCAATATTGAGAGATAAAATTAGTTCAGAGTTTCTCTATAAATTAAATACTAATACCAAAGGCACACTGATGCAAGACCAGCATCTGAGCCTCTGTGTCAGCTTAACGAGGTTTTCTTGGAGAATCAGCCACTCTTTAATTTAAAAAAGAATTGTAAGAGGTTATAAAAAGGTTTACAGAAATTTTATCTTGTGGTCAAAATAATTAAAATTTAATAGATTTGTTTATAAAATTTGAGAGACAGATAAATTGGCCTTAATGCTCTCTTTCTTAGGACTTATTATTTAGGAAAGTAAGTCTCCTCTATCAATAAACAAAAGTTTCTGGCTCTTTTAAATGTTCGAGTCATCACTTTGGCTAAATGAATGACTTATTTTACAGTTACCTGTGATCCTGTTTTGGGATACCAAGTGTTTTAAACTTACAATATTTGACACACTTTCTAAAATCAGATTCTAAATTCAATCTTTTTGACTTCATTGATTTTTTGATATTATATCCCCTTAAGTTTAAATGAGACATATTTGGCTTATTTGGTCTAATAAAATCATATAGGAGGCATTGTCAAATATGAAATGGTGTTTAACCTTCTTTGGATTATATTTATATAAATGTGTTACTAATACGTGTTCCAAAATTTTATGAGTTTTCTGTGATTCTAATATATCTTCGTATATGCTATCAATAGTAATTATGACTATATTATGATTATTATGTAAGATTATTGTATGCAAAAGAAATAACCAAGTTTCCATGTCAGTTGTGTCTTTAGCCATGACTGTTCTAAGACTTTTATCATCCACAATTGTAATTTTACTTCGATCCTTTTATAGGGCAGTTTATAATCAGCTGTAGAATTCTAAGGAATATTCTTAACTATTGATTTCTGATCAATTTAGAGATTGTACCACTGGAATAGAGAGAGAAACTTTCAAGACTCTCATGGAGAGCTGACATATTCATAAGATTTGCTGACCCGGTATCAAGCAGAACAGGAGTTAATTGCATGAATTGAACTAATAGAAGTCAGAAGTAATCTTTTATCACTTTTTGTGTGAAACATTTGCTGCTTCTTTTTGTTTTGTTTTTCAGAGTCAAGAAAATTTTCTCTTCTTTTAAACCATTTACAACTTTTAATAATTGATTAAAGTATACTCTTATGAGCAAAATTTTAAAATACCTACTTTATCTCAACTAAATTTCTCCACAATTTGAAAGTATTTTGTGAATATTCTTAGTTTATGACAATTTATTTATTTTCATAACTTAAATAAGAATCTGTTTTCATCTATAACAGGGCATAATTGGAGACACTTGTTATTTTACTAAGGATTTGACTGGAATGACATTTCCAGATTGCCTTGAGAAAATGAGGCTTACCTATAGAGCTGATAAAAGTCCCTTGGAATAACTGGTCCTATACCTTGTCCTTTACAGGGTCCTGACCTGTGGTTAGTAAAAAATGTCATTCTCTGACAGTCCCAGGAAGCCTAAGTTTTCTCGGGACCTTGAAAAGAGAGAAATTCATTCAATTCACACAAGTATCTGCAGGCACAGATAAATCCTTAGCTGTGCCAATGTCTTTTAAAAAGTGCTAGTCTTAGATTCCTTGTGTAACAGGTTCCTGCAAAGCCAATTTAAAGAGAGAAAGAGAGAGAGAGAGAGAGAGAGAGAGAGAGAGAGAGAGAGAAAGTCTATGTGGCAAATGATTATTCTTGCTTTACTTTATGCAAATAAGGACTAAAATTTATTTTACAAATAAATTGGCCCTACTATGATTTTGTCTTTATTAAATTGGAGAATTGGAGAAAGAAAAAATTGTGTTTCAAAATAAATTGTAGAACACCTGTTATTACATTGTAGCCTTGCCTATTTTTTTCTTCAATTTTAACTATTTTCTACAATTTGGACTGAATTCTAAATTTGTTCCTGGCTACAAGTCTCAGATAATATATTCATTCTTTTCTCCTTTCTTTTTCTCATTTTCCCTGATTTGAAATCACTAAAAGTAAGCCATACTTTTATTAAAGTCTTGGAAACTGAAGCTAGACAACTTAGACTTTGGAAGAAAATAATAGCAACTTATTTATGTACATAAATCATTTTCATACCCGCCTACTGATGTATGAACTTCAGAGTCATATGGTGGTTATCTCAGTTTTCCAGGATTGTTCTCCCTTTGTGCTTAGTGTTTTCTTTCTCTTTCCTTCCACTTTTTTTTTCTTTTTGGGATGTGAGCCTTCACAACCTCCTAAAAATGAGCTTTCCGAACAATGTGAGACCTATCTGTCTAGGAATAAACCATCCTAGCCATGAGAAATCAGACAAAACCCGAGACCAAAGACTTGTTTTCTTCTAAAATGCTTTCTCTGAAAGACTTTGGAAAGGAAAGGGGGGAAATGCAAAAGGAAAATACAAAGTCAGAACCCCAATTTACTGTGTCAAGAGGAAAAAAAAAATAAGCTGAAAGCAGAGTCATGTAAGAAGCTGCCTTCCTTTTTGTTCCTAAGCAGGTAGCTACAGATAAAAGGTTAAATGTCTTCACAGGTAGCTACTGAAGTTTACCTTATCTTATGTAAAGTGTTGATTCACTGAGTGTGAGACAAATATGTACTCAACTCTTCCCCTACCTACTCCTTTTCTCTTGCGACATGTGAATTACATACCCTCCCTTTTTCTTTCAGTCCATGTTTCCCCCTTAAATATCAAAGCCCACAAGGTCATCTTTGAAGAAAGGCACAGATCTGTGATTCCATGTTTATTTCTCCCAGGCATGTGCTTAACCTTGGCAAAATAAACTTCTAAATTGATTGAGACTTGTCTCAGATACATTTTGGTTTACAAAAGAGACGAGAGCTAGTGTATACTTGGAGGGGTTGTTATAGTCCCCTTCTATTTGTCTTCCCCTAAGAAGTTTTAGTAGTATTTCCCAAAGCAATGTATGCAATGTACGTGTTTCTTTTGCTTTCTTCTTTTATTCTGTCATAAATACATGTGTCTTCTTTATGCCAATCATTTTTTTCTCAGTCGTATAATTTTTAAATCATTATTTGCACTTTTCGTATGTTCAGTTATGTGACACATAGAAAGTAAAACCTAATAATGCCAAACAAAAGTGTTATTTGCCAAAGAGAAACAGGATTATGCTGCTCACTACAGAGCAGCCTGTGGAAAGAAGCAAGAGGTGCTTATTAAATAATTACGCAAAAGGTTGGCTAAAACGCACATGCATTTGTTGGTAAATGATGACATTAAAGGTTGTGAGAAATAGCCATTTGCTTGGATAGAATTATTCATGTGCAGAGAAGAAATACAATAAACATAGAATGACAAACAGAGAGTTGAAGATATGTCAGCA
This sequence comes from Mandrillus leucophaeus, assembly GCF_000951045.1. Lineage (NCBI taxonomy): Eukaryota > Metazoa > Chordata > Mammalia > Primates > Cercopithecidae > Mandrillus > Mandrillus leucophaeus. Next base: position 603,497 of record NW_012107808.1, on the reverse strand, counting down.
TGGTTTAGCCAATGAAGATAAAATTCAGTGATTTCACGTTGTGGTGAGCATCAGTAAATTGGAACATCCACATAATTTAAATTGACTTCTGGCAGAAGAAAAAAACAAAATGTTTACTGCCAAGCAGTGCATGATCTGAAGGACAGAGCATGTTTCTGAAATGCAACATGTAACATTTCCTCATATGTCATTGGATTTAGTGACATGTAGCTCTGAGTGCTGCTCTGTGGATTAAATGAGAAACAGGTATGCCATGTGTTTAGGACGTAGTAAGTGCCCTCTAAGTGTTAATTTTCTCCACACCATCATGCCAGAATTGATTTTTGGTCACAATAAGGCTGACCAACACCCAAAATATGTGTGAGTCAGTGTGTTATAGTGGAAAGAATGCTTGATTCTGTTACCTGCTGTGTGACTGGCTGTGTGACCTTTGACATGTTTTGTAAAGCCTCTCTTACTCTTAGTTTCTTCATCTTTACATGGAGATTAGATACTTACTCTGACTTGCCATGAGAATTAACATTTATCTAAGTGAGACACCCGGTAGAGTATCTGGAGCTTGGTGGCAGCACTTTTTTATTGTTATGTTTATTGTGTTTACTATTTTTTTCTTCAAAATTGAAGATATTTCTTTTGACAGAACACATTCTGAATACCAATGTTTTCTGCGCCCTAGAATGTTTGTAAAGCTAAAATAATATGCAAAAACTACTAAACCATAATAAACGTTACGCCTGACTTGTAAGACAAAGATTTATATGTCACTCCAAGATTCCCTCTTTCTTCGTGCTCAGGAAGTAACTAGCCATCCTTTGGCAGAAACCACTCCTTCCCCAGATTCCATGACCCCGAAACCCTAATAGTTTTAATTACTGGCCCATGTTAAAAATGCTTAAACTTTTTTTTTTCCTCAAAATCTGCTCTGCAGTGGGAAATGATGTCTTCTTCATAAAAAAAAATTCAAGTGAGATGGATAATAGACAATAGACCTAATGGTGCCATATGACCTCAGTTCTGTTGAGACGTTCTGGAGCCCAGCTCCTCATCTTTTGTCTTCAAAGTGCCCTACTTTTGTAGAGACGTGATGTTGTGCCTCACAAATATACAATCCTGCAAACTTCAGCTCCACCAGTAAGAATCCCACCAGAAGTTACGATGAACCTGATACATTCACAGGCATGTGTGTGTTCATTTGTGTTCTCTTTAGTCAATATAGTTCCCCACTCAATGTCTTTCTTGGCCTGTTTAATCTCTGCACTGCCTCTTATTCATAGTCAAGCATTTTTCCCACTTCAGTGCACTCCAATAATAATGACTTGCCATAGTGCATTCACTTTATAGAGTACATTCACATCTATGAATACATTTGATCTTCGCAGCAGCCTGTGAGTTTGGCAAAAGTTATTTTCTCCTTTCTTGGAAGGAGAAACTGAAGCTCAGTGATGTCAGAGACTTGTTTTTCAAGGTTGAACAGCTATTAGATGTTTGGGTTAGATCTTAAACGTAGGTCTTGCTTGCATCTTTATTCTAAAATACGTAGTTTTAAAAATGTCCTTTATTTCTACTATTTGAGGAAATTTATTCACTATAATTTTTCTCCAGAGCCAAAATATTGGTTTTGGTTTACACATTTTATAACTTACTTTATAAGGATTATGTGTAACTTAGGGTTTCTTTCACTCATTGGTTCAATCAGTCATCCATTCTTTTGCTACATATTTATCAAGTGCATAGAGAGGACTGTTAGAAAATCAGTCACAAAAGACCTTAACAACCCTCAAGCGAGAAACATTACAAAGTCACCATGAGAATTAGGATTACATATAAAATAACCATTATCAACCTAACTATAGTTTCAAATATTAATATACAATGTGGGAGCTGTTAAATTTATAATTCTTGTGCACAAGAGATTTCTTCTACCCATTTATTTATTTGCTTGTTTACTTAATATGAACTCATGCATATTTATTTTACACTTTGGATAATAATCCATCACTTGTTCATTTCTTTTGTTCTGCAGGGTTTTCAACTTTGTCCTTTGGGAGCTTTTTCTGTTGGCTTCTGTGTCCCTTTGACATATTGACATCCTTGTGGATTTTTTTGTGAGCACCTTTTTTACTTTTCACTTTTGTCACTACAAAATTTTCCAGGTTCATCTTGCATATTTCTTGCCCAATGCTAAACTGGTCATTTCTCCAAAGAGCCCTGGTTCAATTTGTTGAAGAATAGTATTAGAAACCAGGATCTGACCCTGAGGTATGCTTATTGTGATTGAGGTGTCATCGCTTTTAGACCCTCACTACTGACACAAATAGGAAATACATGTGTGTATACTAACCTGTGTATATTCACACATATATTTAAATATTTCTTCATGTAACCATCTGTATGTCTATTAAGCTAAACATATGTTTGACTCTAGCACACCATTTAATTTGAATCATATAGTAGGTAGTTTCTTTCATACAGACTTACTTCTTTCATTCACTTAACAATATACATTTAAGATTTGTCCGCATCTTCTTGTGCCTGATTGCTCATTTCTTTTTATTGTGTGCAGGGTTTTGTGTGGACAGATTTTCCAATCAATTGAGTAGTTTTATTAGCTTCCTAGTGCTGCTGTAACAGATGACCACAAATTATAGTGCCTTAAAACAACAAAAGCTTATTCTTTTGTGGTTCTGGAGGCTAAGTGCAGAATTAGGGTACTGGCAGGTTTGGTTCCTACTGGACAGCCTGATGGAGGACCTGTCCTGTGCTTCCCTCTAAGCAGCTCGTGGTTGTTCTCACTCCTTGATATTCCTTGACCTACAGACTCATTACTCCAATCTCTACCTCTGTCTTGGTGTTCTCTCCTGTGTCTCTCTTCTCATCTTCATGTAAGTGCTGAGTCATATGGAATTCAAGACCCATCATACTGCAGTATGAGCTCATTTTAACTAATTGCATTTGCAACAACTCCATTTCCAAATAAGGTCACATTCCAAGGTTTTGGGAAGGACATACATTTGGGGGAGACACTTTTCAACTCAGTACAGTAGTTAAGCTTTTTTTTTAACACCATAAAAATGTACTCAACATGCTTATACACTACACAACACAGATGTGGTAAGACTCTGACAGTCACACAGAATTTTTCTTCAGAAGGGAACTGTTAAAACAAAACAAAAAAATGTGGTCAGATTTTTTTAGAATAACTGTGTTCTGCTCTAGTTGGATAAAATTATATTTCTCTTTAGTCTCCTTAGTGAATCTGCAGTTGTTCTATATCCAGCCCTCACACTTAGTATTTATGTAATCTTGAGTAAATGACTTAAATTCCTCTTTGTATTCCTATTTCTCATCTCTAAAGTGGAATTACTAACGATAGCCTCTTTCTGTAGAAGAAATCAAGATGCTGTGGGCTGGATGCCCTAACAGAAACAAAACTATTGGAAATGGAAACAAAGATAGAGAAAAATAAACATATTCTCAGTTGATGAGGAGCACAATGTTTTCACTTGATTGTAGATATAAAAAGGGAATGCCCCCACCCCCAGCTCATGTGCTGGTTCCCGCATACAGTGGGTTTTGATGAGTCTGGGGAGCTGGCTGTTGTTAGCTCCTGTCTTACTCCCTTTGGGTTGCTATAGCAAAGTATCAGAGATGGAGTGGTTTATAGAGAACAAAAATTTACTGCCCACAACTCTCAAGGCCCAAGTCTGAGCGAAGGATGCAAGAATGGCTGGGTTCTCATGAGGGTCCTCTTCTGGGCTGCAGGTGGCCAACTTCATACTGTATCTTCACACAGGGAAAGAGGGTAAGCTAGCTCTCTGGCCTCTTTCCATAAGGGCACTTATTCCATTCCTGGGGACCTCCCCTCATGGCCTTTTACTCCCAAAGACCTAAGCTCCTAATACCATTCTATTGGGTCAGGCTACATTTCAACAGATGAATTTTGGACAAAAACCTTCAGTTTGTAACAGCTCGCTTACCATGTGTAGTCAGCTGCTACTGGATATTGTTGGGAAAAGTGCAGTAGGCCACGTTCAAGGGTATCACTTTCATCTGGGACACCACTGTGGCTAAAAAAAAATCTCATAAACGTTTCATTTAGAAATAAAGATCATAAAAATTTCATCCTTTAGACATTCTGTTGGAAAAGCCTTCCATAAATCATCTATATGAGAAGGCTGCTGTGAGGCTTAAATGAAATCATGCTTATACAGCATTGAGAATATTTTTTTGACACACAGTAATAGCTTACATTGGAATTTGTCTTTCTTAAGTTAGATCTTTGTAACTATAGATAGAAAAAATAATCTCTGTTTATGTTTTTAATTCAAAGTTTTATTGAAGTTAAAACATTATTGTTAAAAGGATTGCCTTCTGCTGCATGTGCTGGAGAATGCCTGTGTCCTGTCACCACCATGGGAATTATGACATGCTGAATTTGCCCCTTTGAGGGGAAAAGTAACTTCTAGATTGTGCTGATGTGAAAACACACCTATTTGTCTCTTCCCCTCCCAGCACTTTTGGACAGGAGCATAGTCGTTATGATTCTTTTATACATTCCTCCTTAGTAAAGCAATTTTGGTTTGTTTTTCATTTAGCAGTTTCCTTATGATATATGTACCATGCCAGGAACAAGAGAAAGGGGGAAGGTTAGAGGAAGAGAGAAACAGAAGTGAACTAGATAAAGACTCTACCCTCAAATTGGGTGTTTATTTATGCATTCATCCCAAATGTATTTATTGGACTTTATGATGGGCCTGAAAAATGGAAAGTCCCTCTCTATGCAATGGTTACACTCTATCAGAAAAAAAAAAAAAATTCAGATATAAACCACACAAGCTGACGTCTCTAATGGATCTAAGTGAAATACAATTTTGATTCTGGACTATACAATTTCCTTATTGGAACCAGTGGAACTACACAAGGGACTGTCTCATTAATCATGACCTACTCTTTGTAGTTCCTATGGAAAGCTAATTTGGGAAGGAACATTTTCACCTTTCTCTTTTGGCCCAGCAAATGGAAAAGTCATTGGGTGCTGATGCAGAGTGATGTGTGGCACTGGGGACTTGTGCTGTGCCAACGGAGGGGACCCAATTACTTTCTGTAGCAAAACTAGATTTTTCTTGGACACATTGTTCTAAAACCAAGACTTTCAATGGCTTCATTTGGGAATTGATTTTTTTCCAAGCAAAATGAACTTCATATTCTCAAGACAACACTGTTAGCCAATTTCCTGGCTATTTGACTCGAGTTCATCAGTTGGATATTTGAATAACTTTTTTATTCTTTTGTGCCAACACAGTGGGCACAATTCCATTTAAGGAAAAATGATAATAAAGCTGCAATTTATTATTGACATAACCTTAATAAGTACGTAATTATTCTTCATCAGTTCCAACAACCAGTAAATTCTGAGTCAAGAGGTTTGAATTTTACACGTAGTGTGCATTGGCTCTACGACAGGGCAATCACTCAGGAGCAATAACTCTAAATGATAATCAAAACACTCACATGCTTCAGAATTGATAAAGCACATTTCCACCACTGTACCACTTTATTTAATTCTACCCCATTAAAGTAGCCTGTAAGATAAGTGCAGTTATTTCCATCCATTTTAAAACAAGAAAATGAAGCTCAGAGTGGTAGTATAAAGTACTTAGGGGAAGGAAGGAATGAATGCTTGTATTTATTAAGACCTAATTATTTGCTTATTCCTCCATATTATTTTTATCATTTTATTCTTCAGGAAGTGATATAATTTATGCATTTTTATCTTCCATTTCTATTGTTGATAGTAGATATTGAACCCAAATTTCTAAAATGAAACTCCTTCCTTCTCTTCCTTGTACATATCAGCACTTTTGGACATATAACATGTGGGAAGACCGCAAGAGCTAAATGAAAGTAGAAGTCTGCATACACATCAGGGAGGAAGACAACAGAAATGATGTTATCCAAGCCATAGGTCTTAGGATTCAGGGACAGATCTGTCTTCTTAAGGAATCCTGAAGACAACAAAAAGAGCAGGAAGGTTATGTTTATTTTTTTCAACCGGCCAAGGGTTCCTGAAATTTTCTGTGATCAAACACAGTATGAGTTCCACAGCTTGGTTAGAAAATTTGCATTAGATGAGATTCAGCAGCACACAACAAAAAATACTAAAATAATGGTAGCATATATGTATAAACATGTTTTTTATCTCATATATAAGTTGTTTAAAGACGGAAGTCTTGGAATATAGTGGTAACAACACAGTATGCGATACTAAGTTTTCTCTCACCTTGTTCACCCTTGTTAAAACTAGAATTCAATGTTCAAGGTCACTTCATGGTCTAAGAAGACCGACAGGATGATCCTACCATCACATCTGTATCTCAAGAAGCAGAAAAGGAGGAGGTAGAAAAGGACAAAAATAATACAACAGCAGTCAGAAGCATTTTTCAAACGATTTCCTTGAATTCATCCTTCTACTTATATGTCAGTGGTTGTAACTGAATTAAATGTCTACTTCTAGATGCAAAGAAGGCTGGAGAATATTCTTTCAGCAGTGCCAACTGTTGTCTTGAATTAAATCATGGTATGTAACAATGTACAAAGGAAAGAATAGCTAGTGGGTAAGCTACTAGCAGTGTCTGCAAATATACTCACAGGCTATTCCAGTTCAAGAGGCTAGAGAGATGAAGTGGTGTTTCTTAGGAGGCAGAAGCCAAAGTCCTGAAATCAGATGGGATATGGCTTTGGTGGCCAAAAATACCTGCTGCAGTGTGAATCAAGGAGAGAAATTCTTTATTTAAATTACTTACTTATATCTATTGGAAAATTAACATAATATACTGTGATTTTGTTAGAATGAGGCACATTCCTGCAATCTCCCAGAAATTCGTCATGATAAATATATAAATCAATGCTTTCTTTGTTGTGAATGACACTCCCTTTGTGATATAGTTTGGCTGTGTCCCCACTCAAATCTCATCTTGAACTGTAGTTTCCAAAATCCCCATGTGTTGTGGGAGGGACCTGGCAGGAGGTAATTGAGTCATGGGGGTGGTTACCCTCATGTTATTCTTGTGGTAGTGACTGAGTTCTCATGAGAAATGATGGTTTTATAAGGGACTTTCCCCCCCTTTTCTAGACACTTCTCCTTCCTGCCACCATGTGAAGAAGGACATGTTTGCTTTCCATCATTACTGTAAGTTTCCTGAGGCCTCCCCAGCAATGCTGAATTGTGAGTCAATTAAACCTCTTTTCTTTGTAAATTACCCAGCCTTGGGTATGTCTTTATTAGCAGTGTCATAACAGATTAATACACCTTGAATGGTGAGCTATTAGTGCATGACATTATCCTTTCAAGCATAACCAAAGACCCTGGAAGAAGGTACTGTCAAATTTGATGACATGTACTTATCTACTTTAGAGCTCTAAGTAGTACTAACAAGGACCAGAGTGTGTTTTCAGCTAATTTAGGGAGATGGAAAAAGCCTTGGTTATAGTACAGTCTTCAGATGGCCTATGAAAGACAGCCTGTAAATCCAACATTTAAATGCTTGCTCCTTGAGAAAGCATTCTTTTTGCCATTTCTGGGTTATCTCTGTAAACCAGAAGAAAGTAGCATTTCACTAAGCTCAAATATATAATAAAACGTGCTGTAAATCTAGTTGAAGAAACTTCAACTTGTCATTTTGCTGGTCTCTGAAGTATTAAATTATTATGTAGCACATTTGACTGTGTGTTAAGACACTTAAAAATTGTCAAATTATAGACAGAGTAAAATTCAAATCAAATATTTGAAGAAATGCCAAAGTACACCACAGTAGTAGAGTTCTATGAAACCGAATTTGAAATTAGATGTTGAATGATGCTCTTGATCTCCAAGGTTGTATGCCTAGAGTTCATAGAAGTATAGCTTGGGAGAGAGGTTTGGAGTGGAGGAGGTCTCATTAGTGCTGAATTCAATGACATTGTGGTGACAGGGATTACCCTGGCTATATCCCAAAGCCTAACTTGGGACACTGGGAAAATCAGGAAATCAAGGTATTATGCAAAGGAATTGGGCTGGGTTTGAAAGACTTGTATACATTATTAGGGGTAAATTTGGGAATAGAAAAATACAGATTTCTGTATCTTGTATCAGGTTCTGTTAAACACAACTTTCCTCTTATAAACAGCTGTAGGGCACATGATATAACAAATGCAATTAAACCTAAGGGGCCAGTTGTTTAACACTGGATTCCATCAGATGGGATGAGCCTCCATGGTAGGAGATATAGTGTCCCAAGAGCCCTGTATGAATATCTATACCTATAATTTCAGGGTTGTTGTAAAATCTAACTCAAATAATTTTACATAACTTCTTTGTTTTATTTTATTTTTAAGTGGCAAATAATTATTGTACATATTCATGGGGTACAATGTGATGCTTCAATATATTGATATAACTATAGCTTTGTACCCCTTGACCAATATTTTCCCTTTCCCTTTCCACCCCTCCCTGCTCCAACCTCTAGTAACCACCTTTCTACTCTGTACTTTGATTTCAAATGTTTTAGATTACTCATAATGAGATAATATGGTATTTGTCTGTGCCTTATTTCATTTAACATATTTTTCTCTAGGTTCATCCATGTTGTCTCAAATGAAAGTATTTCCTGTTTTATTATGGCTGAATTATATTCTATTGTGTATATATGCTATATGTTTTAGTCAATTTATCTGTTGATAGACACTTAAGTTGTTTTGTATCTTTGCTATTGTGCATAATGTTACAATGAACATGGTATTGCAGGCATTTCTTCAGCATAATTATTTTAATTCATTTGGGTATAGACCCAATTGTGGGACTGCTGGAACTTATGGTAGTTTTATTTTTAGTTTTCTAAGGAACATCCATACTGCTTTCCATGAGGGTTGTACTAATTTGCATTCCCATCCACAGTGTACCAGTGTTGCCCTTTCTCCATATCCTCATCTGAATCTGTTATTCCCTCCCTTTTTAATAAAAGTCATCTTAACTGGAGTGAGATGATATTTCACTGTGGTTTTAATTTATATTTCCCTGATGATTAGTCATATTGAACATGTTTTTCATATATCTGTTGGCCATTTGTGTATCTTCTTTTGAAAAATTGCTATTCATAAATTTTGTCCATATTTTAATTGAATTATTTGTTCTGGTTTTGTTTTGCTGTTCATTTGTTTGAGTTCTTTTTATATTCTGGTTACTAATCTATTGTCAGACAGATAGTGTGCAAGTGTTTTCTCCCATTTTGTGGATTGTCTCTTCACTTTGTTATTTTCTTTGTTGTCCAGAAATTTTCTAGCTTGATATAATCCTATTTGTATTATTTTGCTTTTGTTGCTTGTGCTTTTGAGGTCTTATGCCAAAAAATTTTTACCTAGACCAATGTCCTAGGTCATTTCTCCAAATATTTCTTCTGGTAGTTTCATAGTTTCATGTCTCCATGGGGGCCTTCATCCCTGCATCTGATTTCTGCCTGAACATCCAGTCTTTGAAATCTAAGCAGAGGTTCCAAAACCTCAATTGTTCATGTCTGTGCCGGCCCCTCCAAGGCCCAACACCACGTGGAACACTCACGGGGGCCCAGCACCCTCTGAAGCAATGGCCTGAGCTGTACCTTGGCCCCTTTTAGCCACAACTGGAGCTGGAGCAGCCGGGACACAGGGCACCATGCCTCGAGGCTGCAAAGAGTAAGGAGTGTGTCCCTGGGCCCAGCCCATGAAACCATTTCTTCCTCCTAGGCCTCTGGGCCTGTGATGGGTGGGGCTGTCATGAAGATCTCTGATATGCCTTGGAGACATTTTCCCCATTGTCATGGCAGATAACATTGGACTCCTCATTACTTATGCAAATTTCTGCAGCTGGCTTGAATTTCTCCCCCCCAAAATGGGTTTTTATTTTCTACCATGTGGTCAGGCTGCAAATTTTCCAAACTTTTACCCTCTGTCACTTCTTGAATGCTTTGTCTGCTTAGAAAATTCTTCTGCCAGATATCCTAAATCATCTCTCTCAAGTTCAAAGCTCCACAGATTTCTAGGGCAGGGGCAAAATGTTCCCAGTCTCTTTGCTAAAGCATAGCAAGAGTGGCCTTTGCTCCAGTTACCAAGAAGTTCCTCATCTCCATCTGAGACCACCTCAGTCCAGACTTCATTGCCCACATGATTTTCAGCATTTTGGTCAAAACCACTCAACAAGTGTTTAGGAAGTTACAAACTTTGCCACATCTTCCTGTCTTCTTCTGAGCCCATCCAAACTGTTTCAACCTCTGCCTGTTACCCAATTCCAAATTCACTTCCACATGTTCAGGTATCTTTACAGCAGTGATCCACTACTTTAGTACCAATTAACTGTGTTAGGTCATTTTCACACTGCTATAAAGATACTGTCTGAGACTGGGTGATTTATAAAGAAAGATTTAATGGACTCAGCTCTGCAATAGCTTGGAGGACCTCAGGAAACTTACAATCATGGTGGAAGGGGAAGCAGGCATGCCTTACATGATGGCATGCGAGAGAGAGAGCATGTGAGAGTGCAGGAAAATTTATCATTTATAAAACAATCAGATTTTGTGAGAATTAACTCACTATCATGAGAACAGTATGGGGGAAGCCTTCCCCATAATCCAATCACTTCCCTTTCTCAACACATGGGGATTAAAGGTCCCTCCCTTGACAAGTAGGAATTACAACTTGAGATGAGATTTGGGTAGGGACACAGAGCCAAACTATATCAGCTTTGTAGATGTGCTATGAGATTGGCTGATATCTCTGATTGAACACTACAACTGGTAGGAACAGGGGTGCCACCAATACCCATGAGCTGGTTAATTTCTTTGTTTCTACCTTACAGGTGGGTGATAAAACTGTACCATTTCCTCAGTATCCCTGTAAGGTGAGAATTGAGTAGATGTCCTCGGAAGTGCCTCAGAATGCTAATAAGGCTGGTTGCCTCCCTCCTGTTCTCTTTTTTTTTTCTGTAGAAACTGTAAGCCTAGGGAAATACTCTCTGTCTGGCATTGTACCAACTTGGAGATAAAGGAGAGGGTGGTATGGTTGTACTGAGACCATTCTTGCCCTCTAATTAGGATTTTTTTCAGTTCTGTGTACCATGCAAGTGTGTCAAGCTTGTTTCCAGGTCTTGAGGTTTCCAAAGTGATGTTCTTTTCTGTGCATCATTGGTAGTCAAACTTTCTGTATGAGGAAGGAAGGCTAGACTTCCTATTCCATCACCTTGCTGATGTCACGCCTGAAAAAATATTTTAAATGGTACAATGGTCTTTGCATATATCATATTAATGTTCACATCTAAATGAGATTCCTCAGCCCTGTAGTTTGATGACTGATATGGTTTGACTGTGTCCTCACACAAATCTCATCTTCAATTTTGGCTCCCATAATTCCTATGTACTGGGGGAGGCCCAGGGGGAGATAATTGAAGTATAGTGGTGGTTTCCCCCTTTCTGTTCTCATGGTAGTGAATAAGTCTCACAAGATCTGGTTTTATAAAACGGGCTTCCCCTTTGGCTTGGCTCTCATTCTCTCTTGCCTTATGCTAAGGCATAACTTGGCATAACTTTTAACTCTGTAATATGAAGAAACCGCTAATACCCTCTGAGCCTTACTTTCTTATTTGCATTACCAGAATTCATATTTCTACCCATTTTATATCCAAGAACAGGATAATGTAAGAAAAGTGGTTCCAATATTGTAGAGCACAATTAATGTAAAAGCTGCAATTTGTCTCAGCTCCATACCAGCTACAAAAGTCGAATACCGATTCTATGAAATGTTGTAGCGCATATCGAATAATATTTTGTTCTCATTGCTGATTTTGCAATACACTGGAGGAAAGGTTTGCCACTGCAAAAACTATCACAACTGGGACTCCTCTTCTTCAGCTCACGCCTCCCTGCCCTTCCCCACCCCATCCCTCCCTATCCATCCCTCCCCAACAACCAAACTGCTTCTGGGAGCAGGTAAAATTCCAACAACTGGGATTTTAATACAGGCTGCTCCAGTTATTCCTATGAGAAGTGAATCACTCTCCTTATGTCTCTAATCATTAGTAAAAGGGCCAGTTAAGACACACAGCACAGCATCACTATGATGCTGTAAAAATGCCTAAAATGTGTAAAACTGGTGTGGCTTTGAAACAGTAATATGACTGCTATGTGGTAAAAGCTCAATAAATGGTTGCTAATACTATTGCTCCACTTTGTTTGTTTGTTTGCTCAGCAAACTACAAAAAAAATGCATTTTAATCATGCCAGTCAGGCATAAAATAGTGAGTGGGAATAAACATCTCAATTTATGTACATATTTTCTCTCTTTTATTGTGGATACAACTTCAAGACAAGTTCTTTTCCTCATTGTCTCTTAGTGATAATCAAACTATTCCTGCTTTATTTCAAGCATAAATGTATTCTCTTTCATCTTCAAGGGTGTGAAAGCAATGAAGATAAAAAGTAATTTGTTAGCAAATCCTTGGGAAAGGATTTCCCCACTATGGGGCTAATGCAGCTCTGTTGTGTCAGGTGATTGACATGGATGTGCACAGGTGCCTTAGAGATTCAGTCCTCTCCTCCACGCTACCCTGGGTACTGAAATTGGACAGTGGTCAGATGCTCATTTATTCTGTGTGTTCTGGGGCAATGTGTTTTATTTTCCAGAACTTCTTTAATATTTGAAAAACAAATAAAGGACAAGTACAAAAGTAATTTTCTGAGACACCAAATCAAACATATTAATAATACCGAATTCTGAAAATATTTTCTTGTCTATTAAAAGATAAAATACTCGTGTTATGCAAGAAAGTACTTCTATTAGTAACAATGACAACTGACCGTCAAACAGTAATAAAGATAGAGTGCATGCATTTTTAGTTATTTAAGAAAGAAAAGGGTTACAGGAATAGGTTCCTCCATGATACACACTTGGTTATTCATTGATAATCGCAATTTAAAGGCTGAACGAATTCCTGCATTCTCCAATTAGGTTAGATATGAATAATAAAGTACAAAATTCCTGTTCATATACAAGAAAGAGTCTTGACAATTCCACAGCGAACCTTTAAGCTTGAGAATTTATGATACGTTTATGTGGTCTTTTGAAGACCAAACATTCTTTTATAGCATCAATAGTTGACTTTTCCAGCTGGGAATGAGCTGAGTCAAATCCAAGCTTTTACATGAATTGTGCTTACTCAACTGATTTTTGGAACTTGCTTAACTGATTTTTCTCTCTGTGTCTCAGAACCTTGGAACCAAATAGGATTCACCAAATTTGTTATCTGTACATGCCCTATGTGTTTCTAATTTAATTTTGCATATACTCATGTACCTATAATTGCACGAAGGCACTCATATGATTGTAATATGCACACTGATATCACTGTTTTATAGTTATTCGGTCTTAGTTTGTATCTCCCCCTTTCATTTTCTGTCTTCTAAACTTACCCTTTTGTTACAAACTAAACAATTCACAATGGTAAAATAACATTAGTTTGTTGGCATGAATTACCTGGTTTGAGACATTACCTGTGTATGTACTTTTAAGTGCATATCTATATGCTTTATATGCTTTTATATACTCTGAAACTCATACATTCTTTACTTCTTGCTTATTTTTTTTAATGCGAGATCATGTTATAAACTTTTCTGCATCTTGCTTTAATAACTGCACGGTATTCAATGGTTCAGTGGTGATTCTAGCATAATTTATTCTAACAATCTCCTGTTGATGGACTTGCACTGTATTTCTAAGTGTTTCCCTCCATAAAACAATGTTTTAACAATTCCATATCTATACCCTGACATATTTGTGTTTTCATTTTGTGGAACTGATTTCCAGAAGTGGGACTGCAGGGTCAAAGGCAATATTTACTCTTATATGCTCATAGATGTTGCTAGACTACTGTTTAAAAACTCTGTAACAATTCAAATTTCTGTCACAATGTGTGAGGGAAATAGTAGTGATAATACACAATATTATCAGTCCTGGCAATACTGTGTATTGCAGCTCTTATATTAGTAAATTGTACCAGTATTTTAAATGTAAAGAAATATGTTACTATTAATTTGACTTGCATTTCCTTGAAACTAGTGACTTTGATTATTTTTTCATATGTGCATTGATCATTTGGATACACTTTTATTTTTGGCTTCTTTATATCTTTTGGTCACTTTTTCCATTTTGTTTTCTGTACTGTTTTGTACGTATATAAAAGCTCTTGGATTTATGTATGTGTATATATAAATCTTTTATTTGTATTGCATCTTTAAAGATCCATTGTCTGATTATTGACCCTATTTAATCACAGTGTAAGTTGCCATTAACAAGTTTTTCATTTGTATGAAGTCAAATACATTTACACTTTCTTGTACATCCTCTGAGTTTCTTATTTTGATTGAATTTTTTTTAATTTCTAGATGATATTAATAGTCACCTTCAATTCTTATATAATTTCTCAACTTTTACTTTTATTTGTGGAATTTATTTTTGCGTGGCTAAAAGAAAAAGTAGGATCCAAGGTTGTTTTCATATGGTTAAATTTGTCAGACTCAAAATGGAGTGACTTGTGTCAAACTCTGATAAAATGGAGCCAGGAAGTCATGCAGGGAACTTTTCACACACAATTGCCTCTTAACAAGACCTATCACAAATAGCTCTGCTGAAAATCAAAACCTTAGGCAAAAAATACTCCTATGAGGACATCTGCCTGGCAACTGCTTGCCTAACCTTGGCTTGACAACCACCCTTGTTATTGATCCTTGTAGCCAAGGATAATTGTTTCTAAACAGCTTATATAAACCTATTTATTTTTCTTTTAAAAACTTTTGTCTTTCTTTACCTCCCAGAATACACTCATACATCTTCCCACTGCAATGTTTATTCCTGAAAAACTTAGTATCTTTGAAGAATCTCTCTGTTTTTCTAAGCTGATGATAAAGATTAATAGTAAGTCATTTCTACCATTGTATTTTCCACCCTGAAAAAGAATAGTACCTTTATTATATTAAGTTATCATATATACTGTGATTTAATTTTTAACTTTCTATTTTATTTGATTGATTCATGTATCTATTTTTATACAAAGAATACATTGATTTAACTTCAATGTTTTTATAAATTATTATACTGCTGACTAAAGCAAGTTCTTCCTTTAATGTTCTCTTCCACTAATCTCTTGTTTCTTCTGAGGAAGTTTTCCTTCCATGTAATAATTCAGATTATTATTTCCAATGCCAAAACACTGTGTTGAGTTACTAATTAGAATTAACATAAATTTATATATTAATCTTGTAAAAATCAACATTTCATTTAGTCTTAAAATGAAGACTATGATATGTGTCTTCTTTTGTGCAGAACTTATTTTATATCTATAAATACATTTTTATTTAGTGCTTCATTCAGGACCTTATACTTTAAAAATTATTTCTAGCCAGCATATAATTTTGAATGCTAGGAAGTAGAATATTTTCCCTGATTCCTTTTCTAAGTGTTTTGCTAGAAAATAGATCAACTGTTGATTTTTAATATTAGAAATTTCATGGCAGAAAAATCTGGACTTTTTTTGGTGTTAATATCATAGAGAAAAATACTTATTTTCCAATGTTTATATCAGCATTCTTATTTTTCTAAATGCATTTTCTAGAACCTAATAGGCACAATTTAAATGAAAATGGTAATGGTAGGTGTATAGTTTCTGATTTTATTTTAAATAGTTTTATTGTTTTACCTTTTAGGTTAACAACAAATGATGACTTTTATTAGTGTTTACTATACTAAAATTTCTCATTTTTAGCTATGGTTATATGATCTTTCTTTGATGTATTGATGTACTACTAGAATAAGCTCTATCTGCTTATAGTTTATTGTTTTGCTGACAATGTACTTGCTTCTTTTTAATAATGCTTTATTCTTGATTTGAAATTATTGCTTCTACATTCACAAAATACTATTCCACGTTGTTCTTAATAAAAATATTTTTACCTAGTTATTGTATTAAAGATGTCTTGATTTTACAAAAGGTATCAAGGATTTTTAAATATTTTTCTAGCTCCTGGAATTACTTAAATAACGGTTTAATTATCTGTTCTTTTGAAACTAAGTAAAACTCAGTTATTAATCCAGTAGATCCTGTTTCAATGAACAAAGTTTTCAAATACTTTGTAATAATTAGTCTTCATATTTTGACGTATTTGAGGTTCATTTTATTTTTGCCATGAAATTTAGATCATTATTTGATAGGAATTATAGATTTCTCTTAGGATTTCAAATTCTTTTGACAATATATCCTTTCCAATATTTATATTTATTCTATTACATTTATTCTGCTCTATTCTAGTGCAGCTTTTAACATTATTTATTCCGATGGTAGGCTACATATAAGATCACCAAATGATCCCTGTCTCTCAGTATTTGTGCTCTCATGTGATCCCCTCCCACTGAGTATAGGATGGATCTGTGTTTTGCTTTGAACAAACAGAATACAGCAAAAATGACGGGTGTGGTTGGGTTATGAAAAGACTCTCTCAGACTCACTGGCTTCCTCTGAGGGAAGCTAGCTACCATGCTGTAAGCAATCGTATGGAGAAGGCTGTCTGGCCAATGGCTAAAGGAAGATGCCTGTTAAAAGCCAGGAAGAAATACAGCCCCTCAGCCAAACAAATGGAGACGCACTGAGTGTTGCTGACAATAACATCAAGAAATTTAGGAGTGGATTATCCTCTCCTTCAGACGAGACTGCAGCCCAGATGACATCTTGATTATCACCCCACGGGAAATCTTAAGTCAGAGGCACTCATCCTAAGCCCAAATTCCTGACCTTCAGACACAGGTAAATCAATGTGGGAGGGGTAATTTATGATCTGAGAGACAGAGAACTAATACAAATTCTTTTCACTAATAATTTTTACCTTGGTTTATGTTGTTGTTTCAAATTTCTTTTCAAAATTTAGAATTTTATTTTATTACATATATTTGACAAGTCTTAATTTAGATGGATTTTGAAAAAAGAAAAATATTTATTGTAAAAGAAGGACATAATTATGCAGGCCAAACTGGTTAGTGAGTTCGTGAACTTGTTAGAGACCCTGGCTCTTTTGAGCTTATTCCTCTAGGCGTAGACATCTTCTCTCCTTTTGGTACAAGTTCTACCAGGTTAAAATGTGGGAGAAGGACCAGAGAAGTGCCAGGGATTTAAGGTATTCAATAATATTTTTATGATAACAAATTGACTGGATATTTTGCCATGTATCTGGAAAGTAGGTAGGAATATGATAACGTTTCAGCAAAGCAGTCATGTGACCATTGCTACCATGGTAACAGAGTTTGTTACCATAAAGCAGGGTCAACAAACTACGACCCATGGTCCAAACCGAGCCCATTGTCTGCTTTTATAAATATAATTTTATTGAAACATATCCACACCTCACCATTTATTGTTTTGTTTTCTATGGCTGCTTTCACATTATAATAGCATAGATAAATGGAGACAGAGAGCATAAAATCTGTAAGAAATTTATTAACGGGCCCCTTACAGAAAATGTTTGCCAACCTCCTATTTAAGAGAGGATAGAGTAGATGTGGGAACTAATCTATAAAGTCAGGACAAGAAGCATAGCAGCAGAAAAAGCTTTCCATATTTGATACTAGTATCTGGTCATCTAGGCTGGGTGTGGCT
>NW_012107808.1:483547-584261 GCF_000951045.1 Mandrillus leucophaeus | reverse complement strand
GAGTAGCTGGGATTACAGGTGCCTGCCACCACACCCGGCTAATTTTTTTGTATTTTTAATAGACACGGGGTTTCACTGTGTTAGCCAGGATGGTTTCGATCTCCTGACCTCGTGATCCTCCCTCCTCGGCCTCCTGAAGTGCTGGGATTACAGGTGTGAGATAGCGTGCCCGGTCAGGATCCTCCCATCTTATTCTAAGAGGGCTAATGAAATAATATAACTTGGAGCTGTCCCTGTGAGATCAGAAGGACCAGAAGATTAATCTCAATGCGAGCTTCTGTATTCCTGATATTGTGGTTACCTTTGGTCTCATTTGACTGATGGTTCAACAATGAACTGACGAAAATGCAACCTTGGTTGAGTCTGAATTGTCGTTGTCATGAATTCTTCCCCTGTGTTAGCCCTGTGGCTGGTCAGGCTTAATCCCCAGGTCACAATGTTGTGGTAGGGTTAAACTGACAACAGAGGGGATAGAACTTGGATTGTTATCATCATCGCCACCACAATGAGTCAGATCTGTTCATCTTTGATCAGGATTTGGTGACAGGAGGAGTAATTTCATTTATAAACATCCCTAAGTAAAGCCATCAGGGGAAAGAGAGTAGAATTGTGTCAAAATTATTAGACATCGACAGAAAATACTCAATAGTTGATGTAGTTTGTCTGTGTCCCCACCCAAATCTCATCTTGAATTGTGGCTCCCATAAAACCCACATGTCATGGCAGGGATCTGGTGGGAGTAATTGAATCATGGGGGTAGTTACCTCCATGCTGCTGTCCTCCTGATAGTGTATGAGTTCTCATGAGATCTGATGAGAAAGGGGCTTTCCCCCAGTTGGCTCAGCACTTCTGCTTCCTGCCACCACGTGAAGTAGGATGTGTTTTCTTCCCCTTCCTCCATGATTGTATGTTTCCTGAGGCCTCCCCAGCCCTGTGGAACTGTGATCCAATTAAGTGTCTTTCCTTTATAAATTACCCCACCTCAGTATTTCTTCATAGCAACATGAGAACGAACTAAGACAGTAGTGATGGCTGAATTGAGGAATAAATGAAGGATCCAAATATGATGTTAGACTTTTGTCTTTTCTTCACCTCAGTCCTCTGTACAATTCCACTTTGCTTCTCTGAAGGAAAGGGAAAAAGGATGGAATTATAAACACATCTGAAATTCTTATTTGTAATTTAAATAAAGCTTATCATGGGTCTCTTCTTTATTTCTTCACATTGACACCCCACTTACCCCCTAATTCCCATTTCAGTCTCTCCTTCCCACTTACCCTCTTCAGCGCATCTAAATATACAGAGTGTTGTAGGGAAGGAATAGAACTAATCACTTTGAATGCATTACCTCATTAAGCCTCATAATACATTTATATAGAAGCTATTATTATGCACATTCTATAGACGAAGAGAGTGGAGTCAGAATATTTAAGCAGGTTTCCCAAAGCCTATTCTTAGGCCTAGGAGTTTGGTTTGGTTCTACCCCAATGCACAACCATATTGGTATATTAGCTTCAAGTATGGTTCATATGGTAGTATATGTTCAGCGTAAAATCCTTCTACTTTCTTCTCTTCAAAAAGAGCAACAAATCATCAATAGAACAGTTAAGATGCTTACTATTTCCCTTTTACGATAATTAAGTGCAGTGCACAGCATGGTACCAAGGCAGAGCTGGGGCAGGGATGTGATGTGTGACCTGTCATGATTTCAATTATCTCTTCCCATATTTTTATATGAACAATCAGCATTTTTAACACTGTGTATATGCAGCTTCAACTCATTCTATCAGGTAACTACTGTTAAAACTCTCGCACATTTCACTGCTACCATTGCATGTTTCTCCAACCTAGAACTTTGGCGTTTCTTGTTTTGTAGTCACCTAACTCCAACCTCGACTGCAGTCATCCCATGGTTGTCTTCCCTCTGTGTGTTTCTGTCCTCACATGAGAATTTCCACTTCTTATAAGAACACCAGTTGTATTGGATTAAGGGCCCATACTGTTCCAGGATTATCTTATTTTAACTAGTTAGAGCTACAAGGTCCCTATTTCCAAATAAAACAAAATGCACAGAGACTACGGGTCAGGGCTTCAACATATGTTTTTGGATAACACATTTAGCACATAGTAGCGATGCTAGAAAATTAACATTTTTCTCTATAATTTTCACAGTTTTAGGTTCAGGCCAAATGATCTCTGACTTCTTTTACAATTCTAACAGGCCTTGTCCCTGAAAGTTCTTTTTATTGACATTTTTTATAATTTGAATAATTTTTTAATTGAAAGGACTGGGAAAAATTACTGTATTTTCATGCATACACACACACACACACACACACACACACACACACACACACAAAGATTCAGTGAGCATAGCTTGAAGTATGCACAGCACTGATGGGAACAGAGAAGAAAAATATTTAAGATCCGTCAAGGTTACAACGGACTGCCAGAGACTTATATACTGCCTTGTTTCTAAGGTCAGCTGTTAGACAGCTTACAAGAGTTTTATTTGCACAAAGATTAATTTATTATTTATGAAATTAATAATTTATTATTTCATTAATTAATGAAAGCCCATAAAACATATTTGTAGGTGGTTGTTAATGTTTATTGAAGTGTGTGTGTATGTTCGTGTGTGTGTGTTTGTCCACACTTTACCATAGCCCAAGATCCTTAGGAAAAAATTTCCATCATCCTTTAGTTTTCTTCTTCTTGAGATCTTATTATCTGAATGACTTTATACTTACTAAAAAGTAAGCAAAAAATTTCAGGAGTGCAGCTGCCTATATGTTGGATGATGACTGGATGGTGTTTTAAACATTTGGCCATAGATAATGAAAGCTTATTCATCCCAGTTCTTTCGATGAGTATTACACTGGGGTGTGACTGAATCTGATGTGTGCTCAGAACACAAATGAAAGTCAAAAGTTTACAACAGGATTTTTCATCCCATTATTATGATTTTTGCTTCATGGAAGGACATGCAGGAGAACTGAACAAGAGGAAAGAGGAGGAAGCACTAACGTTTGCTCATACTAGGATTAGACGAAAGCACTGATTTTTGTGTGTGTGACAAGTGTTTTGTATGCTCATCGCATTTTCACCTATGGGTACATTCTCCGATTGTTCTCATGTTATCAAAAAATAAATCGAGGCTTCTAAAATTAATTCATTTGCTTCTGATTAAACAAGTGATAGAATATGGACAAAAATTTGGACTAAGTCAAGTGCCACTGATCGTACAAGTGGTAGAAAATGGAGCAAAAATTTGGACTAAGATTTGTTAGACCCCAAATCCTTAGCAGACTTTTCTCTAGGCCACTGTTGTATGTGTGTATCTCTGTGTGTGCGTGTGTGTGTGAGTCTGTGCAGGAAGAGACAGAGGCAACCACTGTCACCCAAAGGAAGCCATTGTGGCAAGAATGTTGTCAGAACACTTTACATTTTCCTGTTTATATCTTGCTCTAAAGATTCTTCAGCTCAGATTGCTCCTAGGGAAATTTTGAGGTGTTTAAAAGTATGAGTCTGTTGACCTGGATAAAAAAATTTCATGGGTAGTGGGTTATAATAAAGAAGTTAGGCCGGCCGCGGTGGCTCAAGCCTGTAATCCCAGCACTTTGGGAGGCCGAGACGGGCGGATCACGAGGTCAGGAGATCGAGACCATCCTGGCTAACATGGTGAAACCCCGTCTCTACTAAAAACTACAAAAAGTTAGCCGGGCGAGGTGGCGGGCGCCTGTAGTCCCAGCTACTCGGGAGGCTGAGGCAGGAGAATGGCGTGAACCCGGGAGGCGGAGCTTGCAGTGAGCTGAGATCCGGCCACTGCACTCCAGCCTGGGCGACAAAAAAAAAAAAGAAGTTATTGGCATTTGTATTAATCAAATTCTATTGGTTTCAAAAAAACAGAACCAATAGAATAGCTATAGCTACAGATGGAGACAAAGAGAGAGAAGGATAGAGAGAGGGGAGAGAAAGAGATTACAGGAAATTGGTTCAAGGGATTTCAGGGTCTGACAAGTCCCAAGATCCTCAGGTTGAGTCAGCTAGCCGGATTACCATGAAAGCCAATAGTATAGTTCCACTCAGAGTCAGAAGGCCTAAAAACCAGATCAGGTAAGCTGATGGCATAGTTCCAGGCTAAAAGTTGATAAACTTGATACCTAGGGAAAGCCGACCTTCCAGTTTGTATCTGGATGCAAGAAGAAACTGATGTAAGAATCTGAAGGCCACCAGGCGGGATAAACTGTCTTTTACTTAAGGTAGATTGAGACTATATTCTCTTCAGACCTTCAACTGATTTAATGAGGCCCACCCACATTAAGATAGTAATTTGCTTTATTCAGTCTACAAATTAAAATGAGAATATCATCTCAAAACACCCTCACAGAAGCATCCTGAATAATGTTTCACCAACTGTCTGGGCACCCTGTAGCCCATTCAAGTTGATGCGTGTTTATGATTTACATATTTATGTCCCCTGAACATTCAGATTTTCATATCCTAACAGCCACATTGAAGGTTTTACAAGGTGGAGTCTTTGGGAAGTAATTAGGTCATCAGGTCAGAGCCTTTATAAATGGGACTAGTGCCCTTAAAAGTAGGTTCAAAGGAGCTCATTCACCTCTTCCACCAAGTAAGATACAGTTAAATCTCCATCTATGAGGGAATGGGTCCTCCCCAGACACAAAATATATCTGAGTCCAGATCTTGGACTTCCAAACTTCCAGAAACATGAGAAGTAAATATATGTTATTTATAAGCCACCCAGTCTAAGGTATTTTATTATAACAACTTGAATGGACTAAGATAACATATAAAATTAACCATCATAGAATTGGTAAACCTTTCCTTTGAAAAAATGATGTTCATTCAATTTGTTAACATGGATAGTCTTATTTAGACCTAAAGAAAAAATAGCTATAAATTGAATATTAAGAAATATCTTACACTGTTTCTGCAATAAACCTGCCTTTTCCTCTTTGCATCTAATGAGAGTTCTCTGAAATTCTCTGTAAGCATTATTTCCTACTGTTTTTTTCCCCACACATGCAGTGTGCTAAAAATGCCAAAACACTCATATGCCCTGAATACCCCATGCAGCCATGCACTCACATGCCCTAAGCCTTTGATCGTGCTGTGCCCTGTGCATAAAGAGACTTTTCCTGCCCCCATTCTCTATCTGAAAGAAACCTGCCTGATTTTCAAAGGCCAATACATGTATCCCCTCCTTTGTGAAGCGTTTCCTGTCCTTGACCCTCAAAATTGACCAGTCCCTCTACTTGATCAGAGAATACTGTTCGTACTACTAGCACGATGTCTGCCCTGACTGTTAGTTGTAGGGAGGCACATTGTCCATAGTTCACCCTATCAATCCATAACGGCCAGCCTGACCACTCCAGCTCCCTTGGCAACAGCCCCTCAGTGCTTTTTTACTTTGTTCCCAACATGCTTCCTTTGGTTCATGTCTCAACCTGCCTCTGCCTGTGGCTTCTGCTTCTCCTTTGTACATTTTGTATTGAGATTTGTCCCTGCTGATTTTGGCTTCTGGGGTACCCCAAATAATCATTATTTTCTATATGGCTACACTATTCAAGAATGCTTTGAGCAAGACCCTCCCTCAGCTAGGGCCTTCTTCACCTCTCTACGTGTGAATTCATTCACAGAGAACTCATCACTCTAATTGCTACCTATATAATTATTTCTCTACTGTTAGATGGTGAGCTCTTTTTGTGTAGAATTTTTATCGCATCCATCTGTGTTTCTCTTGTGATTTCTTTATGTTTATCATAATTTTTATGCTTAATAAATGTGTGACCTGGAGTAAAAAAGTGTATTTTTATTTTGAGTGTCCTCTTTACTCCTCTCAGCTTCTAAATTCTTGCTCTCCTTTCAGTGCTAATTCTAGTCTTCTCGGATTACCCCAGCCGGAGGTGATGTGTTCTGAACTGGATTCCTGTCTTTCATAGAAAGCAGATGTTACCCTTTTGACTGACTGTGGCCTTCTGCTTTGTCTCGCTGCTGAGTGGAAAAACTCCATGAGCCATCACTGTTTCACTCCTTTCATACCTCTATACACTTATGAGAGTACATGAATTACATTATACTTTTGGACTGAAAAACTGGTTTTACTTTGCTTTCTTTAAGTTATGCGCTATGCTGAATGCAGATAACCCACAGTAATAAGTGGTATCCAACCACTTGTCACATTCTTATTTACTGTTTGAGTCTGTTACTCAGGCATTTGTGAGCATCTTTTAGGATAGGGGAAATAATTAATCATGTCTGTAAACCTAGCATTTCACAAGTGCCTGGAACTGAACAGTAACTAGGTCAAGACTGAATAATTATTGATATATTATGACAATCTTCAAATTGCTTCT
The DNA here is from genome assembly GCF_000951045.1 of Mandrillus leucophaeus. Taxonomy (NCBI): domain Eukaryota; kingdom Metazoa; phylum Chordata; class Mammalia; order Primates; family Cercopithecidae; genus Mandrillus; species Mandrillus leucophaeus. The sequence continues at coordinate 577,878 of NW_012107808.1, read as the reverse complement.
TAATTACATAATAAGGGAGGAAAGATAATTCACATTCATTGAATATCTGCTTTGTTAAATAAATAGTGTATTTGATATTTATTATTTCATTCAAAGCTTAGGGAAGGTTATTCAGTATGTCTTGGCCTCAGCTTCATCTGCAAATTGGGAATGCTATTAATACTTACCTCATGGAACTGAGAGGAATAACTGAATTAATAAATGTAAAACCACTGAACTGTATACTTTAAAAGGGTGAATTTTGTAATGTGAATTACATCTTAATAAATATTAATTTTTTAAAAGTCCATGGATATGCTGAAAATAATGCTTTCCCATTTCATAGGTAGACCCAATGTCAGAAGTCATAAACTCTATAAAATGCAATCTGAGGAGCTCTGACACTGGTGTCTCTTTCTTTTTCCCATCATCTGAGCTCCAACATGGCCATCCTTATTTTTGTTCTTTCCCTAATTTAGCCTGTTGGTCACTATGAGATCTTATCAATTTTATGTTCACTAATTTTTTTCTTAAAGCTGTTTACTCAAACACTGATCTCTTCTAAGTCTAGGGCCTCATCATATTTTCCAAATGGTTACCGTAACCTCCTCACTGCCTCTTTTATATAATACTCCAAAGGGCTGCTAGGTTTTGCTTCTGCAAGTGAAAGACTTATTCCTTTTCTGCTAAAAATCACTCAGTTACTTCCCATAGCCTATAATACAGGTCCCTTTTTGGTTTATTAGTTTGTCCTGACATTCTAGGTCATTTTAAATCTAACTGAAAACCATACTGCAATTAAAAATAAAATATTTGCACCTGCTAAGTGTGAAGTACTCAGAACTAGAGACAGAGAAATCAATTTGCCCAGCCCAGGTACAAAAAGTCTCAGATACCTCTTCTATGCCTTCTGTGTCCAAACACTTCACTTTTGTCAAAATGCCCTCACTTTTGCCAAAATTCTGCCCTATTTTTTTGTTTTTCTCTCTCTTTTTTTTGCCTTCCCCCATATGGAGTGGCCAGGCTCCACCTCTAACTACAGAATCCTACCCTTCCTCAGAATTCCAGCTCGCATTCTGTCTCTTTCTTTAAGACTTACTTAACCAATAACTTGAGAGTGGATTATCTTTTGTCTGTTCTTATACAACAATTATTGAGAGCCTTATAAAAATGTCCCGTTTTCTTCAAGAAGTGACACAGTTTCCTAGGGTTAAGATATCTACGTGGATTCACTCATGCTATGCTCCATACACAGCCTAGATGCATTCCTGTCTCTATTCCACTTGGACTGTAAACATTTTGTATTTCCAGGATGATGGCACTCTTCATGGAGTAATCTCCTGCATGAGTTGATTTTTAATCTCTCTTCACGGGAAAGCACCACTGTAGCACTGCTGATTTCTTCTGACATCTTTGCTACTTCCTTGTTGAGAATATCAATTCTACTATCCCATAGTAAAATTGTTGAGAGAAACAAAAGGGAAACCTCAAGGAATTGAAATGAGGGAGGACTGGGAACTCTGGCTCCGTAATTTTAAGCATACAATTTTTAAAACTCAATGTTGACCGGGTGCAGTGGCTCATGCTTTTAGTAATCCCAGCACTTTGGGAGGCCAAGGCGGGAGGATCACGAGGTCAGGAGATCGAGACCATCCTGGCTAACACGTGGAAACCCCGTCTCCACTAAAAACTACAAAAAAATTGTGGTGGCGGGCGCCTGTAGTCCCATCTACTCCGGGGGAGGCTGAGGCAGGAGAATGGCGTGAACCCGGGAGGCGCAGCTTGCAGCGAGCCGAGATCGTGCCTCTACACTCCGGCCTGGGTGACAGAGTGAGACTCCTTTAAAAAAAAAAAAAAAAGAAAAAAGAAAAAAATCTCAATGTCCAGTGGTTAACCTGATGGAAAAAATTACTGTCAGATTTCTTGTACAACTATCATAAATGCAAAAATTAACCACCCAATTATACTGAACACTTCATTTATATTGAAACAGTTGATATTTATAGTACTACTGAAAGGTAAAATTTATTTGCTACATCTTACAGATGCAGAAACGGAGTTTTAGAGACGTTAATAACTAAGTTCTTCAAAATATGTGCAGATTCAAGGTCACTCAAAATAGAGGGTCGAATAGTTTCCATGTCGTTCATCATGACCATGTTTTGACTCTGAACTGGTTTTGCAATCTGTACTAATATGATAACAATAATAAAAACAACTACAACTGATAATATTCATCTTCTGAAATATTCATTTGCATGTACTTTCCTAAGCACTTGTCATGGACTCATTTAACATCACAACATTATGAGGCATATCCTTATACTGGAAATATATCGTCATACAAATGGAAAAATTTGTATATCCATTTTGCAGGTGGGAAAGTAAGCGGTGATGTGACTGGCAAAGATTATATGAGTTCAGTTCATCGCCTTGACTCCAGAAACTATGCGACTATTCATCATTCTAAACTGACTGAGGGTTTTGTAGTAAGTTATCTGTATTTATGTATCGTATAGTATAGTATAGTTTAGTATAGTATAATGTACTGTAGTATAGTATAGTATAGTATAGTATAGTATAGCATATGTGATTTTTTAACATCTTTGCTATTTCCATTTAAATTAAGGAAACTACATGAGAAAAAGTCAATACATTTAATATGTCCCTGGGACTTGTAAATTTATACTTTTACTGGTAGTATTTGTTGTTTTCTTTCCCTTTCTCTTTTAATCTTATATGCTTTTACTTAACATATTTTGAATATTTAATATAGAAAGGTTTCTATATTTTTATGTATAAGACCACATTCCCTAATCCTATATTTTCAAATTTCTTTTTCTTACAGAATAGTATATGCCCTTCTCTTTAAACAGACACTTCTGTTCTATCATAACTACTGGATACAAGATTACTATCATTGTTGATACAGGAGCTCTAAAACATATCATAATGTTTATGATTTCTTTTCTAATTGTGTTATTATGGGGACAAGTGGATTTCTAAAAGGGCTTTTTCATTCTTTGGTATGGATTTTCCTGTTAGAGGTCTAACTTATTTGTCTTGGAAGTACATGGCTAAAATAAAAATGATACATAGAGATATAGATTCATATTTCAGACCAGACATTCATATTTTGGGCCATACCTAAACATATAAAATTGAGAAACAGGAAAGCAATAGGAACAATGATGTGGCTGTATTAATTTCCTGAAGAGGTGGGAGGAAATAATTACTTTAAACAATTGACAAGTATCAGAAATGCAGTCTACTTCTTCTCGGGAACACTGAAAAACAGAAACAGTAATGACTCCAATTTCTGAAAAACAGTATCTCTAACCTACACTTCTATATTCAAACTATTAAGTGTAAGAGGAGAACACATTTATCAGATATCCTGAGTATCAAAAAATTATGTGCTATATACCTTTTCTCAAGATATTTCCAGATATTATGTCCTACCTCTACCAAAAGGAGAAATAAAACCAAATATAAGAAAACATAGGATCTAGGAAGCAGAGACTCAAACAAATTAGAAATGAAGATAATCCACAAGGAAAAGGTGAAGAAAGATTGTAGATAATAGTTCTGTGACAGGCCTAGAGAACAATCAGTCCAGATGGAATGAGTTCAAAACGCACTGGAAATGCTTTCCAAAGAAATCATACAGATAAAATATCTCATGTTTTTGGATTTAGGTAAAGAAAATTGTACATACTTTAAGAAGTATTGGGGTTAACGTAGACTTAAAAATACAGAAATAAGCAAGGTCAATAAATAGTAAAATAAATATTAAAATAATTAATAGTAAAATAGTAAAATAATTATAAATAATAAAATAGTCAATAAATAAATAAATAAAAACTTTTATATCTGAAATAGCACTCAAAATACAGCAAAATATTTCACAGGAAATGAATGATAATCATAACATTCTATATATCTTTGTCATGAACAACATTTACCTACTCATTATAACTTACATATTAAATATTGATTTACTAAAAATAATAGTATGATTGTATTAGGATCATAGTATTAAGAGATGTGGAGAAAAATTGCAAAATATCAACTAAAGGAACTGAAAGCATTTATCACTGGGGAATAGGAACATGGCGTGTGCATGTTGGACCGTCATGTCAGCATGGTGAACTGCTGACATTTTTAACAGGCACCTGTAGAACTATTCAGTTTGTTTTCTCTTTAAACTATGTGCTTACATAATGCTGGCTAAATTTTTGAAAAACACCAAATACTGCATAAATTAAGCATGTATTTGAAAATATTACTCTTTATTTGCTGTGATTCGTAGATACACAGGCACATGGAAATGGATTTCCATGACCATATTTCTGGGACTCATTAAACATTCTCTAAGTGTGCTGATTACTTCTGAGCTTTGTAATGAGATATCAGTTAAAGGAGAGAACAGCGCGTCCCTCTTAGACTACTTCATTTCTGTATTGTTTACAGTCACATCGCGAGTTTACGATGCTGCCACCTTTTCCAGAGGAGGGGCAGATGATCTTCCAGGGTGCCCTTTCTCTGTTAATGTTTGGTGAAGGAGCAGAATCTTTGAGGCATGAAAGAAGGCCAGAGGTTCTACACAAAATGCCAGTTTATGTTCCAGTTTTGAGCAACCTAATTCCTATTCTGTATTCTAACCAAAACGCAAAATGCAAGCATGTGCAAGGCACACAAAGCATTGCATTGCCTTTTTTTGTGTGTGTGTGTCATGGCTGTAATTTTTCTTTCATTACAATACATTGAAATGTAAATGTCTGTATTTGGAAAACTCGGTATCATTTTAATTCTTCTTGGGCTGCAAAGAGCACAAAACACAAAGAGAAAAGTACTCTGGGGAAAAATTAGAATTAATAGGGCAAGGTGTGTTTACAATACCATTTCTGGCAGTTCTCATGAAAGCTGATGATTCTGTCTTCAAATAGAAGTATTTTCTTTTCTTCATCCAGTGAGTGGGGGAGGGAGAAAATACCCATGGAAAAGTAAATTTGGTAAAGTGATAAATCCTTTGTAATATTTTAGGAGAAAAATAGAAAAATAAAAGAAAGACTATAAATAGCTCTTACCTATCTTTTGCTGAACCATGAAAAGAAATTGATGATGCTGTAAGATCTCAACATCCAGTGTGAATGCTTTAGGTGGTTTTCAGTTTGGAGGTAGAAGTGGTCAGTAAAGATTCACAGATTTCTCTTGTTCATTTAAATGTGAGGGGACATGTTGCTCTCAAAACAATAAGCTTATCTGGGGCTTTAGGATAATCAGAAAAGAACAGTACCATTTAGATAGGTGAAACGGTTCTTTTTGGTAGAAAAAAAATATTCTGAAATAAAAATAATGAAATTAGCTTTTTAGTAAATGGTGACCTACTGCCTTCAAAATCAGAGGTGTGACACCTTCATCAAATATATGTACATTTAAATCTAAGATTATATTTTGATTTTTAAAATCTTCTTACCTACAAAGGGATGAAAAGCAATTTAAGGACTTATACTCTGTGACAATGACTTGCATATATTATTTTTAAATCGTTTTAACAGACATTGGTTTTCTTACTCATTAAGCAAGCATGGATTGATAACTTCATTGCTCTGTTGCCAAGATAATTACAAATTGAGCCCTGCTTGTTATGCACTTAGAATGTATTAGACGAATAGAGAAGAGAAAGCAACATTTATTGAAATGTTACTATGGATTTTATCAATTCTACATTTTATAATAATTACATGAGAACAATATTGTGATTTCCATTTTATATATGAAGATTCAAAACGGAAGAGTGAAAAGATCTGTACATGATCGCACAACTAATGTGCTATGAAGCCACCACTCAAGCACAGGCACATCTGAATCCACACTCAACAACTCTCTGTTAGATCTGGTGTCCAACAAACACTAAGAAGAGGGTCCAAGAAGAGGTAGCCTGTAAGGTATGGAAATAAACAATCCTTAACTTTCAGGACCTTGTAGATCTCAGCTAACAAGGTGGACATAAATCCACAACTGAGAGGGTGATTAAAATTACAGTGAAAACTACAACCTGATGTTGCATAGTACTATAGACAGAATGTTTCTATCCCCCTAAAATGAATATGCTGAAACCTAATCCCCAATGTGTTTGCTTTAGGAGTTGGGGCCTTTGAAAGCTGATTAGGTTATGAGGGTGCAGCCCTAATGAATGGAATTAGTGCCCTTATCAAAGACACTCCAAAGAGTACTGTTACCTCCTCCACTCTGGAAGGACTCAGCAAGATGGTGCTGCTTATGATCCAGGAAGCAGGAACTCTCCACACACCAAATCTGCAGGGCCCTTGACTGTGGAGAAGTAAATTTTGGTTTCCTATAAACTCCCTAGTCCAGGGAATTCTGTTATAGCAAAGGCTAAAACACATAGCATACACCAAAGAATCACTAGTGATAGAATCTGTTTGATTACCTAAGAAAGCATAAACAGCAAGGGTTAGCAGTACAACATAGAATGAGGAAACCAAATGACACTATACAATTAGATTTAACAAACATTTAATTGTCTATGTCTGCTTTAGGGCAGTATGGCCATTTTCATGATACTGATTCTTCCTATCCATGAGCATGGAATGTTTTCCATTTGTTTGTGTCCTCTCTTATTTCCCTGAGCAGTGGTATATAGTTCTCCTTGAAGAGGTCCCTCACATCCCCTGTAAGTTGTATTCCTAGGAATTTTATTCTCTTTGTAGCAATTGTGAATGGGAGTTCACTCATGATTTGGCTCTCTGTCTGTTATTGGTGTATAGGAATGCTTGTGATTTTTGCACATTGATTTTGTAACCTGAGACTTTGCTGAAGTTGTCTATTGGCTTAAGGAGTTTGGGGCTGAGACGATGGGGTTTTCTAAATATACAATCATGTCATCTGCAAACAGGGACAATTTGACTTCTTCTCTTCCTATTTGAATACCGTTTATTTTTTTCTCTTGCCTGATGGCCCTGGCCAGAGCTTCCAGTACTATGTTGAATAGGAGTAGTGAGAGAGTGCATCCTTGTCTTGTGCCAGTTTTCAGAGGGAATGCTTCCAGCTTTTGCCTTTTCAGTATTATATCAACTGTGGGTTTGTCATAAATAGTTTTCATTATTTTGAAATACAAAATCCATCAATACCTAGTTTATTGAGGGTTTTTAGCATGAAGGGGAGTTGAATTTTGTCAAAGGCTTTTTCTCCATCTATGGAGATAATCATGTGGTTTTTGTCATTGGTTCTGTTTATGTGATGGATTATGTTTATTGATTTGCATATGTTTAACCAGGCTTGTATTCCAGGGATGCAGCCAACTTAATGGTGGTAGATGAGCTTCTTTTTTTTTCTTTTTTTTCTTAAGTATTCCAAACAGTTTTTTAAAAAATCATTCTACGAATGTCATATATTGTATGACAGTATTAAATATTTAAGAAACAAAATAAATTGTCAATAACCATATTTCTCTATTGCTATTTAGCACTTCCAGGAAATTGCTACATAAATATAAATAGGTAGTGATTCCTGCCTGTGGAAACTAATGCTCAGGTGCAGAAGACAGGCAAACTGATAATATAAAGAAAACTGGCCAGATACAGTGGCTCACATATGTTATCCCAGCACTTTGGGAGGCCGAGGTGGGTGATCCCCTGAAGTCAGGAGTTCGAAACCAGCCTGGCCAATATGGTGAAACCCCGTCTCTACTAAAAATACAAAACTTAGCTGGGCATGGGAGCCTGTAATCCCAGCTACTCAGGAGGTTGAAGCAGGAGAATCGCTTGAATGCAGAGGAGGAGCTTGCAGTGAGCCAAGATGGCGCCACTGCACTGCAGCCTGGGTGACAGAGCAAGACTCTGTCTCAAAAAAAAAAAAAAAAAGAGAGAGAGAGAGAGAGAGAAAACAATATGGTTATTAAAATGATAAGATTTATAGAAAGTACTATGGAAGCATTGAGAAGCGGAACCATTCCCACCTTGGTGTAGTCTGAGAGAACTTTCTGGACAAGAAACTCAACAGCCTAAGTAAAGTACTTTGTAACTATATCATTATAGCCCTTATCATACCACTTTGAAATGATCTGTATGAAGATTCATCTACCCCATAAATAGAGTTTCTCCAGTGTAAGAAGTATGGCTTTGTTTTCATTGTTTGACAAGCCCTTACAGGGATCTGATTGATTGTACACTCAACAAGTATTTGTTCAAACAATAAAAAAGAAAAAAAAGGAAGGAAGGAAAAATAAAAGGAAGGGAGGAAGGGAGGGAGGAAGGAAGGAAGAGAAAGAAAGAAAGAGAAAGAAGAATAAAAAAGAAAGAAAAGAAGGAAGGAAGGAAAGGTAAAAGGAGGGATGAAGGAAAGGAGTTGAAAGTTGAATAGGAGTCATACAGAAGGCGAAGAAGTGAGTGGGCAATTCATTTCAGGAGAGAAGGGATCAAGAATAAAGGAATGGAGACACAAAGTAGCAGGATGTATCTAGATAAGCTTGCTAAAAATGTTAAACAAACCCATGGGTTGGCAATAAATGAAGATGAATGGTTTAGCTGAGTGTGCAATTAGGGGGTCACCTAAATTATGATAAAAGGGACATTGTGTCACAATAGAGAAGCAGCCTAATAGATTTTTCAACTCTGAGTCTACTGTACTTTGACTGTGGAAAAACTGTTTAATCTCTTGAGTCTCACTTCATTATAAAATGAAATAATACTACGTTCTTCTAAGTGTTTATGCAAGCAATATGAAGTGGTTGATATAATAATACAAGGTTGAATATATGGTGTTTACGTAAGAAATATATAGATACAAAGAATGTATCAGTGGCCGGGTTTGGTTTCCCTTGCTTGTGCAAACAACAACAACAACAACAACAACAGCAACAGCAGCAAAACCTAACTTCAACTGTTTCTGTCTAGTGTCAATCTGATCAACGTCCCTCAGATGGTGTGTAAGTGTAAGGCAAATGAGCAGTCCAGACTTCCAGAACCCCAGAGGTTGAGTTCGTGGCCGTTTGCTAAAGACCTCACTCAGAAATCCAGGAGAGCCTGCTTTCCCTCAGTCCTTGCCCCTCATCTCCTCTACATCTAGGAGTCAGGTTCCTCCAAATACTTTTCTCTTACTCAAAGTAAAAACTGCCTTTTGTAAAAACTATATCTACAACTTTCTGCATTTTTGACATAATCATAATGAGATGAAAATAAGTAAGTTTAAAGAAAAAAAAATCATTAAACGTTGCTTACTGGGAAAGAAGAAGTGAAAACAGCTGGACTTTGACCCATTTCCTCCTTTTGGGGGAAACACGTATTGAAAATATGGCAAATTACCCAGTGTAATCTCATTGTAAACATGATAACTGACCTCCTAATAAATAATCTAATGATACTTGCTAGAGGGAGAGACCTGGTCTCCGTGATGTTCTTAGCAAGCTGTCTCTTGTTTAGGATTGCTTGTGGCAAACAAGTCTTGATTCGATGAGTTTACGCATCATGGTCCTCTGGAAAGTGTCACATAAGCCCTGTAATGACCTAGGTATAAAAGAGAGATGTTTCATAACCTCTACACTACCAGATGTGTGAGGTGACCTACAGACCTCACTTAGAAACTTCAACTATAATGATGGGCCAGAGAGCATGTCTAATGCCAAAAGGAGGGACCTGGGAAGCCACCGGGTGGTCCCAGGTCTCTCTGCATGTTCCGCCTAATAACTGCATTCTTTATGTACAATAGACATAAATCTTATTTTAAAATTTGATGTTTTACGTTTTCTCAGTGATTGATTGAATATATGGGTAAAAGAGAGAATGCCCAGTAGATTTATGGCTTTCTAGTTGGGTAACTTAGTGGTTCTATACACTGAGCAATGAAACTCAGAAGAAAGAAAATATTTGGGGAATATAATGTTTTCAACAGATTGAGCTTCAGCCCCTGCTAAATAGCTGGGTAAATGGTTCAGCCTTAATTTGATTTATAAACCTTAATGCAGGGAGAGACTGGGGAGAAAATGGGGGTAGAAGTAATCATTTGGAGTAATGTGTATACGGGGAAACAATGTGATTGAATATAATTGACCTCTGTGGGGAATTATGTATGGAGGGCAGAGCCTTGTTAAAGAGATGAGCAGAGAAAGAAATATTTATGAAATCAAAGAAGTAAGCAGAAAGGAGATGCCGGGCATTGGCACTACAGAGAATTTCAAAGTGATCTGTTGAGACAAACAGATAGACTTGAAATAAAAGATTTCCTGTGGTTTATCAACCCATCAGTTAACAGTGATTTTCACCAAAAATGATCTCAGTTGGGTTTGAAATTTTAAAATCTTATTATTTTAGGAGGAAGTAAGATTACTTAAAAGGAAGAAGAGAGAATGTGCAAAGGTTGCAGTTAGGAGTATCCAAAGCTAGGAAAGCAAAGAGGATTTACAATATGAGAAACAGATGGCATACCTGATGAAAAACAAAAGTTTTCCAGCATTTGCTTTCAACCAACCAAAGCTCCTACAACTCCCAGGTATGGAGGCATCTGGGTAGAACTGTGATGGGTGCAAAGGTCACACCATATTTTTTGCCCCATTATTGACTGGTGGATTTTCCCCTGCTTAGTGCCTTCTTTTCCTCACTGGCAGTAGAATTTCCCGCATTAAAAAATAATGATATAGGGAAAGTAGACACCTTGCAAATTTATAACCTACAATGTACAATATTTTTCATTCAATATTTAATTTTTTTCCATTACATATGCTCTATACCAAGTCAAGAAAGTACATCTGAAGCCATGAATATCAGTAACCAAGAACAGATTAATAAATATCTTTCCTTGGGTTATACTGTTTTTTTTCAGTTTTACCAGCAATTTTATTCATTCACTGGTTGCTTGCTTTTAAGCAAAACTCCATTTCATTGAGATCCTTGTTCTGTTTGTCTATGTTATTTTATAATGCTATTATGAGATACAGCTTTAAGTGTTTATTAAAGATTTAAAAACACAATTGGTGTAATTTAATTGAAAAAATGTTAGCATTTCTGTATAAAATTAGTGAACTCTTTCTAATGATTTGTTTTCTGAAATTGCCTTGGAGGGAAAAAAAGAAAGCATTTCTATTTTCCTTGCGATGACATAATTTAAAGTCAGTCCAGTGTATGTGTGATCAAATTTGTAATAATCTGTCACTGCTGGCAGAGAAGAAAATTAAAGGAAACAATTTATTTCAAAGAAAGAAACGTGTCACGTCCCCTCCCTCCACAGAAATAAAATAAAGTTCACTAGAGATGCTTTAATGTCATTTTCATATTTCTGCTACAATGACAAGAATGTACTATCAGGGAGGAATTTTATCTCTCCCCAACATCTGCAATGAAAACTCAATTCCTCAGAATCCAATGTTTTATATTCTATACTTCACTGTTCTGTGTTTCTGGGTATAACTTGTTAAGACCTTCAACTTGACTCCATGACAGTTCTCTCTCTGTTTCTCAGCAAGTCACTCCCCTCCTGGGGAAGAGCTGAATATGCGTCTATGTTTTGGAGCCAGGAGGTCAGGAGATTAGAGAACGTTGCTCTATCTCGTGAATTTATGGACATCGTTCTCCAGAGCAAAAATTAAGCCTGAAGTGAAGGCTTTAAATATAGAATGTTAGTAAACCTCTCTACCTTATCAAGAATAGACTGTTAATAGATGGTGGAAAATAAAGATGTGGCCTGCTTCTCTGGCTGTGGCAGTAATTAACTGCATGCTTAAGTAAATGTATATTCAGGGCTTGAAATAATTGGAAATATACTGAGACCTTCTTTCTGGTTTCTCTCCGTAAATATCCCCACATAGCTGCTGAAGGATGTGTATGAATGTGCCTGCTTTTTTAGCCTCAATCTAAATAAAGAATATACGTTTGTGAACATAGTTTGAAGATTAGGTGAACTGCGGCCCAATTCAGCTGTAAAAATAATATTTCCTTCCCCAAACAGATCTTTTCCAAATAAACTAAAAGCTTATATATGTGTGTGTGTGTGTGTGTGTCAAAGATCATCTTTACTGGTTTTTAAATGCAGTATGGGTCTCTGGTTTAATATTGTCAATTCTTGCCAAATTAAGTTGTTCTTAAGTAAAATCCTAATCAAAATTCTAACAAGGTTTCTTTACAGAATTGTTCTACAGACTTTATATGTGGATATATAAAGACACAAGATGGACCAAAAATTGTTCAGAAAAACATAATAGGGAAGAACTTTTTCTACTATAAAGAGCTCCTATAAAGCAATTATAATTAAAATAGTATAGCAGTAGAATAAAGTCCAATAGAACACAATAAAGAACCTGGAAACAGAGCCACAAATAGATGGTAATTTCACATATGACAGATCATATATGTTAAATAAGGTATCACAAGCCAAGGAGTGAAATAGGAGATAATAAATGGTTATGTTAGTTGGCTTTGTGTATAAAAATAATATGAAACTATATTCAAACTTTAGGTGTTACATGGGTTGACTCTGTGTCCCACACAAATCTCATGTCAAATTCTAATTCCCAATGTTGGAGGAGGGAAGTGATGGGAGGTGATTAGATCACAGGGGTGAATTCCCCCCATATTCTCATGATAGTGAGTGAGTTCTCATGAGATGTGGTTGTTTAAAAGTGTGTAGCACTTCCCCCTTAGCTCTCTGTCTCCTTCTTTGCCGTGGTAAAATTTGCTTGCTTCCCCTTCACTTTCTGCCATGATTGTAAGTTTCCTGAGGCTGCCCAGCCATGCTTTCTATACAGCCTGAGAAACTGTGAGTGAAATAAATGTCTTTTCTTCATAAATTACCCAGTCTCAGGTAGTTCTTTATACCAGTGTGAGAATGGACTAAGGCAGAAAATTTGTACCAGAGAAGTGTGGCATTGCTACAAAAATAACTGAAAATAATGGAAACAGTTTTGGAACTGCTAAAGGACAAAGGTTGGAAGACTTTGGAGGCCTCAGAAGAGGACAGGAAGATGTGGAAAAGTTTGGAACTTTCTAGAGACTTGTTGGATGGTTGTGACCAAAATACTGGTGATGTGGACAATAAAGTTCAGACTGAGGTGGTCCCTGATGCAGACTGGGAACTGGAGTAAAAGTTACTCTTGCTATGCTTTAGCAAAGAGACTGGCAGCATTGTGCCAATGCTCTAGAGATCCGTGGAACACTGAACTTGAGAGAGACGATTTAAGGTATCTGACAGAAGAAATATCTAAGCACAAATCATTCAATAGGTAGCCTAGGTGCTTCCAAATGCCTATGCTTATTTGCATAAACAAATAAATGACTTGAAATTAGAACTGGTATTTAAAAAGAAAGCAGAGGATAAAAGTTTGGGAAACTTGCAGCTCTATCCTGTGATAAATAAGAAAAACCCATTTTCTGGGGAGGAATTGAAGGCTGCAGAAATTTGCATAAGTAAAACAGAGTCAAATGCTAACAGCCAAGACAATGGAAAAAATGCCTCAAAGGCACTTCAAGGACCTTCCTGGCAGCCCTTCCCATTATAGGCCTGAAGGCCTAGGAGAGAAAAATGATTTCCTTGGACAGGTCTGGGGCCCCACTGCTCTGTGCAGCCTCAGGAAATGGAGCCCTGAATCCCAGCTGCTCCAGCTCCAGCCATGACAAAAAGGGGCCAAGGTAAAACTCGGACCTTTGCTTCAGAGGGTGCAAGCACCATGCCTTGGTGGCTTTCACCTGGTGTTGGGCCTGCAGGTGTGCAGAAGACAAGAGTCGAGGTTTGAGAACCTCTGCCTAGATTTCAGAGGAGGTATGAAAATGCCTGAATGTCCAGGCAGAAGTCTGTTGCAGGGGCAGAGCCCTCATGAAGAACCACTACTAGGTTAGTGTGGAGGGGAAATGTGGGGTTGGAGCCCCCACAAAGAATCACCACTGTAGCACTGCCCTCGTAGAGCAGTGAGAAGAGGGCTACAGTCCTCCAGACCCCAGAATGGTAGATCCACTAGGAGCTTGCACCTTGTACCTGGAAAAGCCACAGGCACTCAATGCCAGCCCCTAGAGAGCAGTTGAGGAGGCTCTATGCTGCTGAGCTATTAGACCAGAGCTGCCCAAGACCTTGGGAGCCCATCCCTTGCATCAGTCTGGCCTGGATGTGAGACATAGAGTCAAAGGAGATTATTTCAGAGCTTTAAGACTTAATGACTTCCCTGATGGGTTTTGGATTTTCAGGGGGCCTGTAGCCCCTTGTTTTGGCCAATTTCTCCTATTTGTCTAGGTATATTTACCCAGTGCCTTTACCTTCATTGTATCATTGAAGTAACTAACTTGTTTTTGATTTTACATGCTGATAGGTGGAAGAAACTTGCCTTGTTTCAGATAAGACTTGGGACTTGGATTTTTGAGTTAACACTGGAATGAGTTAAGACTTAGGGGGACTGTTGGAAAGCCATGATTGTGTTTTGAAATGTGAGAAGGACATGAGATTTGGGAGGGGCCATATGCTAAATGATATAATTTGGCTCTGCGCTCCCACCCAAATCTCAGGTCAAACTGTGATTCCCACTCTTGAGAAAGAGACCTGAAGAGAGGTGATTGGACCATGGGGTCGGTTTCCCCTTGGTTGTTCTCATGACAGTGAGTGAGTTCTCACGAGATCTGGTTGTTTAAAAGTGTGTTGCACTTCCCTCTTCTCTCTCTCTCTCTCCTGCCCTTCCATAGTAAGACATGTGTGCTCCCCCTTTGCTGCCCACCATGATTATAAGTTTCCTGAGGACCCCCTGGCCATGGTTTCTGTAGAGCCTGAGGAACTGTGAGTCAAATCTCTCTCTCTTTTTTTTTTTTTTTAATAAATTACCCAGTCCAAGGTAGTTTTTTTATAGCAGTGTGAGAATGGAATAATAAAAGGCCATACCTTAAAATATAATTCAAGGATAATTAAAGTTCTAAAAATAAAAAGTAAAACTTTAAAATTTTGTTTTTTAATTTTAATTTTTTTATGTTTATAGATTTAAGGGTTAGAAATCAAGTTTTGTTACATAGATATATTATGTAATAGTGATTTTTGAGCTTTTAGTGTAGTCATCACCTGAATGGTGTGCATTATACCCATAAAGACATTTCCCATCCCTCACCAACCTCCCACCTTTCTGAGTCCTCAGCTTTTATTATTCCACTCTCTATGTCAATGTGTACATGTTATTTAGCTTCCATTTGTAAGTGAGAACAAGTGGTATTTGACTCTCTGTTTCAGTTATTTCACTTGATGTGCTCCAGTTCCAACCAAGCTGTTGCAAAATATACAATTTTGCTCTCTTTTTATGGCTGAAGTATATATATATATACACACACATATACCACATTTTCTTTATCCAATTATCCATTGATTGTTAGGTTAATTTCATATCTTTGATATTGTGAATAGTGCTGCAATAAACATACAAGTGTGGATATCTTTTTGATATAATAATTTATCGTCCTTTGCATAGATACTAAGTAGTCTGATTGCTGGCTGAATGGTTCTAATTTTAGTAAGAGGAAATATAAAAAAATTTCTTGTACTTAGTACAAAATAATAAATCACAAATTATTTCACATCCAAAAACAATTGGAATACCAGCACAAGTTAGTTGTATACAAGCTCTCTTAATAAATCAATATTCAAACTACATAAAATAGCTTCCAAAATTAATGAAAAGAATATGAATCTTTAAATACTCTGAAGATATATGTGAGCAATTAAGTCACAAAAATAGGAATCCTGAATGGCCAAGAAACAAATGCAACGCTGTTCAACCTCATGCTAATAATAATGGCAAGTAAAAAATTCAGGTGGTTATAATTTTACAACTATTTGTTTTGGCACCATCAAGAAGTCTGAACATACTAAGTAATCACACAGATAAAAAAAATCACCAACTAATACTGTTTTTTAGAAAGCAATTTTTTGTAGCCACTTTTGAAGATAATTTTCCAATATGTTGTAAACATAATTATGCACATAAATTACCAGTCAATAATTCTACTTGTGAACATTTAATTAATTGCTTAATGAATATTTAAATACATATTTATGAAGTTTTCATTAAGTGTTGAACATTTCTTTTTGTGCTAGGGCTATAGTTGTTAATAAGATGGAAGCATTTTCTATTCACAGGAAATGTGCATTCTTGTGGGAGAAGACAAAAATCGAAATAAGTATGTAAACACACATTATAAAAGTGCTGCAAATATATATCAAAACAAAATAAACAAAACACAGCATGGAGGATGTGCTATGTTAAATTAGATTGTTTCAGAGTGGATTCACAAAGAAAGTGACAATGAGTTGAGACTGAAATGGGATGAATGAGAAACAAGTTTAAGATCCAGAAATATCAGTTAGTTACATAAGGAATCATAGTGTGGTTATAGCAATGTCGAGGAAAGTAAATAGTGTAAGGAGATAAAGTCACTGTAACATCCCAGGAGACGTGAAGCCTGTTAGGCCACAACGGATCATTTGCTTTCAATTCTAAGTGTGATGAGAAAGTTTATTAGAGAGTTATTTTCTGCAGGGCAATGCTACAGTTTTGAAAACTCACTGTGGTTATTTTCTAGATAATTTGCTATAGAGTTCTGAAAAAGTAGAAGGAATACTGTTTAGAAAACTCCTCCATTTTATTTAGGTATACCTAAAATATACCTGAAAGTGTGGAAGTTACTTTTCATTGGATGATAACCGTGAGCTCCAAGACTCTAGGCATAGAAAGAGAGAGAGCTGACAATATATTTTGAAGGAAGTTTCTGGAAGACTTTCTCAATGTTTAAAAATAGTATTTGAAAGAAATAGGTTCCATACCACTAGGAGGTTGCTCCACTTCCAGGTTTTCAGCTTCAGTGGCTAGATATAAGATAGAGTCATTTCCTAAGAGACAGAGGACTATGGAAGAGTAGGTTTGGAATAGTGTAGCAATTATAATCTTCTTTCACAATTAAATTTGTGGTATCGATTAGACTTGCAAGTGAAGATGCCAAGTAGGCAGTTGAAAGTTCAGGGCAGAAGAGAAATGTTGGATAATTATGAGCATATGAATGGTATTTTATTTAGTATTGCATGATCATATTTAGGGAGTAGTTAGAGACAAAGAACAAAGGTGCAATAACAGTCCTGAGACACTCAACTGTTTGTATTTCTTGAAGAAGAGGTATCCTCAACAAAGGAGACTGAGAAGGACCAGCCTACGCAATGGGGGTAAATTGAATGTATTCAGGAGTATTGCATAAGTACAAGAATGCTTGTCTAAGGATGTCCACTGTTATGTTGACTTTTGTTGCAACCAAAAGACACAAGCAAAATTCATTAGGGAAAGAATGGAAAAAAGTAAAACATGAAATTCTCATTTACACTTATTATGTTTAGCTGCTAAACGAGTGTACTAATATGAATGATGTTGAAAACAATGTTAAGTGTTAGGCTTAACAATCTATATAGGTAATTATATAATATATAGAAAATATTCTCCCAGAAATTATTACTATGTGTTTCTATGACTTCATATATTTTATAAAGTACAAACAGCAAGAAAATACAACTTTAAGGTAGTGACTCCCACTTTGAAGGGAGTCAGGGAAATAAGATGACAATGTAGGACTTTAGGATATTAGTGATATTAACACTTTTAAAAATATGAACCAAAACTGGAAAATATTATTTGTTGAATTTTTCAGTTGCCCAAATATTTTTATTTTCTATGCTTTTTTGTATATTTAATTTTTTATAAATAGAAAAATAACTATTTGTAAAAAAATCACGAATGGGTAAATTATTAAACGTTAAACAGTAAAGATTAAAAATTAACTAATCCTAATAATATATCTATATCATTAAAATACTTTTCCTTGAACAAATAAATGAAACTATACAAAGGAATTCTGAACAAAGAAATATTATGGGAGGATGCTATGGCTCGAATATGGTTTCTTTGTCCCCATCAAAACTCAGGTTGAAATGTGATCCTCACTGTAACAGTTGTGAGAGGTGGGTCCCAGTGGGAGGTGTTTGGGTCAAGAGGAATCCATCTTTGTGGGTGGCTTGATACAAACTGTATGGTAGTGAATGAGTTTTCATTTTGCAGAGACTGCATTAGTTCTTGTGGGAATGAATTAGTTCCTGTAAGAGTGGACTGTTGTAAAGTCAGGAGCCAGCACCCTTCTTAGGCTTTGCTTGTTCACGTGTGCCAACTTCCCCTTTGACCTTCTCCACCGTATTATGGTGCATCAAGAAAGCCCTTTCCAGAAGCCAAGGCCATGCCATTGAGCTTCCCAGACTGCAGAAGCATGAGCTAAATAAATCTCTTTTTAAAATAAGTTACCCCGACTCAGGTATTCTGTCCTAGCAACACAAAATATATTACAACAAAAATTGCTATCAAGCACTGAGGTATTGCTCTAAACATACCTGAAAATGTGGAAGCCACTTTAAAATTGGATGATGGGTCGAGATTGAAAGAGTTTGGAGGAGTAGGCTAGAAAAAGACTGTACTGCCACAAATGGAGCAGTAAGCGTGATTCTGATGAAAGCTCAGAAGGAAAAGGAACATGGGAAAGTTTGGAACTGCCGGTTTAATGGTTGTGACCAGAATGCTGATAGAAAAGTGGACACTAAAGGACACTCTGATGAGCTCACAAATGAAAATGAGAAACAAGGTATTGGGAATGAGAGAACAGCCCATGCTTCTTACACTGTAACAAAAAATTTGGCTGCATTATGTCCATGTCCTAGTGCTTTGTGAATTTTTGGCGAGAAAATCTCTAAGTAGCAAAGCATTCAGGAAGCAATATGGTTATGTTTAACAGCATACATTCAGTTGACAACAAAGGAATGATCTAAAGGTAGAATTTATAATTAAAAGAGAAGCAGAGTGAAAACATTTAGAAAATTAGCAGCTTGGCTGTGTGGCAGAGAATGAAAGAACATTTTTAGGAGAGGAATTCATTGGGACTGGCAGAGGACCCCTGGGTCTTGATAAAGAGATTAGCATAGATACAATGTAGTCAGGTGCTAAGAATCAGAACAATGGGGACAAAAGCCCCAGAGGCATCTCAAAGCTCTCTCAGGTGGCCCTTCCCATCCCAGGCCCAGAGACCTAGGAGGACAGAATATTTTCCAGGGACAGGCCTGGAGTGCCACTGACGTGTACACGTTGGGACACTGCCTCTTTGAAATTTCCCCTTCCCCCTCTTTTCCACATTATGATGCAACACAAACACCCTTGTCAGAAGCCAGGACTGTCGCCTTGAACTTCTCAGCCCACATCACTCTGATATAAATAAACCTCTTTCTTTTATACATTGTCCAACCTACGTTACTCTGTTACAGCAACACAAAATGGGCTAAGATAGGGGATTTACATTGTGTGACTATTAATTGAATTTAAAAACCTGAGATTATACTATGAAAAAATGAGGGGTGCAGTAACATTTCTATAAATGTCCTACATTACAGGGATTTTAAATGATATTGTTTGGGGCTTAATACTTATTGAGGGGAAATTTAAATATGCAAATATGTCAAAACTATTGAAAACATTTTGTGTTTTATATCCTACTAAGTTTTCTACTTTTTATTATCTAAGGATGTAATCTAATATGCCCCAATGTAGACAATTATTATAGCATTTTATAGTAACTAAAATTTGGTTGCAAATTACACATTTAATAATAGATGTTTAGTTAAATAAATCCAGACACATACATATGAGGGAACACTATGTAGTCCAGGAAAAAATTAACATGTTGTGGAAATTCAGAGTGTCAGAAATGTAGTAATCAATATTAATTTATAATAAATTAATTAACATTAATAATAATATTAAATCAAAATAAGGAGGAAAGTGAGCCAAAGTAAGAGAAAATAGAATAAAGACTGCTTATTTTAAGAGCATAAATAAGTATAATGGTAGAAACAACATGTTAAAAATAATGTGTCAGTGGAATACAAAGCAATTTCAATTTTTATTCTTTGAGATTTTCTATATTTTTAAACTTTATGAAATAGGTATATGATTTTTATTAGTATGAGGGTGAGAATATAATTATCATTTGAGACAAAGCAAAATAAAGTACTACTAAAGATGTATTTCTCAATATATAAAATAGGTATCCGGTATTAATAAGAAGCCAAAATAACATAGTGAAAAAAATAATGAGTTGATACAGAAGATATACACGTGCACATGACATATTATTTGCCCAAAGAATACTAAACCAGCAAAAAAACCTCTAGGGACATATGCCTCATTCTGTTAGCATTCAGCACATTATTTAAAAATCAAAAGGAGAATAAATGGTGACATTGAGAATTAAAGTAAAATCATTCAGTTTACTCTAATTTGTAAAGTCATGTAAATTTATATACACTACTGAATAGAGCCTTCCAGTAGAAATACAATGTGAGTCTACAATGCAAGGCATCTATTTAATTTTTAATTTTCTAGTGGCCACATTTTTAAATGTAAAAAGAAACAGATGAAATTACTTAAGACTATATTTAATTAACCAATTATTTCCAAAATGTTTTAATATCTAATTAATATAAAATTACTAAAGAGATATTTTACATTCTTTTGTCCATTGGAAGCCTTTGAAATCTGGTGTGTGTGATTTACCTTAAAACACATCTCAATTCAAACTAGATACATGCCTAAGACACCATTGATTGAAAGACATATTATTTTCTTCTTTATTTATTTACTTGTCTAAAAATATTATAGGCTTTTTTTTTTTTTTTTTTTTTTTGAGAAAGGGTCTCACCCTGTTACCCAGGCTAGAGTACAATAACAGGATAATGGCTCACTGCAGCCTTGACCTCCCTGGGTTCAGATAATCTTCCTGCCTCAGCCTCCCAAACAACTGGGACTACAGATGTGTGTCACCTGCCTGGCTAATTTTTGTAGTTTTTGTAGAGACCAGGTTCCGCCATGTTGCTCAGGCTGGTCTCAAACTCCTGGACTCAAGCAATCCTTCCGCCTTGGCCTCCAAAAGTGCTGAGATTACAAGTGTGAGCCACCACACCCAGCTGACCATTATCGTATACACTGGTAAGAAAGAAGAAAATGATGACAATCAAACTATGATGAAATACTAAGAACCACTGACTGTACTGTCTCAATATGATAGATGTTAATACCAGAAAAAATACATATTAGAGGCAATAAGTTCCAGAGTCTTCCACTTGCTGTTGATAGAACCTATTTTACATCAGCTGAACCAATAAAGAGAAATGTTGCTGATGACTTGAACAGAATGTTCAGAAACGCTTCAGCTTTAGGCACTGCTGAAATGATGGCTTCTAATGACATTACCAAGACTCAGTCTCCCTTGTTCTTAGATTCTACTTGATAAGCAAGATGGCTGATGTCATTTCATCTCATATGGTGCCAGTTTACAGACTTCATTAGAGAGAGAATCTTTTCTAATAGTTGTAAGAGAAAAATCCCAGCATTATTCTGATTGGAATTTAATAGTGTCCCTATCGATTAGTCATTCATTCACTGTTGCCATGATTTGAAGTTCTCCGATAAGCCAAATCTGTCTATTGCTCCTCCCTGTAGGTGATGGGAGTAAAAGGCAGAATCAGCCCCTTCCAGAGATAATGGACCTGGGTCTCCAAAGGTAAGAGACATTGAGCAAACAAAATAGCAGATATGCACTAAGAGGAAGGCACACACGCACAAAGAAAATCTCAGTAATTTAAAACTCATATTCCTTGCCATATTAAAAAGTAAAAAGAGATAGTGAAGAGAAATAAAATATTTGTCTTATATGCTTCCCCAACTGTTAGAAGCATCAAGTTTGTATATGTAGACTATTCAGTAATAATGCCTCACATTGTTTATCAATCTCAGTTCTTAAACAGTAACTTAGGAACACATTGAGTGTCTCCTAGGAATTTATAAACAAATATTTAATCGACCAGCAACAATATGAAAGTCACTCTTTTGTTTCCACAGAGATTAAAAAAAATATGAGCCTCATAATCCAAGCCCAAAGTGAGCTTCCATATTGTAGGGGAAAAAACAGATATGGAAGTATGGAAATTTAACAAGTACTGTAATAAAGACACATATTAAACAAAGAAATAAATCATAAAGTCAAACACGATTTTTTTTAGGCACGTGATTTCCAGACTCAGAGGGGACTCCACTAACCCTACCAGCGAGCCAAATATCATCTTTCAGCCAGACATGTTCCTAAGTTCACGATGGGGTGACTTTCTGCTGAGCAAAGTGCCGCATGTTCTAATTCTTCCTCCAGCCAAGAATTGGCACAACAGAGGACAGTCCCAATCAGCTGGGCATTGGTGCTAAAGCGTGAGGAATTTCAGAAGATGTGAAATCGGCTGTTAAACCATGTTTTTCTCCTTTCAATATTAATGAAAGTTAGTAGAAAACCTTTTTAAGTTCTCAGAAAAACACATTTAGTACTGAAATTAGTTTCACTGAGCAACCTAGGAGTAAACATTTTTATTTTCTAAAGGGTAAAGACTTGAGTTTATGCCAATTATATATGAGATATTATCTTTCCTACTAATTTTTTTTGCATTCATTTGCTTTGCATTCTATAATTCATAAGATCATACATGCAATGAGGGTTTATTGGTCTCTATTACTTCTCATCAATGTGGTACAGAGCCTAAACAGAGATAAAACAAATTGCGCCTCCTCCTTCTTGAAATTTACATGCATTAACACAGACAAGTGTGTCAGGAACTAAATGTAGTTAAACAACTCTATTTTTATAAAGGATAATAAATAGGCATAAATTATGGGGCATACTGAGGACCATGGACAGCAGGATCTTCTCACAGCTAAAGCAACTGAGAAAGCTTTAACTAGCTGATAATACTTGGTTTTTACATGCCAAACAAACTTTTGGAATATAGGTAACTGTGTCACTGACTCCTAGCCAGTGGGAACCCCATCAGAAAGGGTCTGGAAACTTCGTAGCTCCTGTCACATTGGTAGAATGGGAAGTCATTCAGAGAGCTGGAATTCTGTATGCATTTCACGGACTCCAAGGCTTTTTACTGTGCTCTCATAATTGAGCAAATTCCAGTGAATATGCTGTGCACATGGGTCAGGTTTCTTATTTTTTCTTTCTTCCTTTCATTTGCATAGGTCTGCTTTGGGAAATGTCATATAACTCAAACCAATCTTTGTCTTCTGTATGTGGAAAGAACCAGAAAGTCTCAGTACTAACTAGTTGCGTGGGGCATTAAGGGAAGCTCCTATCTCTGTTATGAAATGGAAAAGGGCTGTAAGGTTCTCACATATGGAAAGACTGTTTACCGTGGTTTGTGGTTATTTATTCTGTGAACACTGCAGAGGTCTACTTAGGCTAATTATCCCAGTGAATTGAGACCTCAAATTATAGACTTCATCATTCACATAAGTGACCAGGTAAGTGCATGGGTACAGATAGGATTTGACCATGACTTTCAGCACCTTTTTCCCCAAGTATACCGAGCCACCCATGCGTATGGCATGGAGAAACATTAATGAGTGTTCTGATTCTATATTTTTATCTTGCGTGTATTATAAAGTTCTGACATCATAAAAACCTTTCTTGGGTTACAGAGTAGCCAATTCTTAGAGACAGCAAGAAGTTCATTTGGGGCATACCTTTCATATGCAAACTAACCAACCCAGAACGCTGCCTCCTCTATCTGGCCTGTCTCAGTCATCTCAGGGCCAGGTCCCCACTAGTGACCTCTCCTTTAGCTTAGAGCTTTTCAAAATTATTCAAACTGAAACTAGAGAGATCCCTTATCCCCCATATAGTGCACATAACAGGGGTGTGGATGGCTTCTTAAGTGTCCCACTGCTCAAACCCCTAGGGGATCATGCAGATGGGCAGATGCAGAGGTTGTGGGGAGCACTTTTGGGCTCGGACCCCATGGCAGCATCCAGGGGTGAGTGTTTATGACTCCCAAAGCCCAAGTGGGCCTGTGTTACACTGTGTTCTTTAGCTTTGCCAACTGCAGACAGCTTGTGTTAATCAGCTCAATTAGGCCCTCTGCCTTATTGCCAAGTTCAGAAGGCTTTCTGTATCCCAAGTTCTTGCCCAGTGTACCAGAAACATTGGATCACCGGTGGGCTTGGAGGATGAGTGCAAGGTTTTATTGAGTGGTGGAGGTGGCTCTCAGTGAGATGTATGGGGAGCTGGGAGGGGGATGGAGTGGGAGGGTGGCCTTCCCCTGGAGTTGGGCTGCCCAGCAGCCAGACACTTCTCCTACCACCCCTGGGCAAACTCCCCTTGGTGTCCGAATCATTCTGCCATTGCTGGTCTGCCAGTGTCTGCTGCTGCTGTCTGTCAGTGTGTTCCTCTGCTCCTCTAGATGTCCAGCCACTTGTGTGTGTGCCTGCTTAAGGTCTCAGGCTTATATGGGCACAGGATAGGGGATGTGATGGGCCAGAGTAGTCTTGGAAAATACAGCACTTGAGTGTGAAAACAGGAGTGCCTGTTCTCACTTAGCTCCATGGGCACAGGCCCAAGGGCAGAACCCTGGCCAGGGGCCCTGCCCTTCTCTACCCAGCATACTCCTAATCCCTCCTGTATAAAAACTTGTCAATCCCATACTGCTTACCCTGCCCTGTCTTGCCTTTCCTGCAGAAATTCCAGTGAAGGCTGTGGCCTGGGATCTCCTCTTGCTCCTTCTCCTTCTGCCTCTTCACCAATGCAGGTGCTTTCCCAGTGGTTCTGCCTGATGTGCCATACTCTTGTTTCTAAGACTTGTAAGTATAATAAACTCGGTTTTCTCTGAACCTTTCTGAGTCTTCTCTTGTGATTGCGTCTGACTGACCATCGCATAAAAGAACAAAGAATGGCGAGTCTCTTTCCTTAAGAGAGGAGTTAACTAATATACTGAATACTTTATAGCATACAAAGCAACCCTCAATATACAAACCCATTGGCCGGGCGTGGTGGTTCACGCCTGTAATCCCAGCACTTTGGGAGGCCGAGGCGGGCGGATCACGAGGTCAGGAGATCAAGACCATCCTGTCTAACATGGTGAAACCCCGCCTGTACTAAAAACATAAAAATTTAGCCGGGCATGGTGGCAGGCACCTGTAGTCCCAGCTACTCCGGAGGCTGAGGCAGAAGAAAGAAAGGCGTCAACCTGGGAGGCGGAGGTTGTGGTGAGCCGAGATCGCACCACTGCACTCCAACCTGGGTGATAGAAGAAGACTCCATCTCAAAAAAAAGAAAAAAGAAAAAAAAAATACAAACCTATTTAATTTTTATAAAAATGCATTAGGTAGAAATAAAGTACTCTAACTCAGAAGTCCTAAATGTGCTTTGTTTAATTGTGTGAACTTAGGAAATTCTTAAATTTTCTTCTTGTTTTACTTAGGATATTAGCCTTTTCCAGTGTCTCAAGTCTGCTTAGAGAATGACATGAAGCTACAGATTTTAAAATGCTGCATAAAGTGTTAGTCCTTATGAAAGTTCCATTGAGATGGGTGGTCAAAGTTGTAGTGCTCCCAAAATCTGTTCCCATTTCCCACTTTGTGGTGTGGAATACTCCAAAGACCCTGCATTTAAGGCAGGGTCATGTGACTAGTTCTGGCCAATGACACGTGTGCAGGGGTGACATCACCACTTCTTGGATCTAGCAGTGACAAAGCTTTGCTTGACTCTTGAGTTTTTCCTTTGCTCCTACCACAAACAAGAAGATGAGATATTCTAAATAGTGTAGCTATCGCACTGTGGACCTCTGTCCGCCTCTCTGAGACACTATTTGCAAAAGAGTCTTCCTTGTTTTAAGCTACAGTTTCTCTCTTTCATTTTGTGTTTCCATAGGACAAATTCATGTATATTCACAAGCAGAAAGAATATAATAAGCTCATGTAACTCCCACGTAGTTTCAACAATCATTAACCCATGACTAGTTTTGTTTCAACAATGCCTCCAACTTTTCCACCTCCAGCTGATTTGAAGCAATCTTCTGTTATCACTTAATT
Source organism: Mandrillus leucophaeus (assembly GCF_000951045.1). NCBI lineage: Eukaryota > Metazoa > Chordata > Mammalia > Primates > Cercopithecidae > Mandrillus > Mandrillus leucophaeus. Next base: position 551,936 of record NW_012107808.1, on the reverse strand, counting down.
TGATTTGTGATATTCACTGTGTACCTCTAACATATGACTTTTGTAAATCATGATTAAAGTACTACATGACATGAAAAATATGAGAATACTTTCTTAATATCATCAAAGATCTTGTCAGTGTTCAAATTTCCTCCACCACATCTCACATTTTTACATTTTTTCTTGTTTGAATTAGGATAAAATAAAGCTCTATATTGCAAGTGTTCAATAACATGTCTCAAATCTTTTGCAAAACATGATAGAGTTTCCCTCTCGACTGTGTCATTTATGTGGTTTTTTTTGGTTTCAATTTCTATGTTAATATAGCAGTCCATTTTTCCTCAGAGTTCCACAGTGTGGATTTTAATGATATTACCTACACTGAGTCCTTCATCATGTTCTTCTATCTTCTGTATTTTTTTTCTAAATTGGTAGTTAGAGCTGGAAACTTGATTAGATTCAGATTAGGTTTTATGTTCCAACTTCTTCACATGTAATGTATTGCATTTCTAGCAGAATGCACACATACCCTCATCATCTTATTTTCTCTGATGTTAACAGCTATTGATAAATATCACCTTCATTCATTATTTGATTAGGGATTCTAAAATATCAATGTTATAATTTTATCATTATTTTTCATACGTTGTCTTTAATACATCTGAAAAGAAAAGCTACTTCTCATCAACTGTTGGTTATCCTAAGATACAATTTGATTTGAACATGCAGAATAGAATAAATACTTGATTTTCACAATAAGGACTACATTCCCTAGCCTCTTTCTAAGGTGACCAACAAAACGTTTGTCTTATTTTGTTTTACAGAGAATATAAATTTATCAATTCAATTATCTTTGATATGTGTTTTAAGGTGGGTTTCCTAGATATCCCATCCTAAGACAAAGGCTTTATGACTATTGTACTGGAGATGGCTCCATTCTTAGAAAAACAATGGCAAACTATACTTTATCCATTTTGTATGGTTTATACAATTATCTTCCATTTCATATATATACTGAGTATTCCATTATGTAATTGTACCATATATTTCTTAACTGTTCCAGTAGATATTTAGGTTTTTTGAAGCCTTTTGCTATACAAATAGTGCTACAGCAAATAGCTTTGTGCACACATCTTTTTTATATTAGTGGCAGTATAGCTCTGTGACACCTTTCTGTCAGCGACATTGCTAGCTAAAAAAGGAAATGCATATCTAATTTACTAGATATTGCCAAATTCCCCTCCGTAGGGTTCATATCTTTTGGCATTGCTACTGGCAATATATTAGAAAAATCTGTCTCCCTGTAGCTTTGCCAACAGAGTATGCTGACAAATTTGAATTTTTACCAAAAAAATTGAAAAAATTGTATTTTAGTGTAGCTTTAACTTACATTGCTTCTGTGGATCTTTTTGTATTTTAAAAAGCCATTTGGCTATTTTTTTTTTTTTTTAAGGCGAATTAGCTGTTCCTATTTTTTTGACCATTTTTATATCAGGCAGTTAAGAATTTTCTCCTTCCTTTAGAGAGTTTTTCCAGCAGAATTACTATTTTTTTGTTTATTTTTACATAAGTTGCAAGGTGTTCCCTTTGGAAATTCTGATGTTGATCTGATTTTTGTTCTTTTTCTTTTGTAGCTCTTTTGGAGGAGCTGGACTATCTCCTACTTTTTATTACTAATTTTGAGAGTTAAATAATCTTACTTGATAATCTTAGTACATGTATTTAATATTATGTTTAAGTATCTTTTATTCCAGAAAAGTTTTATAAAACTATGGTTTATAACATGTGCCCGCTTTCATTGTTTGGAATTCTTTAGAAACCCCTGTTTTATGTATGCTTACTTTTCTTAACTATCTATTAAATCTGTCATTTCTTTCATATCATTTTAAGCAATTTTTTATTTTAAAAAATTTAACTTAAAAATTACATTTTTCCACATTCTCTTTTATATGAGGCAGAATTTTTAGTATTCGTTTGCTCTTTCATTCCTTCTAGTGTAATGTTAACTTCTGAAATGACTTTTGTTCTTGCTTTTTCTTCAGTTCTATCAGTCTTTATTTCAGATTGCTATTTTGTCTAATCTTCTTAATTTTGGAATTTATAAATCTAACTTATACTGTAATTTCCTAATTTCTATCATTTTCTTAAAATATTTGGTCATTTTTGAAATATTAGGTGAAAGGTTTGTGTTTGTTTGATTTTAATAGTTTTAGGGGATGGTATGTGTTTCTGTTGTACTTTCATTCAACCTCTGTTACTTTTCCCATATTTAAATTAGATGGCTTTTACTATATTCTTAAGAAGAGAGGTTAGACAAGGACAGTTTTCCCAGATTCATAATTTTATAATTTCTTATCATGTTGCTAATGCAAAATATTCACAGATTAAGTCCTGTAGTTTTTGCGATTTGCCTTCCCTGGTTTCATTGGGATTTTCTTTCTCTTGCCTTTTCATATCTCTGTATTATTCAATTTAATTTTATTTTAAGCAATTTCTCCTCAGTTTGGGACAGTTTAGTTTCTATCCTGGAAAGTGCTTCAGTTTCTAACCTCAAACATGCATAAGACACAGCATCCCATGGGCAGTCAGTCACGTTGTGATACTCATTATCAAAGCCCCTTCCTTGTTTCACCTGTTTGTCTCAGATGGACTCAGCTACTTAAATTGCACGTGACCTTTTAGAGTTGATTCTTGTTAATGATTAGATTCTGTGTTTCCAGCTCTCAGGACCTTCCCTCCACTCTTTCTACCTAGTTGCTATTATGATGTGCCTTTTATTGGTAGTGGTTATTTAGCCCCTCATTCTAATATACTAGAGTTTGTGAAGATACCTAGTCACCTGGATTTTTGTATGTCTTCCAGGTATCTTGTTTTGGTTCCTTTGTTTTTAAAGAGGAACTCGGGAATTCCAGTAGTCTACTGCCTCAGTTACCAGCTTGTTCAAACCTCAGACATATATTTTTTGTCTCTTGTTGTGTATCAGGCTTTCTACTAGATACATAGATGGGTAGGGGTGAGCTAACCAATGCATGAGAGTACAGAAGCTCCTAAACTTACGATGGTGTTATGTCGAGATACACATATACTAAGTTGAATATATTAAATGTCAAAGATGCATTTAACACACCTAACCTACTGAGCATCATAGCTTAGCCTAGCCGACCTTAAACATGCCCAGAACACTGACATTAGCCTGCATTTGGGCAAAATCATCTGGCAACACAGTACACTATAGAGTATAAATTATGTGCCCTTGTGCTTGCTGCAGCCTGCTTTCACTGTCCACCTAGCATTGCAAGATAATTTTCTACTGCATATTCTCAGCTTGAGAAAAGAGCAAAATAAAAATTCAAAATACAGTTTATTCTGAATGTGTATTGTTTTCACACCATCTTAAAGTCAAAAATTTGTAGGTTGAACCATTGTAAGTCAGGGACCATCTGTATTAGTGCTAATGTTTGAGGCTGGAGACATAAATAAAAAACAGTTTATATACTAGACAAAGACTGGCTAGTTGTAAAAGAAAGCATTATACAATTTTATTCAGGGAGTGACACGATGATACTTACATTTTTAGGAGAAACATACCAGAGTCCTCTGAAAGAAGGTTGGAGAGAGATGCTTTGAAGGTAGGCTCTGATTGGTTCTGAGATTTCTGACTGCCATTCCAGAACATTTCCATCAGGCTCCCCCTTCTTCACCCCACTCTGTGAGTTGCCATGTTTTTCTTTACATATTTCAGAGTAGCGTTCATTAGTAGGTTTGTGTTTAAATTCTTCTGTTCTCGTGTTCATTTAGTCTATCCTGGACAAACATCACACTCCTTTAAGTATTTTTGAAGGTTTAAACATTTTAAAAGCTACTGAAGTTTGGAAATGTAAATAGCTTTGCTTTTATTTTTAGATTAACATGGCTATTACTGTCTATTTGCATTTCTAAGTGAGTTTGAAAATCAGTTTGTCAATTTTCACAAAAGTAAAACTAGCTTGAATTTAGCATTCTATAGAATCTGTATAACAATTTGCAGATAACCAATATGTTACAATACTGTGTGTCTTCCAATCTATAAAATTTATCGTGCTAAAACTGTAAGAAATAAAAAATCTCTATTGTTCGGTATTAAAAGTAATGGATTCCACACTAAAAGATGTCCCCGTCGATAAGCTACAGGGCTAACTGGCTACTCTCACATATTCTTGCAAATATTTAATGAAGCAACAATATAACCCTTAACAAAATCTTTCAGAAAACAAAATATAAATGGCAGCTTCTAACTTGTGAGGCTGATACCCAAATCTGAAAAACATAAGAAAAAAGACTAAACATAGATGCAAAAAAAACTAAACAATGTAATACAAAACTCCCATGCTTGTCTGCAGTAGGATTGCGCCTGTGGACAGACACTGCAATCCAGCCTGGGCAACATAGTCAGACTCTGTCTCTTAACATAATAGTAATAATAATACATTTCATATCCAGCATTTTACCAATAGAATACTGCATAAAGGCAAAGTGTAGTTTATTCCAAGAACACAAGGTACTTAACAAAATAAATTAACATAACTCAACAACATAATTCTATAATGAATAAAAGGAGAAAAATACTTTTATCATCTCTATAGATGCAGAAGGAGAAATTAATAATATGTAATATTATGATACATATTTCTTCACATTAACAATAAAAGGAAATTTATAATATTTTAATGGTTAACTATAAAAAAAGCAAATGTCACATTTAATCATGAAATAGTGAAAGCTTAATCCTGATGTTCTCAAATAAGGCAAGATTGGAAAATAAAAAACGAAGTTAACAGATCATACAGATAGAAAATGAAAATAATCTACAAAGAAAAAATTAAAAATGTGTGAATATACCATGATTGCTGGATACAAGGGCAATAGAGTAAAAGCATTGTGTGTTTACATGCTAGCAGCAAAAAAATAGAAAATAATAATTTAAGTATTATTCCACATGAAGTGTTACTTTAAAATATCAAATACCCAGAAATAAATCTAACAAAAGATTTTAAAACTTCTGTACTTTATACGAATTCCATACTCCCACCTAAAACATTAGCGAAATTAAAGAAAACCTACATACATGGAAGTTCATGCAATTATCATAGCTTGACAGACTTGCTACATTTAAGATGCCAGTTCTATTTGAATCAGTCTACAGATCAATGCGATCATATTTGGTACCACTATATTCACCTCTTTACAACAGTTGTTACCTATCGCAAACACGTATGAATTACTGCCTAACCCATGTTTTTTCTACTTTGTGTAGAAATGTTAAGATATTTTTATTCTGTAAAGAATCTCAGAAAAACACATATGGAAAAGAAAAACAATTTTCCCAGCGTGCTTCTCTACTTGACTCAGTGAGGTTACCTTATCATGCAGTAACTTCACGTAATAAGAGAAATTGTTGGTAGAAGGTGATCTAATACCATGCTCGCTATACTTTTTCTCATTTCAAAAAAGATATTTAAAAGATGAGTAAATGCCATCTCTCAAAGAGGGTCATTTTACAACCAGCTTGCTTTAATTTTATCTGACAGCGCTGGCTTTAGGATACTCTTTCAACACAATAAGTTATTCCACACCAAAATTAAACCAAATCACCAATACTAGGATAGAAAATGATGGATATGGTTGTGAAATGCTTTTAATGGGAAATGGATGAGGAGCTTCTATGAGGCATATTCCACATACTAACTTGTTCTTTCTGTACTATGAGCCCTGAGTTTCTCTTTAAAATGGTGTAGATGGAGAGAAATACAAAAACTTACTAACGTTCACACCTGGAGTTTGGAGTAGAATTCAAGTTTTGTAAGAGATGATGGCCCATTTATCTTTTTATGTAAATCCTCTTGTCCTGATGCTATGAAAAAGAGGTCAATGATGGTGATTCATGATTCTGCACATGGAAGGCCCCACACTGCAATCTCTTCTCACTAAAATTACACTCCTAGGTTGCCAATGGAGATGAAGCCAAGAAATCTGAATTTAACAAGCACTCTGGGAAATAATAATAATTGTTATTACAATTTTAACAGTGTCTAACATTTATTGAGCACACACTTCATAGGCATTATCTTTTCTAATTTTAGAGCACTGCTAAATAGTGTTATTATTGCAATCACTAATACCATGTTACAGATGTGCCAACTAGAGGTCCCACAGCTATGAAGCCAACTTGTAACTATTACACTGAACACAACTCTGAGCATTCATTGAGAAACCCCAGCCTAAACTTTCTCTAGCCAAGGACACCTCATAACTGAGAAGCCATGCCAGCATGGTTTTCTGGAACTAGAGATATGGGAAAGCCAAGAAATAACCGAAAAATACACCAAAGAGGTAAATAGAAGGGAGTAAATAGAAGTGTCTACTGCTTTTCTCATTGCACTTAGCTGCATGGGACTAAGTCACTTTTATTGGTGCTTGTGTACTGGATTTGATGTGGCTGAGTTTCATCTAATTTATTCAGTGATTAATTGTGCCAATTAAACTGGTATAAACTTTTTAAGAGAAGCATTGTCATAGACGATCTAGTCCATATCCCTGTTATTTTAAAGGTAGAGGAAAGCAGACCAAGACAAACAAAATGATCATTTTCAGAATACACAACTAGTCAACCTCAAAACAGCAACAGAACTCAGGCTTCCTAACACTTTGTGCAGTGGTTCTTCTCTTTAATCTTGGAATCAGCCCAGCTCTCGATCCTCACATCAAACTTTTAGAAGTTTTTCATTCTAAATCAAATTACACATATCTCCAGTAAAGGGTAACATTAGAGCAAACTTGCACAAAAAGTAGAAATATTAAGCAAATATAAAGGTTTACATGCAAAACCCCACAATTTTCCTAAAATCATAGAAGCCAGACAACTTCAGTACTGTGACTTTGTTAACAAGAGAGAAATGTTGGTTTATAACTGCTGTAATTAGAAATACCCACATAGTTCCAGTTTCCAAATATGTTTCTTCTTTTTAGGTGTAGATTTTATTTTATTTTATTTTATTTCATTAACTTATTTTTAATTGACAAATAATTGCTTATATTTATGGGGTACAATGAAATATTCTGATCTACGTATACCTTGTAGAAAGATTAAATCAATAGTGCTGCTGGGTTTGAGAAAACATTTTGCTCAGATGGTTTCTGAAAAGCCTTTTCTTCAGTGTTCAAATTAATCAAAGTCAAAATTGTAGTAAAATTGAACATTCACAGAGGAGCCGTGAATGAGTTTAATTACAGCTGACTTCAAAGAAAATCACAGGAATTTACCTGACAGAATTTAGTTCATAATCTAACAGACATAAAATTTATTCTATTTTTACTTGTGATTCACCCATAAAGAAATACAAAACAGTGATTTTCCTCTAAGGCCTTGTTTATAATGAATTTGTCAATGTAAGTGAAGTTTAGTTTTCATATTTTTTCACTTCCCTATGACAGTCCTTGACATTCTTTATAGGAGACAAATTTTATGTTACTACTCCTGGACGAATATCTGGCAGAGAATTAGGGCAATTATGAATACTTCTAAGCTTAGATAATTGATAGTCATTTTTGCTTTATCCTGTTTTTATAACATTTCTAATTGAATAAAGAAAAATAAAAGGCAAAATAAAAGAAATTCTCCTTTTTCCCAGTCATTGTGCATGCATGCGTGCTTGCATGTTTTCCGCCCCTTCTCTACAATGTTTCTCTTCAACATTTTAACCAGGTATATAACTTAAAACTAATAAATCTTTAAGGAAGGAAAGAAGGAAGGAAGGAGGGAAGAAAAGAAGGAAGAAAGGAAGGAAGGAAGGAAGGAAGGAACGAAAGAAGGAATGAAGGGAAGGAAGAAAAGGGAGGATTGGAAAGGAAAAACAAATTATCATTACTCCCAGAAAATAATTTTTTTCTATATAGTACCCTAATGTAATCTACAGATAATTACGAAATTCATGAGAGAGTTGAACAAGTTTGTCAGATATCTAATCAATACAAGAAAAAAAGTAAATTGCATTTCTAATTATCAGTTATGGTTATATAATAAAATGTGTCATTTAAAATGTACACTATTTTTAATAGAAACTAAACTAAGATCCCCTTGAATAAAAGTAATGAGTGCAAGAACCTTAGAGAGAAAATCAGACAATTTTACTTTATAGCCATTAAGGATCATCTACGTAAATATTATTAAAATTTCAACTTCTAATAATAAATTGTATACTAATTTGTTATAATTCTAATAAACTCAGAAAGTATTTCTGGGAGGAGCATGACTGAAAATTGAGAACTCAAATAATATATTCCTCAGAATAGCAAAGAGTCAATATTTATTAACACTTTCATAAAGGAAAATAATAAGACTTGGCTACAGATATCAAGACTTACAATAAAGGTATGGTAATAATGACATTTTGATTTTGGTTTTGTGCAGTGACAGGTAATTGAAGATGGTAGAGGATGGAAGGCATATGAATAAACCCATGTCTAATTTTGGTAGATTTTGATTTAAAATCAGTGGGAATAGAATGATAATTCAAAAGAATAGAACAATTGGTCAAATATAGGAGAAAATAAAAATTATTTATCACTTCATTATATTCACAAAAATAAGGTTTTAAACATTTAAGAGTTTAAATGTAAAAACTTTATAAACAAATTAATATTATAGAATCTATTTATGACAAAAACTTAAGTAACACCTTAAAAGAACCAAGTTAAAGGAAAGACATACAAATGTGAGTACACAAAAATTAAAAAAAAATCTATTTATTAAAAGCTACCGTAAGGAGAGTGAAAGCACAAAGCAGAAAACTAGAGAATATTTGTAATATGTAAACCTGACAAAACAACCAGAACACAAAATGAAGCTCTGTAAATCAATACAAGAGACTGATTTCATAATAGAAAGATGGGCAAAATGGATGAAAAGCGATTTCATAGACAAGAAAACAGAAATGTCCAGTGAACTTTTTTTTTTTTTTTTGGGACAGTCTCGCTCTTGTCGCCCAGGTTGGAGTTCAATGGCGCGATCTCGGCTCACGGCAACCTCCATCTTCCAGGTTGAAGCGATTCTCCTGCCTCAGCTTTCTGAGTAGCTGGGATTACAGCCACCTCCCACCATGCCAGGCTAATTTTTGTATTTCTAAGAGTGACGGGGTTTCACCATGTTGGCCAGGCTGGTCTCGAATTCCTGACCTCAGCCGATCCACCCGCCTTGGCCTCCCAAGTGCTGGGAATACAGGCGTGAGCGACCACGCCTGGCCCAGTGAACATTTGTTTAACCTCAAATGCAGTAAGTGGAATGAGATTGAAAAACAAAATGAAGCATAACTTTACCCTCATTCAATTGGGAAATTAAAAAAAAATATACACTTAAGATACCAGTCTGTATCAAGTTTGGCAACATAAAGCAAAAACACTGATAAAATGATAAAGCAAAAACACTTGCATCAATGATGTTGAAATAATAATCCAAAGTTACATGGAAAATTTGATTAGTTCTAATTTGTAACTTTACAGTAAATACGCAAGAATATATATAACCGAAATAAACTCTTGCACATGTACATCAGGAGCGGAGTGCCAGAAAGTGCAAAGCAGCATCATCCACAATAGAAGCAGCAATAACAGTTAGAAGACCAAAAACCAGAGAAATAAATCATAGCGTAGTCAAATTGTAAAATAGTCTATAGCAATGCACAGGAGCGAACTATAGTTTCATGAAACAACATGGATGTGAAATACAAAATACTGAAGAAAAAAGTCAAGTAATTTTGAATATTTATAGTGATTTCATGTACATGAATGTTAAAATACATAAAGCTAAAAATACCGTAAAGGAACGCATGGATTTGTGGTCACATGCTAAGAAGAAACAAAAAAATATTAAGAGATAAAATGTTTTTTTCTCTTAGTTGGATAGAGGTTTCTATGCTCAGAGAGAAGCAGACTGAAAATTACCGATTAAAATTATTGGTAATTTTCTGTTGTTAAACTAGTTGTGTGTATACATGTGTTTATTTCATTAACATTATTAATTAAACTTCAAACACCTAGTATAGAGATATTAATTGTGTGCATAATGTAAAATATATAAAAGGCCTTTTGATAGATGATATAAAAATTAAGCTTTTGCAAGAAGAAAAAACTACACACTAAAAGTTGCACACAAAAAAAGCTTACGATAGGATTTCATTTACACAACGGCCAGACATGGGTAAAATTTTCTATGAAGAAGATCAAGAAAATTATGATTAAAACATTCAGTGAAGGGAAGAATTATGATCCAGAAGTGCCTTTCTTCGGCTGGATAGTAGTTTCTTATGTTGTCGTTTTATCTTTAGACTTTAAACTATACACACATATTATATATAGTCTATTGTATGCATTTCATGATATAAACTTAAAAATAAAAGAACAGGAAAGAAAGAAGAAAGGAAGTCAGATGCAGGTCTTTTTACTTCAAAAGGAGATGACATACAAATGGAGGTGTTTCAAGCTGCTCATGTAATAATAAACAGTTTTACAAAATAAATGCAGGTATATCACTTCCACCATGACATCCTTCAGTGAGTTCTCAAATTAGCAATTTATATTTGAGGTTTAATTATCTTGGGCAAGTCCATGTGCTTGTAATTCTGATTGATATTACATCCAATATAATACATCCATATTGATTGTCTTTAGTTGTAAATGAGTGGTCAGTTTTTATTAGTAGTAGATCACACACTCCGTGGCTTTAATCTTTCATTCTCCCAGATTTAAACTGGATCACGTTGTATGTGAGGGAAAGTGAAATGTGTCGGATATTTTTTCCAGAAACCTTGCTTATACAGTAAAATAGTTGTGCTGCTATTCTCTGAATTAGAGTACTCTGAAAGAAGACCCAATTTTGGGGGAAGTCTATGTTTTGGACTTCGTGACTCTTTTGTCTTCCTCAATGACATTGTAATAGACTCTATCATCAATCTTTACTATGTCATCCATCCTCAGGTTGACTATGGAGTCCTGTTAGCGTCTAAGACTCCATCAGTCTAAATAATTCCTTATAAAGAAGTCCTTACACTCTTAATGATGAGCATCTTAAACTGAATAAAGAGATAGTACTTTAAGTGCCAAAATCAATAAAATTGATATCAAATTAATTTCTGTATAGAGAAAGCAATTCCCTTAATGCAATGTGACCAGCTGTGTATCAGGCTTTTCCTCTGGTGCATTTGCTTAATCTCCAAGTCACATGACCCTTTCATTTCCGCTTCACTGTCTGTTGATGTCTTCAGAGCTACACTTCTTACCTCAGGCTTCTTTCCCATCCAATTTATCCATGAATTTGCTGCCGCATTAAGCTTCCTAGAACCTAAGGTAGCAGATGGGCTGCTATTCACTACTGGAGGAATGCACCAGGTGACTCAATCCATCTTGTTATAAACAGCTACCTTTTGTTTCTGAACTCCAAAAGCAAATTATCCGCATCTGTCTTAGGGTACTTGGAACATTCCCTGGGCATCTCGACTATGAACTATGAGTCAATTTATTGTTCCTCTTGCTTTTAGTATGTGGCTTACTGCCTGTCATTCTGCTTTACACATAGTTCATGCTCAGGGAAGTTTGGTTAAAAATACATGAATTAATTAATTTGAGAATGAACTGATTTTTCTCATTTATTGATTGAGTCATTTATTCATCCATTCAACTACTTTTTGCTAAGTGTCTAACGTATGTCAGTTATCGTTTTATATACTGGGAACAGAGCAGTCATGAAGGCAAATTTCTACCCTCAAGGGATTCATGTTATTACAGGCCTAACTGAAATTTGGTAATAAAATAAATAAATATATATGGACAAATAGGAAAAACGTCACAGATACTAACAGGGTAAGATAATAGGAAAATGAAAATGAAAGAATGGTGTGGGGGGATGATTGTGTGTGAGGCATTTATTGTAGATGATGTGACTGACATAGGCATCTATGTTTTCCAAAATGGTGATGTTTGAGCTGAGATGTGAATGTTGAGAAGTAGCCAACTGTGAGAAAATTTGGGAGGAAAGCACTCTAGGCAGATGAACAGCAAGGGCCGGAACCCTATGCAGGAACCAGCTTGGAATTTTCATCAAGCAGACTTGGTGGTTCTAGATGGAGTGAAACAAACTGTATTATTTGAGGTGGTATGAATGACCAGGGCAAAGACTATACCACACGGGCCTTGTAGAGCAAGATAGGGGTTTGAGACATATTGTAGGGAGGATAAAAAGCCATTAGAAGATTTTGAGCAGTGAGCGTTAAGAATGAATTGTGAAATTGTGATAGGGAGTGGAGTTGTAGACTACTACATTAATCTGTCAGTGGCTTCAATTAGAATGGAGACAGTCGTGACAGTGTGAGATGAATCAATACAGCCATTCACACCAAGGCACAGCCAACAACGTGGGCCAGTGGATTAACCTTCTTTCTCAGTCCTAACTACATAAGTCTGAGAATATGAGAAATTGTGCTGAAGAAAAGTAGCTAAGAAGAGGCACCACAGGGATCAATGTGGGGCTAGATAACATTGAATGCATACCCCACAACTCCAGCAGAAATGGAAAAAAATGATCTTTCAGAACTAAATTATAATATCAACATATTTGAAATCAAATCAGTGATGCTCAACTGTTTCTAAAGAGAAGATATACCTCTATTAATTGTCTGGAAATTTATTAAACTTCTAACTGATTTACACCTGGGAACTTGGTAAACCGTAAAAATACAGAGAGAAAAATAATCTCAAAGGTCAAATCAGCAGTGATCTTAAAAGGAGAATTCTCAGCTTAAGGACATTTTTTTTTTCTGAACCTGGCAAAATAACTGTTACTTCTGTGAAAGATACATTAAACTTTTTAGCTGAATGTCACTGAACATTTATTGAGCCCTGATTCCCTGTTTGCCACATACTTTTCTGATTAAAAATGCATACTCATAGCAGGAGATCTTAACCTGGAACCCATGGTTGGGCTTCAAGTCACCATTAAATCTCTGCATTTATGTGCAAATGTTCATTTAAATTTGCTAAGGGAAGGTCAACATGTTTGACTAAATTCCCAGAGAGCTTTATGATACCATAAAGGGTAAGTACGCTTGGCCTATGGAGAGAGAAAGTAATGGTAGTTACTTTTTAATCCTTACTTTGTCTCAAAAGTGAGATGAGAAAGGCCACTTCAGATTCAGATTTTGTCCCTTAGCTCTTCTTACATTGGTCTTTTTATTCAGTTTTGAACTTAGTTGTAATTATCTTACAACCTGTGTTAGAGCTTTCTTTTCCCATGCTGCTATAACTCTACCATGGTAGCTGACTCAAACCCTTGGTGGCTTCCACAATTTGCATGCCAATTTTGATCTTCCCTGAAAGTCATGTGCCCATCTCATTCATCCCCAAGGTCAACTTTATACTTAGACTTCTTTTGAAATAGATGAAAATGCATTGTGCAAAGTAGGGGCATGAGGTTGAGGGAATAGTCATGTGTTACCATATTCCTTTCTACTTTTCCCAGCCCTAGACAGAACTAGATGGATCTATGAAATCTAATTGTAATTTTTGGTAAACTATTATCAAATACTTGAATACTTAATTTGTATTAGACACATTCAGATGTTGCCTTATTTAATTCTCAAGAAGAAATGAGAGCCACTTCTCACAAAAGACTGAGAATTAAATCTTGCAGATGAGAGTTGGTATGGAGAAACTTGCTTGGATCTATTCCAATTAGCACTACTCATTTGTTAAAAGAAGAAATTGCGCTAGGAAATTCATAGCATTATTACAATATATCTCTAAAAGAGTACCTACATTTTGGATTGTTATCTTTATTAAAAATTAGGAAAGAGAGGACCAAAGACAGTCAATAACATGTTGAAGCCTAGCTAGGCAATAGTGAAATGATTCAAACCAATTCTAAGATGTATGCTCTTTCTCCTACAAATGAAACTTAGTCTCTTGACTATTGAATTAATGTTCTTTCCACTACTTATGATAGTTTTCACTCACATTTAAATATCTCAGTTTAAAGTCATATAGTCATACACATTAATTTATTAAAGTTTTGCAGCTTTTTAAATACAAAAACCAAGTTAACATACATCCTAAAAATTCACAGATCTGGTAACGGAAAGTCATCTGATTTTTAATCCAATGCTCTTTCTATAATGTAGCAATGCTTTTCATCTAATGAGCACAAATAGAAACTATCTCAAAAACAAATAAACTTTGAAGAATATTTTTACAATGCAGCCTGTGCAGTTTTTAAAGCCTACCTTCACTGTTTCCCAAGTCAAAATAATTGATGCAGTCATTTTGTAGAGCACCTCTCAGGAAACTGTCTTCCAAGCTATTTCACATCTGGCCCTTCTCCTCACAGATGTTTCTAGTAGTAAAAATAGCTGAGGAGAAATAAGATTAAGATAACAGCAAGAATCTGAGATTGGAAATGTGCCTTGTAATATATTTTCAGACTATAGTTTTTTATTTAGCAGCAGACATTCTAGAAATATTGTTACCAAGAATATAGAAAGATTTTCAAAACTTTCAGAGAGATGATTGTCTGAAATCAGAATTGCATGCATGTGGAATCACATGAGTGCTCTTTAATAAGTAATAGCCATGGAATAAATCATGTAAAGGGTGATGATTAGTTTAGCTATCATTAGTCACTTGCAAAAAGTGTGTATTAGTTTCTTTTTTTTTTTTCTGCTTTCATAACAAACTATAAACCTTGTAGCTTAAAACAACACCAATTCATTACTTACAGTTCTGCAGGTCAGAAGTCTGACATGGGTCTCCCTTGGTGTTCCCCTCTAGACGCTATAAGGAAGAATAAGTTTCCATGCATTTTCAGCTTCTAGAGGTTGCCAGCATCCCTTGGCTCATGGCTTTCTAACTCAATTTTCTAAGTCTGTAACAGTAGGTTGAATAAATCTCAAATCATATCTCTCTGACTGCCTCTTCTGCCTCCCACTTTCATTTTTAAGGACTCTTGTAATTATGTCTGGATTATCCAGAGCAATCTTCCTTGGTTAAGATAAGCGAATTAACAATTTTAATTCCATCTTAACCCTGATTTCCCTTGGTCTTGTAATGTAACATATTCATAGGTTCTGAGGATAAAGATGTGGTCATCTTTGGGGGACTGTTTCTGCTTTCTTCAGATATTAAGCAGGAATATACTATTCACATCATATGAAAGTCCCCCATTCAACCCAGCCAGTCAGAAATGCTTGCTAAGTGGTAGCTCTGCAAATACGCGACTGAGGAGATGTAGTTCCGAGCTCTTTTCTTGTCAATGAGGGTTAGCTTATTTTAGCTTTGTTCATCGAAGGTATGAAGAATGTCAGTTTATTTTCACATTCAGCCTAAATCAATGCTCTCTCCAACCCAGCCTAAACCAATATTCTACTCTCATTCAACTTCCCTAAATTTCCCAAACAAGCCACATCATATATTAATTAAAAAATCAAAGTATTTTTGACTCACTGAATACCTTATAATTATCATTAGCTTCATTCCACAGCATTTATTGGATACCTTTTATTTGTCGGGAAAATAAAATAACCAAAAATTTCACTTTCTATGGAGCTTGCCTTCTGCGGAGACTGAGGGGAAACAGATGAAAATTAAATATAATAAATTAATAGTATGTTAGAAGGCCATAAAATACTCAGAAAAAGTGAAGTTTTTTAAAAGTGAAACATTCTATAGCAAATGCTGAGCTAGGTGAGAGATGGGCTGTTGAAATTTTAAACAGGAAGTCAGCATAGCCTTTGCAAGAAGGCAGTATCTGGACAACAATCTTGGTGTGGAGGAAGCTGTTCACATGGATAGCTGGAAGGAGAGCGTTTTGTGACAAGACTGTGGAAAGAGGCTTCTGAAAATAAAAACAACCTCTTTTGGCATCACTTGTTCAGATTTTGATTGGGTTCCCAGTTTTACATCCAAATTATTAGGATTTCTATGATCGATGAGAAATCTGGGATTTAGGAGGTGGAAAAGATTTAGGGACTAACTCCAAGGACAAAGAGGATTCAGAGGTCTCAAGCAAACAGCAGCAGCTGAGTAAGACCAGAGAGCAGTCCTTGCAAGGAAGCCAGGGTTGCTGAGCCAAAGGAGTGGGGGCAGAGACAGCCAACCAAGATGCTTCGTTTTGTTTTTGAAGGTTCTTATAAATATTTAGCAAAGTGACTGGGGAAATCTAATCTAGGATTGGAAATATGAAAAATTCTGAGCATCTGGACATTATAGTACCCTGAAGAAATGGATCCTCTGTGATCATCAGTAAGTGAGAAAAACATTAGAGGCTCGGAGTCAAGTTGGGTCCTGTTCAGATTGTGGCTGGGAGTCTGGACAGGTTTGCCAGGCACAACAGAAAGAAAAGAATCCATACCCTCCAACCGTCCAACTTTTCATTTTCACTGTATCCAATCTACCTAGCGTCTCCTTTCCTCTCATCATCATCCTTACTGGTCTGCTGTAAATCTCTCCCCTTCCGAAACCTTTTTCTATCAACATTTCTCACCCACTTAAAAAATGCCAGTGACCCCAAATTGCTCTCTGAATTTAGCATAAACTTCTTAATATTGCATTCAACTGCTTCCATAATCTAGCACCCATTGACAATGTCCACGTTATCGCAATTGACATTTCTAGGCATTTTACTCTCCAGTCATGCACATGATGGATTGTCAAACTACGCCTCACTTCTCACCTATCCATGACTTTGCTTCTCGTGCCTTTGCTGTCTATCAAAGTACTTCACTACTTCAAAGCCCAGTTAAAATGTGATTTCTTCAGGAATGTCATTTCTCATTGTCTCAGACAAAATAATCTCTAACCTCAATATGTTTTTACCTCTGTTATGACTGCATGTTGCCATTATAACTTCCTTCAAGGCAGGCACCTATTTTACTCTTTTTTATAGCTTTCCAACATCCAGCTCAATCATTAGAGAGTGAACTGTAAGAGTTTTGTTAAATGAAGACAGGAAACAATAAATGCCAATAACAGGTAGAATATTGCCTTCATTCTAAATCTGAAATTGAGAGTAATTAAAAAGTAATAAAGACAAATTTGTTCTAATGATTATAATGTGACAAATTATTTAATCTTTCTTTAATCTAAGTTAATTTACCTTTATTTTCAAAAAAATTAAATAAACTATATTGAATATGTGCTATTGACCTTTACATTCTGGTAAATTCTTGTTTAGTTAAGCTGATATTTGCTCATCCACTGCCACTTTATAAATTTTTCTTGCCAGAAATGGTTTAACTTATTGCTCTCTTTCATGTCTTAGCTTCTTATTTCTGTTCTAAATTAAAGGATATCTATGAATTTAAAATAAAAGTATACCTGATAAAATGGCAGCTTTGTTTTAAGACTAATCAAATAAAAAAGATGGATAATAACTGCCAATTAGCAGGCACTTAACATACTTACTCAATTCTTTACATCCAATATTAGCAACCCTCCACTTTCTATTGTAGATATTGTCATTAGTAATATGTTTTAAAGATGCAGATATTACAGCTCAACAAATTAAATAATTTGCCGAAGGTCATGCAGCTTCTAAGAGACAGAAAAACAACTTCTAGTCAGTAGATTGATTCTAGAGCATCTAACTTTCTTCTCACTTCTTGATTACAGAGAATCCACTTAAACAGGGAATTATGATGTCCAGATGCTCGGGACTGTCCATGTTTCCTATTCTAGATGAGTTTCCCATGGTTACTTTGCTAACTATTTACGAAAGCTTTCACAGGCAAAACTTGAATCAAGGATTATTGAAAGCACCTTTGAATGGGTGCCAGGGCTGTAATGGTCAGTTATTAATGATTTCTAAATTAGCTGTGAGATTGCCTTAAATCCCAAAGATGGTTATCATTAGTGATTTACTTGTAATGCAATCTATTATAATGCAATGGAATTCTATTGTGGCATTCACTTAATAGGTTGATTTATTTTGGATAAAATACATTTCAGATATTCCATTCATTTCACTGATGAAGTATACCTAGAATGTAGAGCTGGAAAGTACTTGAAATATCATGTCATCAAGGTCCTTGTTTGGTGGATGAAAGCAGAGGCTCAAGAGGATAAAAGACCTGTCCAAGGTCAACGTGCTTGCCATTCTGCCGGCTGGGCCCAGAGCCAGTCATCTTCCCTCTATGACACTTGGCTCATTTTCTCCCCAAAGTCCTGCCAGAAACAAGTAACTTATTGAAAACCAGTTTAATTCCAAGTGGTGATAGTTACTTCCCTTAATAACCTAATTAACTGTATTGCCAATTCATGCCAGGTTACAAATCTCATGCAAGCTGAAATTTTTATACAAGTTGCCTGCCTGCATCTAATTTTGAGATTTGTTTTCTGTCTCTTTCTTTAAAGACAGAAGAAGAGGCCAGGCATGGAGGCTCATGCCTGAAATCCCAGCACTTTGGGAGACTGAGGAGGGCAGATCACCTGAGGTCAGGAGTCTGAGAGCAGCCTGACCAAAATGGAGAAAGCCCATCTCTGCTAAAAATACAAAATGAGCCAGATGTGGTGGTGCATGCCTGTAATTCCAGTTACTTGGGAGGCTGAGGAAGGAGAATCACTTGAACCCAGGAGGCAGAGGTTGTAGTAAGCCGAGATCACATCACTGCACAGCCTGGGCAACAAGAGTGAAAATCCGTCTCAAAAAGAAAAAAAAAAGAAAAAAAAAGAAGAAGAAATGGCTTCAAACTATGAGTTATTTTTAGTTATTACTTTTAGTCTTCTACGCATGAATTACTAAGCTTATTTTTTTCCTTGATACCTTCTTTACCTTGACATACTTTTAAGATGTATATGTTCTTTTCCTTTTGTTCTTATAAATAGTAATTAATGTTATGCTTCCATTTAGTGACTTTAAAATTTTTTCCCATAAAAACTATAAGTATTTGGTACTGATCTCTAATGTGCCCTTTCTCAGTTTGACTTGTTATTTATTATACCTTGAATGTTATTTATTATACCTTGAATACTCGAGTGGATGGGCTCTGGGGGGAAACATCCCAACTTTCTCTCCTGGATTCAAAGGTGCCAGCTATCTCAGATAACTCAATGAGTTATTTGTGTTTCATTTCTCTCACACTTGAAATGGAAAGAGTATTTATAAAGTTTTGGTAAGGATTAATGAGAAATTCACATAGAGTGATAGACATAATGCCTAGTATTTTGTATGAACTGAGTAATTTAATGTGTAACAGTAGTAGTTAAAGTAATTCAAATTATTGACTGACTTTTTTCTAAAAGTATCACTATGAGTATTTTATTTTTTAGAGGAAAACTAATTATGGGTGAAAAAATACGAATTGGAGGGCATTTCTGGTTACTACGGGAAGAAATTAATAAAGTACCTATAAAGGTAGAGGAAATGGGGAATATTGACATGCAACCATGATGAAGTAACTAGTATAGTGTTTGCACATCCACCGTAAAAACTATAAAATGGAGCAATATATATATATGAGGCAACTGGATTCATACATCAGATTGCAGGCAGCACAGCTCCGAGATACTTGAGAGAATGGGAACATGTAAACTGGGGCCCATGTTTGCCCGGGCTATCTGATAGAAGACACTGGCTGCTGTGGCACGGGGAAGTGGAGCCCAAGGCAAGAGCTCTGGGAAGGTGGACATTCAGGGCAGCTGAAGAGACTGGTATTTGCAAAGAATATGAGAAAAAAATAGAGTGGGGCAGAGGAATTTGTGGAAGTCTATGATACTTAAGAAGTGCCAAGGGAAAAAAACCGGCTTTGGAGTCAGTCAAGTGTAGGTAATCTGGGCTGAGAGCTGAGGTGTGCATGCGTTGTTTGAAGCTCCCTAAGACCATCAGAAAGTGCCACTTGTCGGGTTCGGAGATAAATAGAAATATCGTAAGACAAGAAATGCTAAGACATATTGTATTGTCAAGACAGCCACATAAAGAGGCCGTTTTGAGGCCCTCGGGCATTAAGTTGAGAAGTCAGAAATGTAATGATTTAAGAGTAAAAACCCTGCTCTACAGTTAAAAGCATGTCCTGCCTGGGCACCGTGGCTCACACCTGTAATCCCAGCACTTTGGGAGCCCGCGGTGGGTGGATCAATTGAGGTAAGGTGTTCAAGACCAGCCTGGCCAACATGGTGAAACCCTGTCTCTACTAAAGATACAAAAATCAGCCGGGCATGGTGGCGGGCGCCTGTCATCCCAGCTATTCAGGAGGCTGAGGCAGGAGAATTGCTTGAGCTTGGGAGGTGAAGGTTGCGGTGAGCCAAGATCACGCCACTGCACTCCAGCCTGAGAGCCTGAGACTGTCTCAAAACAAAAACAAACAAAACAAAACAAAACAAAAACATATCCTAAGATTAAAGAGAAAAGAAACAGACTCACTCTAACAAAAAATAGAAGCACGCCTGGTAGGATCAAAATTATATGCCAGGAATTCATCCACCTGTGAGAACACAAGCCAACACCCATTCCATGTAAACACCACAATCCAGTCTCCTTAGAATGTGCAGAAAATCAAGAAAAGGTAGCAATGAGAGCAGACACTGACCTGTACCAGATGTTGGAGTCAGTTGACCAGGACATTGAAGAAGCTGTCATTAATAACTTCTTCAAGGACTTAAGAGGAAAAATGGTTAACACTGAGGAAAACATAGAGAACCTCATCAGAAAGTGAAAACTATATAATAAAGAACAAATAAAAATTCTAGAAATGATAAAAAACTTCTGACATTAAAAAAATGAAAAACAAACAGGCAACAACAAATAAAACACTGGATGACCTTAACAGCACATTGAAAATGGAAAAGAAAAGTTTGTATTTAAATGCATATCAGTAGAATTATCTCATGTGAAGTACAGAGAAATACAGGTGGGAGTAATGAACAGGGGTCCTGGTGGGCACTATCATTGTTCTAACTTGCTTTTAATTGTTGTTCCAAGAGGAAAGAAAAAGAGAATGGAACAAAAAATATATATTTAAAACATAATGGCCACACATTTTTAATATATGGTAGATGTGATAGTTCATGTTGTACTATGGCCCCTTTTAGGCATGGCTGGAATGGCTGGGATGTTGGGTACCATGTCAGAGGCTGCACACAGCAGGGGGTCCCTGGAACCTACCCCCTGACCCCCAGGAATCCTTTTTTCCCTTCTAGGCCTCTGACCTGTGATGGGAGGGGCTGCCATGAAATTCTCTGACATGACCTGGAGAGAGACATTTCCCCCATTGTCTTGATGACTAACAGTCAGCTCCTCATTACTTATGCAAATTTCTGCAGCTGGCTTGAATTTCTCCCCAGAAAATGGGCTTTTCTTTTCTATTGTGTCATCGAGCTACAAATTTTCCAAGCCTTTATACTCTGCTTAGTCTTGAACACTTACCACTTAGAAATTTCTTCCCCCAGATACCCTAAATTATCTCTCTCAATTCAAGTTTCCACAGATCTCTAGAGTAGGGGTAAAATGCCACCAGTCTATTTGCTAAAGCATACAGTGACCTTTGCTCCAGTTCCCAAGAAGTTCTTCATCTCCATGTTGACCCCTTCAGCCTGGAGTTCATTGTCCATATCGCTATCAGCATTTTGGTCAACGTCATGCAACAAGTCTCTAAGAAGTTACAGACTTTCCCACATCTTCTTGTCTTCTGAGTCCTCCAATTCTCTACCCAAGATGGGGTAATTTATATAACGAGTGAGTCTCACGAGATATGACGGTTTTATGTGTCTGGTATTTCCCCTGCTTGAGGTCATCCTTTCTCCTGCCGCCCTGTGAAGAGGTGACTTCCACCACGATATTAAGTTTCCTGAGACCTTTCCAGCATGCTGAATTGTGAGTAAATTAAATCTCTTTCCTTTATAAGTTACCCAATCTTGGGTATTTCTTCATACCAGGATGAGAAAGACTAATACAATAAATTGGTACTAAGGGAGTAGGGCACTGCTATAAGGATACCCGAAAATGTGGAAGTTACTTTGGAACTTGGTGAGATGGGGAGGGTGGAACAGTTTGGAGGACTCAGAAGAAGATAGAAAAATGTGGAAAAGTTTGGAACTTCCTAGAGAATTGGAGGACTCAGAAGACAAGAAGATTTTTGCTTTAGACTTTCAATCATCATTTGAACGGATACAAATAAGATAAATGTGTCATGTTTAATTTTCATGTTTACTATTTAGTTTCTCCATGACAGAGCAACCCACCTCTTCCTCTGTGTCTTCAATCTTCTCTTTCCTTCTGTTTATTATTTCCATATTTTTTCAATTGTGTATAGATAAATGCAGATTTCCATTTGATGTGGATTGACTTCCATATTTGGGGTTAGGCCTACAAAGGTGCATCTTTTCTTCTGTCAGGCTATTAGTTTGTAAAAGTGAGTCAATCTACTCAAAAATTATACTGGTTTGGGGTTGTGTTATTGTTCTCTGAAAGTAAGAGATTCTTCTCTGATGTTCTCAGAGAAGTAACAGCCTACAGAAAATGCCCCCTCTAGGAATTGAGGGTCTTAGTCCAACAAGACAGACATCCTCAGAAAACTTGGCATACCAAGTCCCCCAAGAAGCATGAGATGCTAGCACATTTACGTTAGGGGTAGCTGTATCTGGGAGATGACTGGCCACCTTTTCGTGAGGGTAGGAGGTTCTACAGATGCTTAGGTAGTATTGCATGCACGGTCGGTCACTTACATTCTGAACTGAAATCGTTCATTAGGAATTACCAGCCAGACTGGAGGGCTGGTTGCACAACCAGCTGGATACGTTTTTAAGCCTTCTGGCCTTTGCCAGCTGTAATCAGCATAGTAGTCTTGTGCCTCTCAAATGGCTGGACTGATAGGGCCTGTGGGTTCCTGATTGTGCACTTGTCCTCCATCACTGTTCATGTCATAGCATTTTCCCATTGAGACTATCTCTTACAACTCTTTTTCTCATCTAGAACATCTGTTTTAATTAGTGAAATCAAGAAATGGTTGCACATATTTGAAACATTAATTTTACAATGTACTGAACAGTATCAGTTGCAACTACTTCAGTGTGTATAATGTACAGAATGTACATCAAATACAATACGATGCAATTTATGTTAAAGACCACAATGATGAAGACAGTGGATTGATTAGCTACACTACTGTGACCTGAAAAAGTGTCAGCAATGTTGAGGAACCACTGATGACCCTGAAAGGGGGTGACAAGTCAACTATAGTCAAACCATTACAAGTAAGGGGACCAGCACCTCATGACATGTGACCTCTTTCTTTGCAAGACAAATGGACAAGCCTTTGGCAGGGGTTACAAGCCAGGCATAAACTCTAATAAAATGTTGACTTTATTAGAAACATAACATCCTTTTTATTTGTTAAACAATTATTGTTTGACTAATAGAGGGATTCCATATGGCCAATCAGTTAATAAAGTTCCAAGAAACAAGCCTCTATATTTTGTCAGGATTTATTAGCCACTGCTCTTGGGAGACATATGATAGCACCATTTAGATTGAGGCTTCCAACCTGCCAACTAACAGTACATTATAAAACTTTAGACATCAAAAGAAGAGACTCTGTGCTAAATTTTTACCCGCTGGTGGAAAGTAGTAGGGCAGTTTGTGGCAGTGCCTCCAACAGAAACATTTTCTGTAACACTTTGTGCACATCCACAGTACGAGCATGTGATATATCAATTTCAATCCTACGATTTTACAATAGTCTCTTGAACAGGCTTGCAGGTCTCACTGGTGAGCCACTTTAACTTTTGTTTTCCTTTACTATAAATTTTGCATATAAAATTTGCATTAAAACAAATAAAAAAACAACAACAAAAAGTTTAACCAAGACAGTTGAGGAATTACAACTGCAATTACCAAGATACCGTCTTTTCTCTTTGTCGGAAAATTCAGGGAATTCAGGAGAATGTAGAGGAGGCCAGTCGGCCAGGGCAACCAGAGCAGCAGGAAAGCATCCTTCCTTAGAGCTGCTTAGGATAGGATGATGGGAGAAGGAAAGATTAGGGATGCATAAGGGGCGACTTCACACCAGGAAGAACAGGGTAACACTCACTTTGAGTTTTACCGGCTGAAAACCCAGCATCAACAGATCGACTTTTAAGAAAAACTAAGATACTCTTTGGGAAGCCGCTTTCAATTCTACTTCGTATTGTTCAGTCTACTGACTGCTCTCCCACTCTGGCTGGTAATTCCTAATTAGTGCTATCACTAAAGATAGCACACACTATCTGACCTTGGGAAGTCTTCTCATATCCCCTAACCTGGCCTATTCAGCCCCTTAACAGGTAGGACACTGGAGGATGCTGATGCCGCCTCCAGCTTGCTTGAGGGAGTGATGTGCTACCAGGTCGTAGAGAGTCTTATAATTCCCTATAACCTCATCCGCACAGCCTCTGCTGCCCTTTAGCTAAAAACCAGTGGGGCCTTACTGACCTCACATTGAGTGACACATTTTTCAACAGTCCAGCAAGGCCTAGACAGTAGTAACTATTGCATCTGCTAAGCTGGCTGATCATGGTTTCATACAATTTTCTGGAAAAGTCACAGTGAGCCCAATAGCTTGAAATAATGGATTACTTACACAGGACAGCATATGCAAGATCAGTATGGTATCCATTTTCCACTGTCCACAGGGTAACATCAAACAAGGAAACAGAAGATAGAAGATAGAAGACACAGAGCAACAGGTGGTTGCTCTGTTATGAAGAAGCTAATTCCATACTGCTGCTATACAGCTGATAGCCTGAAGCTGTTTCCCAAATGTGTAGGAAGGGAGTGTGAGGGGTAGAAATTCTCATGCTATGCCAGAATTGGGGAGTTGGGTAAGGAAATGCCTCATGGCAACCTCTCTTAAGATGGGGAGCTTTTTGCAAGATATGGAAGCTGATTACTGCCTGTCAAGCCCAAATACAGCTATGCCCAAAATAAATTCTGTGCCAACATCTCCTACTTCTTGGAGGCCTTGATGCCCCAAGTCCCATAAAGGGGTCTGATCCCAGTTCATGGGTGAACCAGATAAATGAAAGACTCATGAAGTAAACTGGGCCGCAAAGCTGTGGAGTCATGGAGAGAATTGTTAAACACTATGTATGCAAATCGAAACTCAAGTCTCTGGGCAGAGGTGCAGACTGTGGGGCCTGTGCTGGAAAGCACATCCAAAATGCATCTTGCTGCACTTTAATTAACTGATGGACAACAGCAATGAGCTGACAGTATGATCCAGTGCCTGACAGTGAGAAGATGAACGATTATGTCCCCCAAACCAAATATATTGTGTTATCAAAAACAACAAATATTTTCTAGGTTTTTGGGGTTCTCTAGTCAAGGTCTCACAAGCCGGCAAACAGGTTGTTGACTGGGCTGCATTCTTATCTGGAGGTCAGGTTCTCTTATAAGAACATTCAGGTTGTTGACAGAATTAATACCTTGTCGTTGTCAGACAGTCTTTCAGGCACTAGAGGTAGTCCATCTCTATGAGCAGTACAAAGCATGGCTGTTTGCTTCTTTGGGGATATGGGGAGGGCATCTCCTCTTCAAAAGGGGCCTCAGTCTTCTTTAGAGCTTCCATGTGACAAAGTCAGCATCATTATGATAAAATATCTTCAAATTAACTTAAAATCACCAAATTTGGGAACTTACTTGCCTCTAAAAATATTCCCTTTGCTTTTGCCATAGAATTTAACCAATTACAGGAATGATCTTGAATGACATCTTTACTGGTCCTCTTCCTACTCAAAGGAGGAGATTATTCAGTGCATGGAGAGCAGAAATATTGGAGGCCATCTAAGAAGTATGTCTTACTTTGCAGGCTTAGGTAGAATTACCAGGGCTTTCAGAATCACTGGCGAAGTGATCTGCGTTACACAATGTATACCCACTGAAACATTTTTCTAAGGTGTAGAAAAGAACCATATTTTTCATGTAATATCATGAAGGCATGTATAAATTGCCCTACAGAGTATTTGTTTCTCAGAATTTGCTTAGAAATATATATATATATATATATATATTATTTCTAGTAGTAGCAGCACATGTGCAGTAGCAGCAGAATAATGAGGCTGCAGGACAATATCTGTACACATCGCCTCTCAACCAAAGCCCTCATGCTTCCACATGATGCTGTTCTGGCAAAGTAAGTCTTAATCCATTTTTATTAATTGATACATTGAGGTTCTTTTTCTTGATATATGTTAAAATTACATAATGTGAAATTTTAGGCATACATCTAGAACAAAGCATTTTCTCACTCTGAGCATCAGTTTCCTAATCTTTAAAATGAAGTTATTGCATATGTGAACTCTAAAGTCCTCCCAACCCTGAGTATTTTCAGAATCTAAACTTAGACCAAATATGCTTTACATCATTAATAAGAGGAACTTTGAAAATTAGGATGGTGCTTCATAAAATCCTCTTTAACTTTTATGTACTACTGACTCTTCTTTTATAGAACTTTTGAGTAGATTATTAATATTGCCATCTTAAAAATATCTAGGTTTTACTGATATAGATGAACCTGGATCAACTCTATTTCTCTCATTTTTCTTATGTATTCAATTACCTTCCAATATCATGGCAGCTCTTCGAAATTTTCTCTGGATCATATGTCTTATCCCAGACATATATCTGAGCTCATTTGGAATTTAACAGATGAATGCATGATGCTTATATTAATCTTCTACTGAACTGAAATTCTTTTTTTAGAAAAGAGTAATAAAATTTCCCAGGCCCAAAGTAAAATAATTACATATTTTCTTGAAATAATGGCTTTCCAAACTACTAATAAAAATTGGAAATATTATATAAAAGTCTTGTTTAGAATGCTACATATAATTATTAAATATAAACAGAAAGAACTTTTATATCAGATGTTTTTATTAATTTGAAACAAAATATCTGCTATGTGCTTGTGTAATGTACAAAAGAACTTCAACTATTTAACGTATAATAGTTTAATAGCTCTTTTTAAAAATTTATATTCATTTTACTTACATTTTCCTGCATAGTCTAGTTTTTAATGTATGTATGAAATGCAGACAAGTATTGTAGTTTTGCTAGTGTACCTATGAATTTTATAATGTTTATTGTTTTAGATTGCTTTCTCTCTCCCACTAATGGTCCACTGTTAGGATTAGATTAAAAAGCTTAGAGCATGAAAAAACTTATCATAAAATAGAAAGAACAGAGATATTATAAATTCGACAGGTAGGCTTTAATTCTAACTTTCCTAACTGCAACAATTTAACCTTGAGAAACTTTTTAAATCTTATTTTCCTTGACATTAGTTACTTCATACATCAAATATGGGTAATGATACATATTTCACAGAGTTATGAGGAGTAAATAATCTATAATCTATAAATACACTTGCATAGCATTTGACATACTTTACACACCAGTAATGCTATAAACAAAACCAAAATACTTTATCAAAGTACTTTGCAACTGTCTTTTTTTTTTAACTTGCTTTTTTGAGAAGACAGAAGACACACAGGTGGGTTGGCCTGTCATGGAGAAGTTCATTCTATGCTGTGGCTACACCATTGGTGGCCTGAAGTTGGTCCCTAAAATTGCTGGGAGGTGTGTGAGGCGTGGAAATTCTCATGCTCCATCAGAACTAAGCAGTTGGGCAAAGAACTTCCTTATGACAGCCCTCACACTATTGGGAGCCTCGTGCAGGATATGGAAACTGATAGCTGCGTGTCGGGCCCAGATACAGCTGTGCCCAGTGTAAACTTTTCTGGGTATTTATCTTCCTTTCAGTACTTATGACATAGATATTGCCTTCAGTTGATCAAATTCTAGCCCTGAAATACATCTGCAAAACACACCACAATAGAAAACAATTTAGAAAAGAAGTCATCTATATTAAAAGTGGTGGTGACCAGAGTTTCGTATTGCAGAATTTGAAAAGTCATCCTAAAACCCAGAATAATTTCAGCAAGAGAACAGGAAGAGGGCAACTTTTACATCACCTTATATGAGAGCCAAGAAGAGTTTATAGGAGCCTTACTTTGAACCTCTAAGTTAAAGAGTTCAGATTTGGAGTCAACACGTAGGCCTATTTTATTCATCATGGAAAGGAAGGAAGGCAGAGATCAAAGCAAAATTCCATGTTTGTAAGCAATTTTTATGCTGGCAAAATGGATATCATTGGAAAGAACAAGGCTAAATATTTGCCCAAGTAAGCATGGAATCAGGTTTGTAGCTGCAGATAAAGTGAGCTGAACATAGGAAATAATATTCTAATGCAGAAAACTATTATTTTCTTCTTACCATGAAATCTAAGGCTTCTAATAGCAAAATATATAGGATTAAATTAAGAGAGGGACCACTCCATCATCACTGAAGGTTGCATTTCACTGACAGATTTAGAATAAGTACACATTAGCAGATTGCAAAAAAAAAAAAAAAAAAAAAAAAAAAAAGCAAGCATAGAAAGTTTTGCAGTGTGAATATCCGAAGTTCCATTCTTGTGTAGTTGATGGGCTAAAACTAGCATAAAACTAAAATGAGCATAAAACATTCAACCTCGCAACTCAGAATCAAATAATAAAATTCTGAAGTCTTCGGATAAAGAATTAAGGAATTTATATAGGTTCCACCACTCATGTATGGTTTATAGCAAATAGAATGACAAAGACGCATAGAATTTAACCCATTCAAAATCGATTTAACAAAAGTACAAATATCATGTACCTACATGTGCATGCAAGCACACACACTCATGATCTCACAAACTTAACACAACACAGGGATTGGTGTATTTTTTAAAAGACGTAAGAAATAATATTCAAAATACTGAGAAACAAGAATTTTAAAAAGTATATGTTAGGGAATAGAGAAATGACTTAAAATGTAACTACGTTTCCCTTTAGGAAAATCAAAGAAGACACAGACAGGATGAAATACTTGATTAAACATAAATGAAGAAAAAAACATGAGCTCAAAAAACAGGGAACTGGCATAGCTAAGTATTTACATTATGGTAAAAGCTAATACCATTGCTATGCTCATTTTGTTTACTCAAATCAAAATGTAAAGAAATTACCTGCAGAAGAGACTTGTGAGAATCACAATGATAAAGGAAATTAACAAAACAATTGATGTGACTTGAGGAAAAATGAGAGAAATGGAAAACAGACAAATACGCACATGAAGATAATTTATATAAATTTAAGAAAATATATCAAATGAAATGTTATGATAATGTCAAACATAAAAGAAAATGATACTAAAATGAAGGCATGGATGTTTAGATAGGTGTTACTCAATGTACTCCAGAAAAATAAAATTTACAACCACAACACTATATATCATGAGTAGTGAACTAAACTTCATAGTAAAAGGTGCAACATCTTACACCACAAAAAATGCTGTAGCTAAATTTGAAAGAGAAAAATAAATGACTTTTGAGTTACTTCTCATTAGTAAAATAATGTAAGATAAATATTTAGCACACTTTGAGGGAAACACATTATGTGACTTCCAAATTTTATATTCCTTCACATAATGTTAATGAGTAAATGCAAGAAAAGACATTTTTAAATGCACAACTTCTTAAGAATTTTATTATACATGTAGCTTTACTGAAAAATTGATTTGAAAACATAAGCCTATTAAACAATATACAAATATACATGCATGTAGAAATAAAGCTGTAAAAAAACTTGTAAGAATTAAATCCATATAATTACAGAATTAAATTTAATTCAATGAGGTAATTATGGTTGTAAAACAGAATGCTTATGGCATACTTAAGAAAAAATTTGCATAGTACACAAATGAAGATCGAAATAAAATAGCTATAGCCTACTATTTTTTTTTTTTTTTCCTGAGTGTTTCTAAGATGCCAGGCAACGTCACAAAATAGTGAAAATAATTAGAGAAAATACGTGAGATTTTTGGACTGGAGCAGAAAAATAAAGTCATCACAATATGTTTGAAAGAAATAGGAAAAATACTATTTGCATGAAATCAAGTACAGCTAAATTTGATAAGATGGTTACCTGGTCTTATTAGACATGGAGATTACTGGATATCATCCTAGATCTGTTAAATTTTTCCAGGAATGTGCATCAGAAATCTGCATTGTAGATAAGCTGCCAAGGTAGTTTTATGTCTATCTAAATTTGAAAACTATGCTTCTTAATAGATGAGTAACTCAATAGGTACCTGAAATCAGCAGTAAGAAATAATAGAGGACTGTATCCTATAAATATTTAAGTACTGTGTCCCATAAACATCCAGGATATTTGAAAAAACAAGAAATTTTGCTGGAAGCAGGAGCCTTTAAACTGGGACTTAGACTATGAGCAGGATTTATTTAGTTTCAGAGAGTGTTCAAGACACACCCTTTTTAAATGTAGAATTTAGGAAACAAAACATTCAATGCCCACGAACTTAACGATTCAGCCAAAGCATAGATATTTAGAGAAAAGTGGAAGGAAACACCTTTTCTATTGCCACAGCTAATCCTTCCTTTTATTAACAATGAAATTTATTTACTTTATTCTTAACATGAAAATTTCATAAATGTGTCTGAATTTCAAATATCTTGATTTTCTTATCCTGAACCCAATCTCTTAGAGTGATCTTGGGTTGATCACTGCTTTTGATATTTAAAGTATTATGTAATTTAGCAAAAAAAGCTATATTTCCTTTAAGAAAAGTGTAAGTATAAAATTAACTCATGGTTTTGGCTATATTTAATTCAAGAATATGTAGTAAAGGCCTGACTCTAAAAGTGAGTTGGGTGTGCTGGCATGCATCTGTGGTCCCAACTACTCAGGATGCGGAGGTGGAAGGATGACTTGAACTTCAGAGATTGAAGCTGCAGTGACTTGTGATTGTACCACTGCAGTTCATCCTAGGGGACAGAGTGAGAACCTCTCTCAGAAAATAATAATAATAGTCTATAGTAAAAATGTCATTACATGTAAGACATAGATGCGAAGCTAAAATGAGTAATAAGGTCCAGTCCCGCCCAATTAGCCATGTGCATCCTCAATTTGGATGCTGTTGACACTTCCCAAATGTAATCTGTTTTATATCGAATGCCATATGACTCAATGTCTGTAATAAAATCTGTTTTTGAGATTAAATTTCCAACTTTCTAAATACACTGTACTGTAACATACATGTTACAATTGATGACTAACTGCTAATTAAATAGTAGATACCATAGAGAAAATGTTTTCTGACATGTCTGCTAAAATACAGGTCATTTTGACACAAGAAAATGAATAGCTGTCTTTGAACCAAAAATTAATCCATAAGTAAGATTTTTACATAGCCTTTTTAGAAATGAATATATTTTACAGCTTTATTCATTGTCGATCCCTTGGTAGTTTTCAGATTGTATGAGATGAAGATTGCAAATTCTATAGAAAGTGCAAGGGATCAGAATAACACCAAAGTCTAGAAGTATCATGCAATTTTTCACATGACAACTAGACACATGACTGTTTTACAAACAAAATAAACTTTTGTATTGCACATGACAACACTTGTATCATAACTCAAAAACTCATTAAAGTATTTACACTATTAGCCAACCTCCTATTTCAGCACAAGACTGCAAATAAGGTTTTAGGTATGATAAACACGTGAAGATTTGACTCTTATAAGGCTGTAAGTGTTGAATATTCATTATACTTTATGCTCTAGGCAGCTCAAAAAGTTTGCTCTGTTTTGTAATAGACAGCTCACTGAATGGAACATCTCACTCTAATGTAGTAGTAACTGCTTCCTTAAATTTTATGAGAGACAAACATGTTCATTCTCTTTTGCTCTATTTGCTTCATTTCTATATGATACCAGTTTCCTCTAACTGCTCATGACTCTCTCCCCTTAGTACATCTTTCATTTTTATTTTATTACTTTTTTATTTTCCACATTCTTCCATGAAAAAAAACAGTAGAAGAAAACTCACTAACTGAAGCCAAAAACCATCCAGCCAACAAATCTGACAATCTGGAGATTGAATTTGAATTTGTAGGTAGGTAGAGTTCTATTTTTTTTTTTAAGAGGACCTTGCTCTATTGCCCAGACTGGAGTGCCATGGAACAACCACGGCTCACTGTAACCACGAATTTTTGTGCTTAAGTGATCCTCTTGCCTTGACCTCCTGAGTAGCTGGAACTGCAGGTGCATACCATCACACCTGACTAATTTTTTTTTTCTTTTTGTAGAAATGGAGTCTCACCATGTTGCAATAGAGTTCTTAATTAACATATGAGGTTGATAAACATTTGTTTAGAAATTGGAAAATGTACATTCTCCAATTAGACGGTATTTGGAAAGCCTATAATAATTAACCCAGATTACATAAAAACATTTAAGAGAAACAGAGAATAGAAAACATTAAGTGTTTTTGTTGTGTGGAAATATGTTACTAGCACATTATTTTAGCCACGCTCTGCATGTTTTGGTTAAAGCATGATTGTACGCACAGATTGGAAGGGCAATTCCTAGGAACTCAAACAAAAGCCGTGGTATGAACACGAGCTAAGTGGCCCACAGAGACTGAATTCAATACTAATCATGTAACATAGTGTTTTAGTCAACTAAATTTAGAGAATATAGTATCATCTGCTGCAAAACCCTATTTTCAGATGTCTGAGGAAGACTATTCACTCATGAGAGATAAAATTAGAATTTTACAAAGTTTAATTATTTTGTCATATCTGCTTCCTTTAGTCAGGCATTGTTATACAAAATTTATTTTCCAATATTATTAATGAAATAAGAATTGACTTTGAAGTTATTTCTATGTGAATGTAATCAGAACAACTATTTAAACTGACTTTATTATAGATTTCTTGTTACTTAAACACAGTTTACTCTAGAATATCCTTGACCACGAAATCCATATTCTTTTACATCTTAATCATGTTCTTTTTAATATATAGTAAGAGGTTTAGATTTTAGCTTTGCCTTTAACAATGATTAAGTTTTTATCTACTTCATAACCATGAAAAAGATATAATAAATCTATGGATAACTCTTAGAAGATCAAAATTGAATTGAGCTAAAGTATTTTTAGTCCTAGTAAGCGGTGTCCCCCGAGTAGTGTCATCTTTTCTGGTATGCAGAAAAGTGCTAAGTCACCTAACTAGATCATACGTGCACATACACTCTGTTTCAAAATCTACTCTGGCAATATTACAAAGTTACCCTTGGAGAGTTCCACTAGCAAAGTGATCTTACCCTAGTGGAACAGCAAGAAAAACAAGCAGACAATTATGAGATGGTATTTCTGGATTCTTTGATAAAGAGAGGTACAGGATACTGTAGAGGATCTGAGGCGGGGTCTCCATGCTGGTATTTGAGAGTCCGACGTTTTCCTCTAAGAGCTGACATTTGGGATGAGGCTTGAATATTTGTCTTAGTTTTATTTTGCTTTGTAACACACTGTGCTCACATTGAACAGCTTAAAACAATGTAAATTTATTATCTCACAATCCCTGTGGGTACTTTGGCTGAGGTTTTGTTACAAACAGGATAATCAACTTATCTGGGCTTGCCCAGGACGTTCCCAATTTTAAAATAGAAAGTCTGCACCCTAGGAAACCTCAGTCCAGGCAAACTAGGGACTTCGCGTGAGTACTCACCTTGCAGCCTTGATGAGGCTGCAATCACCACGCTGACTGAGGCCAAATTCATTTCAATGTTTGACTGGGGCAAGGGCTGTTTCTGAGCTACTCAATGGTTGCTGACAGAACTCAGTTCCTTCGGAGCTGTAAGCCAGTAGGGTCGTCAGGTTCCACTCGCCACTGGCCAGAGGCTGCCCTCAATTCCCTGGCAGGTGACCCTTTCTATCAGAGTCTTACTTGAGATCCAGGGAGAGAGTGCCAGCAAGATGAAATCACTGTCTTCTGGAATCTAATTATAAAAGAGACACCTCATCACTTTAGCCAAGTTCTATTTGGTAGAAGCAATTCACTAACTAGATCCAGCCCATCCTCTGAGGGAGGGGAATAAGCAAGTGATAAATGCATTTTCTACATAGCATGTAACCATAGATTTATCTGATTAAGAATATGCTCAAACAATAGATAGCAAAGACAAATTTATTCTCAATTTTCTCTTAAAACATTTCACTACTCATGGTCAGGCACAGCGGCTCAAGCTTGTAATCCCAGCACTTTGGAAGGCTGAGGTGGGCAGACTGCTTGAGGTCAGGGGTTTGAGACCAACCTGGGCAACATGGTAAAACCCTGTCTCTACAAAAAAAAAAATTAATCTGGCCTGGTGACGCATGTCTGTAGTCCCAGCTACTCGGAGGCCGAGGCAGGAGAATCAGTTGAACCCAGGAGGTAGAGGTTGCAGTGAGCTGAAATCACAAGATCACAGCACTGCACTCCAGCCTGGGCAATAGAGCGAGACTCCATCTCAAAAAACAAACAAACAAAAAAATCACTACACTCGATGAACAGGTAAAGGAGTGTACTTTTGTGAGTGTGCATTTGTGCAAATGTGTGTTGGGGTGGAGTAGGTTGTTTTGAATTCCCTCTTTTTTTCCAGCTGATTTTTGAAGTTTTTTTTTTTTTTTTAACAGAACTCCGGGAATAAACTATATAATTAAAATTATAAAAAGAACAAGTCTGGAAATAAAAGTATTCTTAAAGTCTGAGCTTTCCTGCTTGTCTAAAGCTATTATTTTCTCTGGCTTTCTGATCTTTTCAATCTTTCAATGTGTATTTTCCCCCACTAAAAACTGCTTTTTCCTATCATATTTCTCTTTCTCCCGAATCCATCCTTAATCCTTTGCTCTTACAAGGCTTGTTATTCTTTTAGATTTCAGCACAGGCATCACCTTTTCAGGATTTTCTGAACTAATAAAATGTTCTTTATGAAATTTTCTCATATCTATATATTTCATGTTCTGGCATTTACCACAGTTCTATCTTTACACTTATAATATAATTATTTATTTATGTTTATTTCCTAAAACATTAGCTTCATGTGGGAACTCACCATGTTTTCCCTACTCCTAGACTAATGTTTTGCACAAAGGGTACAGTAATCCCTCCTCATCCTTGGAGATATGCTCCAAGACACCCAGTGGATGCCAGAATAGTACCACAAATAGTACTGAACCCTATATGCACTATGCTTTTCCCCATACATACTTATGATAAAGTTTCATATGTAAATTAGGCACAATAAGAGATCAATAACTAGTAACAAAATGGAATAATTATAACATACTATTTTAAAAATTATGTGACCATGGTGTATCTTTCTCTGTCTCATAATATCTTATTTTACTGTACAGCAGTAACTGAAACCCTGAAAAACAAAACCCTTGCTAAGCAGAGACTGCCATATTATTTTTAATCACTTGCTGAATAAATAAATAAAAACACATCTAATAATTACCTCAATGTTCTTTGCTAAATTAATCTGTTTTTTCTGAATTGAAGTTCTTGTTTTATTTGGTTTGTATATATTTAGTGAAGGAGTAGGTATATAGTGTTAAATTAAATGTGGCCTAATGCTGCCTCTTCTCTTGAATCAATTTGTAGCAAACCGCAGCCTAATTTAAGAATAGAATCTTGTAACAAGTAGCTGTGTCTCAGTCATTTACATGAGATGAGCTTCAGCCAATCACAGGCTGCCAAATGCTCAAGCCATGTCCATATAAGGCAAATGCATCACACCCTGCATAAAGAAAGTCAACACTCAGCTGCAACCGACCACTCAGGCTATTTATGTATACGCTTCCTTATTTCATTTATAAATACTGCCTTCCCATGCGCTGGGTGGAGCCGTCTGAGCCTCTCTTGGTTCTTTGTGCTGTTTGATTCATAAATTTGCTTAAACAGGCTTTGCTAAATTTATTTTGTCTAAAACCTTTCTTTTAACAGTAGATATAACTATACACAAAATATAGTAGTTTATTTTCTCAACTTTAATATTTTTCTGTGCTAAAAGTTATCAATATTTCTAGTCAATAATAAAAAAGTTATGCTATTGGATATTCAATATCCAATAAATGTATGCAAGTTATGAATACACTTAAATGCATCTTATTTGAACTTACACATTTTTATGGCATATATATATATATAAAAAATATGTGTCATGAAATGTAATGATCATACGCGCTTTTATTTTGTTCACTTAGATAATGAAACACTTTGATAAAAAATAACCTATGACATCTTCACAGCATTCCTGTGGAATTGTTTGGATAGAAGAATATCTTCATTTTCAAAAAGAGGCCAGTGATGCTCAGGACAATTAAGTAAGTAGCCAACGGTTATGCAGCTTCTAAAAGCAAAATGCTTTTTCAGAAAGTGTGGGTACAATTGAACTGTTTTTAGTTCTGTCGAATTTCTCTCTTTATTGTGTACCTGTAATTTCAGATGGGTTAGTGGCTACTTTGGCTTTCATGCCTAGGGGAGCATCATCTGTTACAGGCAGGATGGGTAGAGGGATCCAGCAGCCTCTTGTCTTCCTGCAAGATTCTTCAGTATTTCTGCTGCCAAATCGAATTACCACAAGAGGGCACAATGACTTATGAAACACTGTCCCTATGCTTTATGCTTCAAATTGATTCAAAGTAGGAGAGATGGAGAAAAAAAAAAAGAGGCAAAGAATACTTTTAAGTAATTAATTTCTATTTTTTAATCCTTGCATTGCAGGCATACTGATCAGAAATTTAAAGTACTTCTACTCATTAGGCTAGACAAACATATATCCTGCACTGATTAGACATATCTAGAAAAATTCATCATAAACATATTGATTAATGAACATTTTAGGAAATTTTACATGCGGAAGATGCTTTCATGTAGTTACCACAAAAGTCTACGTTTGGCCTAGAGGAAACAAAACTGAAATATTCTTTCCTTTTTTTCAGTCCCATACACACTCTGGTGTCACGCTCAATACTCATATTTACTGGGAGTCCTTCCTTAATGGTATCAGACCTATGAATTACTTCTTCCTCTCATGGGCTTTAAAAATCTCATTATTCGCCTTTTATTCTCACTCATATGTTGAGTCATTTTTAGGTGTTAAATTCTGCACTGGGATAGGGATGATGAAACTTTCAGACAATGGCTTGGACGAACTCAAAGACTACCAGAGAGGAGAGAAAAGTAATCTTTATAAAAAGAAGGAAGGCTGATTAGTGATTTTTATTTTACAGATGAGATAACTGTCTCATGAGTTTAAGTAATTCCTCAAAACCACACCAGTGCCAATTTGACTTTAAAACCCATAATTTTTTTTCTTCCAACAGTCTGATAAGGTCATGGATTTTTAATTCCCTTTCAGCCTTTTGAGGATCATCACAGATCCTCAAGTAGTTTGTATGAAATGCAACAGAAGTGTATCAACAACTAATTTATATACATTATTGTTTGATTTAATTTTCTGTACATTAAACATTTTGGGAAATGCCATTTTAATAAGTAATGTGAGATGGAACTATATATAGAATTACTGGGAACCAAAACATTTGCAAATTTATTTATGTAAAACAACATCATTGACCAAAATTCAGAAAGTATTTTTAGTTATTTACTGTTTGTGATGAACTGTGCTATGAGAGCTAAATAGAGAATAGATTAAATGAATGTGGTGATCAGCCACTAGGAAGACTTCACAGAGGATGTTCTTTCTGGTAGAAAGATTTTAAGGCTTTGGAAGAAACTCTTCAGTGAAGAGAGTTAAGACAATTCCAAGGAGCAAACTTGGTCTGAGAAATGACATGCAGATAAGAACTTAAAATGAGTAATAATGCATTTGTGCAATTTATAATAACTGGTACTTAGATTAAGTTACAAAATAGGCAAGTGCTTGAAAACAATGATTATTCATCAAATATTTGTTTTTACCTAAATATTATTAGATAACGTATTAATAATGAAATTTCAACTTCAGTTGCCTCAAGAAAATTTATATACATAAAATATAAACATATGTATTGTCATAGTATGAAAATATACTTTTAACCAAGTTCTTCATATACATGTCTACATTATATTTCAGGAAAGAAAGAACTTACAATGAAATTAAAATAAAATAATGTATCTGAATAGTAAATAATCGGTCAAGATATAAAGTAGTTTGAAACATTTGTAGGACAAGACCTTTAAATTTCCTAATAACTATCTATTAGTATTTGGAGTCATAAAAAATTGAAAATCATCATCTAAAATTATTGATCCTATTAACATAAAAAGTTTAAGGTGGTAGAGATAGATGGCAAACATGGATGAAAAACAAATATTTTTCGGGAATATTTGTGAGTATCAAAGGATAAGTAGAGCATTAGCCTGGTTTGGCTAATTTCTTTTAACTCCTTTTTAAGCAATGCTCTCTGAAAATAGGTTTCAAATAATAGCTTTTAAATACATATATATTATATATATGTTATACATATATTATATATGTTATATATGTTATTAGTAATTTAGAAATTACTCATATATTATATATATTTATATATAACATCTATATAACATATATATTTATATATAACATATATATAACATATATATAATATATGAGTAATTTCTAAACCTGGTGGTATACTCCCAGGAAATCAGACAGAATAGAATATTAATAAAAAGAAAACTGATATAGATATATATGTTTTCAGATAGATCTGATTAAATATTAGAATGTTGACAAAGCACGTTTGTGGAAAGATTATGATTATTTTCATGATGCATATGGTTTTTATATTTGTAGCGTTACTGAAAACAAACAACCAAAAACTAATAAATGCAAATAAAGCTGTTACTGTTAGCGCTTTAAAGGCTGCTTAGGACTAAATAACAAATCGAATAAACATGTGATGCATTTGGGAGAATAGTTTCCACCCACCCCCCGCCCCCCAAAAAATCACAAAAAACAGAATACCAGAGGCCTTGGAGAACATAGTTTAACTTAGCAAAGTTTATGGGTTGAGGGGGCATGAAAATCAAGGTATCAGGTTGGTACTGAACTAGCAGAAGGTCCCACAAGTCAAGTAGATGCTGCTGAATTACAGAGTGGAAAATCACTTGTCAATCAAAAATTAGCATAGTGATGATATGACTGAGCCTGCTACTGACATGACTGGTATTATACCAGTGAGAGTAGTATCTAGCTGGAATGATGCTCGTTGCAATACATGATGTCCTGTCAGATAAAAGCTTAGATTCTGCATAAAATTTTATTAGAATGAAAATTTATAGATCTTCTAATACATGCCTTCCATATCCTTTTTCTATCATAAATTATTCTAGAGCAATATTTTCCTAGGGTAACCTTCAGAAGATTATTTCAATAGGATGTTTATTGATAGCTACTATATTAATAGTGGGGGGAGGATGTTGGAGATTATTGACCTTGTCTTGGTGGTTTTTCTTTGGAAAAATCATTAAAGCTCATAAGTGGCAGCCAAATGTAAATAGCACATGGGACTAAATCTGTAGCTCTGACCTTTCCCTGAAATTTCCATCCCTTGGTCAGACAAAACGAACCCACTCATCATTACTTCATCATTTCTAAAGTCTAAAGTCAAAATTGGAAAACATCTGTATTTTTTATGTTTGTAAATGTCATCACCATTCTCTCACTCATCTAGATTTTTTTAAACTTCTATTTTAAGTTCAGGGGTACAAATGCAGGTTTGTTACAAAGGTAAACTTGTATTG
This sequence comes from Mandrillus leucophaeus, assembly GCF_000951045.1. Classification (NCBI taxonomy): domain Eukaryota; kingdom Metazoa; phylum Chordata; class Mammalia; order Primates; family Cercopithecidae; genus Mandrillus; species Mandrillus leucophaeus. The sequence goes on along the minus strand of NW_012107808.1, from coordinate 512,255 downwards.
TGGGAGTTTGTTGTATAGATTTTATCATCACCCAAATATTAAGCCTAGTAGTAACCATTAGTCGTTTTTCCTGATTCTCTACCTCCAAAAGGCCCCAATGTGTGTTGTTCTCCTCCACATGTCCATGTATTTTCACCATTTATCTCCCACTTACAAGTGAGAAAAAAAAAATAGTCTCATGTCCAATCTCCCATTCTGTGTATGACTCATCTTTTTAGGGTCTTATTCTGCCTGCACTGCTCTTTAATATCTAAATTTGTCCGTTTTGTCTTGTGACTACTGTCACTACTTAAATCCAAGCCCTCACAAATGATCACCTGCACAATCTTAAAAGCCTTCTCACTGGCATGATTATGCAGCTTTATGCCCTTCCAAGCCAGCTGAATTCATGATGGTCAGATGGCAATTTGAAGAGCAAGTGTTGAATTATCTTTCTCCAATACACAGTTATGTTTATGGATTCTCCTTCGCCCATTGAAAAAGGTCCAAATTCCCCAGATAGGTTTTTAATGACCTCAGATTCTGCACCTAGTTCATATTTCTAACTTTATTTCTCCTTTTAGTTTGCATATCATTTGGGTTGAATGGGACTATTTTTCAGAGGGAGAACACAGAGGAACAGTGTGCTGTATTGAAGGAGAGAACCAAGTTAGGAACGGTGAGTTGAAATAGAAAACAAATCAGTGAATTGGGGAGAAAAGGACTTAAATAAAAACTTATTGATAAATGGGACCTAGAAGAACTAATTGCCAATATTTTATTTTCTTGAAAACACAAAATTAAGATTAGCCAAGACAAAATTGGAGTTTGACCACATAGGACAAAGAGTCTAGCTGAGGATTACCTGAACATGCCATGCTCATTTGGTTACCTAAACAAGATGTTGATTCATTGTAATGAGAAGAAACCGTGTTAAAAACATAAATACTCTATTTTGCCAGAGTGATACATTGTCCAGTTATCTTACCTTGGGAGAAGATCTGGGGACAAATTGGGGATGTTTTGTCCTGCAGAAAAATAATCAAATCGTGTGAAAAATAGTATGAATAAATCTAAAATCATTAATTTCAGCTTTTGGAATTAAGATGCCCTCTGAGTGTGGTGTGGATCTGTTGGTTCACTCATTAACTGGTCAGGGTTAGCATAGGTAATAAACCACATGTTTTTGTATACATGTTGTCTTATCTGTTCTGCTTATGAACATTCTTCCATAGAAGAAACTTCAGACATGGAAATGTGCTAAGTTCATTTTCCTGAAACCTAGGCGGGTTGGACTTGCTACTTGTAATAGAAGCAGTGATTTGGTCAGGCTGCACTCATTCCTTTATCCTTAATGAGGGAATGAGGGATAGGTTAATCCAGGCTGAGACTGGCAGTAGAATAGGTGTCCATAGTTTGTTCCAGCCAAACTGAATTCTTTATTTTTCTGTCTCTAATATTTATCATATTGTTTTTATCAAGCTCTTCTCTACACACCTCTATATTTTCAAATGGCACTTATAAGTTAAGTATCAGATCAAAGGCACTTTGTCAATATTTTTCATGGAATGAACTGATGAATAAATAAATGCTAATAAACAAATTAATGAATAAATGAACAAACGAATAAATGGATATAAACACATGAGTTGACAGGAAGTTCTTGGAATAATATAAAACTGTACTACTTATATCCCAGACTTGTGTAAAATGTTAATCCAATAAACATTTACAAAACATTCTCTTAAGAACTCTGGGTCAAAGAGAATAATAAAGCTGTTTCTGTCTTCCAGATATCCTGACTTGCTCGAAGAGTAGAGACACATCTTATGAGTAATTTAATAAGGAAAACATCATTTTATCTCCAAATCTAAGGAAGTGTTTACTTTCACATCCTAGACAGGATGGCTAACAGTAAAAATATCTGTGAGGGTTAGTGGAGGTTTATTGACTGGTAAGAAAAGGATAGGATGTTTTAGAAGCAAAATATTAGCACTGAAAAAGTCTACAGATTTTCGTCAAATGAATAAGATAAAGTATCAGTAAAAAGTAAAGAATAGCACTGTATAAATATATAAGAAATTGATATGTGTGCCTGCTTTGTAAAATAACTATTTCCATAGAATTAAATCTAAGTGTTGAGAGAAAATTTAGCAAATACGCAACTTAATAGTCAAAAGAATAGCCATTGTTATAAAATCTCTTGTTTATTCCTTTGTCTTGTCATGACATAATTAAAAATAGATACTAAATTTTAATTCATAAATGTATAATCTGGTCATTCACACCTGCTACTTTTGCTAGATAGGCATATACGAACATTTGTTACCAGAATTTGGATGTCTTTCTGCCTCATTTGCAAAATCCCTGTTTATTGTGAGCAATTTCAATTTATAAAATTTTTTAAGAATGAATTTGGATTCCATTTTGAAAATATACTAGTGCCTTCCTCCCTAAGTCATAGTCAGCAAAATAAATTGTTCTGACTTCATGGGAATCAACAAATGAAATTGGTTTATAAACATAAGTTTAAGTTAACCCACAAACCGTACAATTCTCATTGACTCAGGAGCTACACAGACGAGAGACCATTAAATACATGACCTGTATGGAAATACAGAAATAGAAGGAATTCACTGTGGCTAAAGAGAAAGGGTAGAAGCTAAGTTAATTAATAATATGTGCTTGAAGCTTTTGAATAATTGAGAAAATAGGTGATTTGCTCTGTATGCTTACTTATATTCTGTTCTAAATCATGCCAGTAGCAAAGATTACCCCGTTCACAACCCAAATAGAGATTAAATATGTAATTAGTCTGAATATGTGTAGCCCAATGAAAAAAGCATAAGAAAATGGAAAGAACATGAAGATTTTAGGGGCACACACACATATACACAAAATATATACTTTCAAATCCTTAGTCCAACATCATCTAGCTCTGAGATACTAAGACATTTTGTTGTTTTGAGTCTTAATTCCACCTCATATATTTTTACGAATATTGTTAAAAGTGCCCAGTATGAATTTGAGATCACTTAGTCAGTATCAGCTGAACCTGAATGTAATTTCAATTTTGATATTTGCTTTTATTCTCTTAGTAATATTTACTTATATCTAAATGCTACTTTTAAACTTTCACAATAAGTTACTGAAGATTCTTGGAAGTTAGTTTCTGTAATTTTCAACCTTTTGTGCCTCACTACACAGTTTTATATTCAGTAAAAAATGTGCTCACAGGGTGTTTGTTGTCTAAATGACAAATTATAGATAAAGTTGATAACATACTAAAGTTTGAATTATAATAAGATAGAAATTATTTGTTTCAAATCCAGAGCAATCTGACAGTTATAGTCTAGTAATGGCCAGCTTGCTTGTTTCAGATTATTTATTTCAATATAAGTAATCAAAATTAGACAATAGAGGTGAAGAGTATGTTTGAGGGCACTGGAGAACTATCAAAACATTGAGAATTTGCCAGACCAGGATGCAGAAAGAAGGCAAGAAGAAGGGCGGAGGTTGTCCTTTTCCCCATGAGCCAAAATGGAGCTAAGAGGTGAAGGCAGGAGGTAGGGCTTTCTTCAGTCTCCTAAATCGTGGGGAAATGGGGGAAAAATTTAAGCTCAGAGACTTCCAGGGAGAAGATTATCTGGTTAAAAAAATCAGACTTTGGCTTACAACCCAAAGGGTTATCCCATTAGGGAGAAAAAGTGAGCCAGGGACTTAAATCTGACCTCAAATAACCTTGGCCTCTGATAGCATAAAGGCAAACCTAGCTGCCTTTAAAAAAAAAAAAAAAAAAAAAAAGCTCTTTCTGGAGGAACAGTACTATCCAGAGTTTGTAATTATTTGCATAATTTTTCATATATAATATCTAAGAATTTTAAAAATCATTTGAACAAGTTGGAAAAAATAACAGAATACCAAAAAAAAAAATAAAATAAAGATCCAAAGGATATACAGTTATAAATAATCAGACACAGTCTTTATAAAAACTATCCTTATTATTTTTAAGAAATTAAATTACAAGATTAAATATTCAGAAGAGAATGGAAAACTTGAAAAAGTCTAATATAAATTATAGAACTAAATAATAAATGATTTAAATAAAAAACCCAAAGAATGGGTTTAAAAAAATATTAGATACAGATGAAAAGAACTTCTGTTGGCTGAAAAACAGGTAAATATACATCAGTACTCAGTGAGAAAGAAAATTGTATTATTCCATTCTCACACTGCTATGAAGAAATACCCAAGACTGGGTAATTTATAAAGGAAAGAAGTGTGATTGACTCACAGTTCCACATTGCTTGGGAGGCCTCAGGAAACTTACAATCATAGTGGAAGGGGTAGGGGAAGCAGGCACCTTCTTCACAGGGCAGCAGGATGGAGTGGGTTGCCAGCGAAGGGGGAAGCCCCTTGTAAAACCATTAGATTTCATGAGAACTCACTCACTATTACGAGAACAGAATCAAGGAAACCGCCCCCACGATTCAATTATCCCCACCTGTTCTACCCTCAACACATGGGGATTATGGGTATTACAATTCAAGATGAGATTTGGGTGGGGACACATCATATCAAAAATTTTATGTAATATAGAAAAGAGGATAAGAAACATATCTGATGTGGTAGGATGAATTAGCATATAAGTAATACGTAATTTGACTTACCGTAACTGTAATGGGAGAAGAGAGTGTCAAAATGATGTGAGTAGTTTACTATATGCCATTAAAGACAGAAAACGTTTCTCTTCTACATCTGAACCATTTGCTGTTTAATACTCTGAAGGTAATAGATCTAGAGTAATATATAAACGACTGATTTTTAAGGCATACTAGTTGAGGGACGTGGAAATAACTTTTTGTTTGTTTGTTTTCAGGCTTACTCGTCTACACTACCAGCTGGTGGCAGTGTGCAGATAGCAGAAATGTGGTCCACGCTAAAAATGTTCCCATTTCCTTCAGGAATTCGGTGATGTGATCAAGAGATTTCAAGGTAAGACATTGTTGGCAGATGTGTTGTTTTACATTTGGACTATAAAATACTTTGAATAGTTAATTTAACGTGACCAGAAGATGAAGTTTTTGTTTGTTTTTTGTTTTTTGTTTTTTTAAAAAATATTTTCCTGCATACTCTGGTTAAGAATTACAACATATAGGCTGGACATGGTGGCTCACGCCTGTAATCCCAGCACTTTGGGAGGCCCAGGCAGGTGGATGACCTGAGGTCAGTAGTTCAAGACCAGCCTGGGCAGCATGGTGAAACCTCGTCTATACTAAAAATGCAAATATTAGCCAGACATGGTGTCACGTGCCTGTAATCCCAGCTACCTCCTGAGGCAGGAGAATACTTGAGTCCAGGAGATGGAGATTGCGGTGAGTGAAGATTGCACCATTGCACACCAGCCTGGGAGACAGAGGGAGAGTCTGTCTCAAAAAAAAAAAAAAAAAAGAATTGCAACATTTGAATTGGGAGCCAGAGTTCACACAAGCAGCACAATGGATGCTGCAGCATCCTGAGTAATTATGTAGCCCAGCATTAAATAAAACAATACTATATATGAGATTTATGCTAAGTGAGTAGATTTTAGTCATTCTTGCCACAAAAGCAAAAACAAAAAACAACAAAAAAGCGAGATGATATATATATTCATTTGCTTTACAATAGCAACCTTTTTACTATATTTATTTACCTCGTAACATCATGTTGTATACCTTAAATGTATACTATAAAATATATTAAAATAAATAAGTAAGTTGAACTAGATAGTTGAAGAGACAAGAAAATCTATACTGTTTCAATATCAATATCTACCCTAAATATCTTTAGTGTAGAAAGCATGGTCAGATATTTTTAAAAGAAAATATTTTGTAATGGTAAAAGTCACCCAGCCAGATATAAAAGATTTTGATATGTCTGAAAGTAGAAATATATTTTTAATTTTGGAAAACACAATCTGACAGAACTAAGAAGAAAAATAATCCCTAGTCATTAGTGGGAGGTTTAACACACCTTTTTAAATAAACTTTATGTTAAGAAGACAAAAAGAAATCTATAGAGGAGCAATAGACTATATCATATAACCTGTATGTATGGTGTAGTTTGCTATACCATCTAGGTTTCTGTAAGTACACTCAGTGATGTTTGTACAAGGAATAATTAAATTGCCTAACAATGCATTTCTCAGAACATATCCTCATCATTAAGTGACACGCAATTGTTTTTGTGTACCTTCATCTGTGAAGTGCTATTCAATTGCCTTGTGCATATTTTTGGCTATGTTTCCTTTCTTTGCCTTAGTGACTTGAAGCATTTATTTACACCTTGCAGATGCAATCTCTTTGTCAAATATACGAGTTAGAAATATATTTTCAATACTTACTTTTTTATTGAATTAATGTTGTTTTTAGAAGAAATACCTTTATGTTATTGTCATCAAAATTTATCAATATTTTCTAATTAATGATTTACGTGTCCTATTTGAGAAATATCTTCCTATATAGAAGTCTAAAAATATTTTTGCATATTGTATTTCTAAAGCTTTTATTTCTCACTTTAACATTCAGACTTACACTCCAATGCAATTGATTTCAGTACAAGCTGTAGATATAGATGTGTACATGAATGCCAACTATTTCCAGCGCCATTTACTGAAACAAACAAACAAACAAACAAAAAAAACACTGTTACTTTTCCTCTACTCTCCGGGTGCATTTTGTATATTAAATATCCATGTATGTGTGCTGTCTTTCTCACATAGTGGGCTCATTATTTTGTTTCATTGGTGTAGTTGCTTATTTCTACACAAATGCTGTGCTGTCTTAATGATAGTAGCTTTACAATAATTCTTGATACACAATAGGGTCAAGTTTTCCCATTCTGTTCTTCTTATTCAATATTAATTTTAATTATTCTTGGTCCTTTGCCCTTCTATATGATTTTTAGTATTGGCCTGGCAATATTAATAAACTATTTTATTGGAGACTGGATTGGGTAAATCTGATAGGTTTTGGACAAACGTGACATTATTACAATATTGAGTCTTGTATGATATTAAAATGGTACATTCTTCCACTTATGAAGGATTTGTGTAGAAGAGTGGAGACTAGAAAAAGCAAATAGCTCTTGTATACAACAAAATTGCTTACAACTTGATTTGATCTAAAATAATTATCTACAAATTATTTTGGATATTCTGCATACATAATGCTAATAACATCACAAATAGTATGGCAGTTTCATTTCATGCTTTAATTCATATAACTTTTGTTGATTTTCCTTCTCTTAATGGACTATCCAGGGATGCAAATACATATTGAATAAAAGTGTATACTCTGCCCATCCTGTCTGTGTCCCTGAGATCAAAGAAAAAGCTATCAACATTCCACCAAGTATAATGCTTTCTCGTTTTCATTTCTTGTGGCTATGTTGTATTAGAATGAAAATGATCCTTATTTTTAATTACTAATGAGCATTTATAAACAGATTGTTCTGCATCCATTGTGATAATCCTCTGAATTTTCTCATGTTATTATGATGGGAAATTACAAAATAGTTGACATGGTTTGTATCTGTGTCCTCGCCCATATCTCCTGTGGAATTGTAATCCCCAGTATTGGAGGTGGGGCCTGATGGGAGGTAATTGGACCATGAGGGTAGATTTTCCCCTTGATGCTGTCATTGTGATAGTGACATCTCATGAAATCTGGTTGTTTAAAAGTGTATAGCACCTCCCCTTCTCACTCTTGCTCCTGCTCAGGCCATTTAAGATGCCTGCTTCCCCTTTGCCTTCTTCCATGTTGTAAGTTTCCTGAGGCCTCCTCAGAAGCAGAAGCTACTATGCCTCCTGCATAGGTTTCAGAACTGTGAGCCAATTAAACCTCTTTTCTATAAAAATCACCCAGTCTCAGATATTTCTTTATAGTAGTGCAAGAATGAACTAAAACAAAAAATTGGTACTGAGAAGTGGAGCATTGCTATAAAGATATCTGAAAATGTCAAAGTGTCTTTGGAAGTGGATAATGGGTAGAGGTTGGAAGAATTTGGAGGGCTCAGAAGAAGACAGGAAGATGAGGGAAAACTTGGAATTTCCTAAAGACTTGTTGAATGGTTGTAACCAAAATGCTAATAGTGATATGGACAATAAATCCAGGCTGAGGAGGTCTCAGATAGAAATGAGGAAACTATTGGGAACTGGAGTAAAGGTCACTCTTGCTATGCTTTAGCAAAGGGCCCATCTGCATTGTGCCCCTGCTCTAGGGATCTATGGAACTTTGATCTTGAGAGTGATGATTTAGGGTACGTGGTGGAGGAAACTTTTCAGCAGCAAAGCATTCAAGATGTTGCCTGTGTTCTTCTAACAACCTATGCTTATATGCATGAGCAAATAAATGATCTAAAAACAGAATTTACATTTAAAAGGGAAACCAAGCATAAATGTTTGAAACATTTGCAGCCTGGCCATGTGGTAGAAAAGAAAAGCCCGTTTTCAGGGAACAAATTCCAGCAGGCTACAGAAATTTGCAAAACTGAAAGGAAGGAAAGTACTGATAACCAAGTCAATGAGGAGAAAGCCTCAAAGACATTTCAGAGAACTTCACAGCAGCCTCTCCTACCACAGGCCCAGAGGCCTAATTGGGGATAATGATTTTGTGGTCCAGGCCCAGGACCCTACTACCCCACGCAGCCTTAGGACACTGCTCCTGGCATCTCAGCCACTCCACTTCCAGTCATGGCTCAAAGGGACCCAGGTCCAGCTAAAGCCACTGTTTCAGAGTGCTAGCCCTAAGCCTTGGTGGCTTCTACATGGTGTTAAGCCTGTGGGTACACAGAGTACAAGAATTAAGTCTTGGGAGCCTCTGCCTAGATTTCAGAGGATGTATGGAAAAGCCTGGATATACAGGCAGAAGCCTGCTGCAGGGGTGGAGCCCTTATGGAGAATCTATATTAGGGCAATGAGGAGGAAAATTGTGGGGTTGGAGTCCCCACACATAGTGTACCCACTGGGACATTCCTTGGTAGAGTTGTGAGAAGAGGGCCACCATCTTCCAGACCCCGGAATTGTAGAGTCACTGACAGCAAGCACTGTGCATCTGTAAACACCCAGCCCTTGAGAGCAGCAGTGAGAGTTGAATAGTGGAAAGCCACAGGGGCAGATCTACTTAAGGCCTTGGGAGCCAACCTTTCACATCATTGTGCCCTGGATGTGAGACATGGGGTCAAAGGAGACTATTTTGGATCTTTAAGTTTTAGTGACTGCCTTGCTGTGTTTTAGTCTTGCATGGGGCTTGCAGCCCCTTTCTGTAGGACAATTTCTCCCTTGTCGAATGGGAATATTTATCCAATGCCTATACTCCTATTATATCATAAAAGTAACTAACTTGGCCGGGCATGGTGGCTCACACCTGTATTCCCAGCACTTTGGGAGGCTGAGGCGGGTGGATCACCTGAGGTCAGGAGTTCAAGACCAGCCTGACCAATATGGTGAAACCCTGTCTCTATTAAAAATACAAAAAGATTAGCCAGGCATGGTGGTGCAAGCCTGTAATTCCAGCTACTCAGGAGACTGAGGCAGGAGAATCGCTGGAACCTGGAAGGCTGAGATTGCAGGGAGCTGAGATTGTGCCACTGCACTCCAGCCTGAGTAACAGAGCAAGACTCCATCTCAAAAAACAAAACAAAACAAAAAAACATAAAAAGTAATTAACTTGTTTTTGATTTTCTGGTTCATAGGTGTAAGAGACTCACCTTGTCTCAGATAAGACTTTGGACTATTGAGTTAATGCTGGAATGAGTTAAGCCTCTGGGGGAATGTTGGGAAGCCACGGTTATATTTTGAAATATGAGAAAGACATGTGATTTGGGACGGACAAGTGGTGAAATGACATAGTTTGGATCTGTGTCCTCACTCAAATATCATGTTGAATTGTAATCTACACTGTTGGAAATGGGGCCTAGTTGGAGGTGATTGGATCATGGAGGCAGATTTCCTCCTTGGTGCTGTCATCATGATAGTGAGTCCTTATGAGATCTGGTTGTTTAAATGTGTCCAGCACATTCCCTCTCTCCCTTGCCATGTAAGACGTGCTTCCCCTTTACCTCTCCCATGATTATAAATTTCCTGAGGTCTCCACAGAAGCAGAAGCTACTATGCTTCCTGTACAGCCTGCGGAACCATGAGCTAATTAAACCTCTTTTCTTTACAAATTACCCAGTCTCAGGTATTGCTTTATAGCAGTATGAAAATAAAAAAATACTCCTAACTTTACTTTTAGAACTAAACACAACTTGAATAATTGATATATTTTGCTATATTTTATTTGCTTTTCTAGGATTTTAAAATTAATTTGTGAATGTGACTGGCCTATCACTTTTCTTTATTGCAAGAGCTGTGTCATGTGTTTCTTAATCAACATTATGTTGATCTAAAAATAAAGAAACTGACCTAATAGGCAGAGCATCTTTTATTTTTTTCCAATTTATCTGAAAAAAGTGTAAAAGTTTGGCGTTATTTCTTCCTTCACTGTTCAGTACAATTTTCAGGTGAAGGTGTCTGTGCACGGAATTCTTAGTGGGATAATTTTAGTTAAGAATACTGCTTTATTTATTTTACATCATACCACTTATCTATTTAAATATCATGGAAAATATAAGAATAATACCATTTCTATTGCACACAGTGGTAATATTGCCCTTAGATTAGGCAAGGAGAACCTCTACCCTTAGTTACACGATGATCAATTAGTCCATTTGCCAGTGAGAGTCTTTGTTTTAAACCGTAAAAGTCCCTCCATCCCAGTAAATGCCTCAGTCTCATGCAGACCACAAAAGCTAATTACAGTAGTGTTGCCTACATGGCAACTCTGAGTACTAAAGGGATCTATATATCAAGCATAAGAGTTATAAATATAGAATTGAAAACAAAAAGAGGAAATAAAAAATTGCCAAGGTTAATAATTTTTTTTAAAAGGGAAATGAGATATAAGCTATGTCTAGTTGGGGTTTATAAAAGAAAATAAACTAAAACAATTTATGTTTTTATTTAAAGACATAATCTAAGTACATGTTTCTGAAATTGCAAAATGTCTTACATGTATATAATTAAGGGTACATTATGTGCTGGGAAAACCAACCCAGAATGATTAAGAACGAGAAAATTCTAGCTAAGTTATTCAATTAAAAAGACAAACAAATACTCAGAATCCTGAAGAAAAAAAAGGTGCAAGTCTCTAGAAATTAATCTAAGGCTTAACATAATTTCAATCAAAATTCTAATGACTGTTTTTTTATTCAAATTAGTAACCTAATTCCAAATTTTATGGGGATGTACAAAGAATAAGAGTTTAGACACACCTGAAAAGTAATCAGAAAGCCTGACAATGAATACGAAATTATAGTAATTAAGCCTATTTTAGTATGCAGTTAGTTTTATGTAAGTACACTAACAGAGCAGAATAAATCCAAGATAGTACCCACCCATATACGGAAGCTTGATTTATAATAGGGATAAATAGAAAAAATGTTAGGCTTTTGCGTAAATGGTACTAACAGACAGTAACTGGCGCACCTTGAATAAATGATTGTGGGGTTGGACAAGAATAGATCTAAGATAACCTGGGAACATTCTGTCATGCCAGAAGATCAGATGGGAGCATGGAATGAATATGCAGGAACCAGATTGAGGAGATTCCCAGGCTCTTACAGGCCACATCTGGGAGAATTTGAACAACAAAAAGAATTAAGTCCAGTAATAAATTATAATAATTAAATGTAGAAGTTTGTGATTATTCAATAATGAATATATAAAAATAGATACATAAAATGAGACATACACACATATATATAGGAAAATGGAGGCTCTTGACTACGGTAGACTACTGAAAGCTAATTACTCAATATGAAATGAGTCCTGGAGATGGAAAAATATCATATTGCTATCATTATGGTGAAGTTGAGATCAGGCAAAAATAATCAGTAGATGCTGTGTATAGGGAGAAATATTTATGAGATCATTCTATCTGCATGATGCTAACATGTTCTCCCATTGGCTCTTTACATTAGTTTTAACAAACAGTTTAACAACAGCATTTAAAAAACTATATGAATGGCCAGTGCAGAATGGGAGCAACACCTTTACCAGATGTTAATATCATCAGTGACATCGTGTGCCTCCTGATGTGAAATCTTGAGGCATACTACAAATGCAGAAACTCATCCTAGTCAGGAGAAAATGTCAAAAACAAAATGAGGATTGTTTTCTTTAAAAGCGGGATGGACTTCAACTTCTCTGGGTATGACCATATTGTCGAAGACCAAGAATGGTTTTGAAAATATTACAAGCTAAAGAGACATAACAACTCTATAGTGTCTGATCCAGGGGTTGGATTCTGTTACTAGAGTGTGAAAGTGCTATATACAACATAATTAGGTCACGTGAGAAAAGTCGAATATGGGGAATAGACTAGATAAAAGTATAAATTCAATGTAAATTTAAAGATTTGATAACTACCGTGGTTATGCAAAATAGTACCCTTATTATTAGGAAATATATATATATATATATAAAATTATTTAGTGGTAAACCGTCATGAGGAATGTAATTGACAAACAGACATATCTATGTATACGTGTGCATGTATACAAACACACATAATTTAGATATATGAATAATAGGGAAATCTAGGAAAATAATGTATTTGCTTTATATTATTTTTATTTTCAGCAGTACTCTGTAAATTTGAAATGATTTCCAAGTTAGCATTTATTTTAAAAATTGATAATGCTAGAAAAAATTCCAAATTTATTCAGGAAAAAAAGCACTTTAGACTTTGGCACATAATAAACACAAACTGCATGTGTGTTAAAGACTTAATGTGAAATAAAACATTATAAAAGTTATATGACAATTTGAATATTGCAAAATATTCATTTTTATTGCTGTAAATATCCCCTGCTAGGATTATAAGCTAGAAAAACTCTTGAATGTCCACCAAAAACATACACAAAAATATTTAAATATTTATAGCTGCTCGATGGTAGTCATATAAATAAAACAAAACTGGAAACAACTCAAACTCCGTCACCAATTAAATACATAATTTGTGGAATATATGCTCTATGGAATAGTATAAGGCATGTAAAATGTTTGTTTTTAGGCTGCAGGCACGTATTGTTGTATTATTCTTGGCTGTATTGTGTTTCACAGATCTTGCATTTTATACAGACTGAAGGTTTGTGGCAATCTTGCATTAAAAAATTCTATCAGCACCTCTTTCCAACAACATGTGGTCACTTCATATTTATGTGTCACATTTTGGTACTTTTCTCAATATTTCAAACTTTTTCATTGTTATTATTTTATCTGTGATGATGATCTGTGATCAGTGATTTTTAATGTTACATTGTAATTGTTTTGGGGTATCATGAACCATGCCCATATAAGAAGGTGAATGGCCATTCCCCATTTCACTCTCTTTCCTCAGGCCTCTCTGTTTCCTAGAAACAAAAAATGTTAAAATGAGGCCAACCAACCACCCTGCAATGGCCTCTAAGTATAAAGATGAAAGACTCACATGCCTCTTGTGTTAAATCAAAAGCCAGAAATCATAAGCAAGAAAGGAACATCAAAAGCTGAGATAGGCTAAAAGTAGGCCTCTTGCACCAAACAGGCAAGTTGTGAATGCAAACGAAAAGTTCTTGAAGGACATTAAAAGTGCCATTCCAGTGAATGCACAAATAATAAGAAAGCAAAACACTCTTATACTGCTGATATGTAGAAAATTTTAGTGGCCTGGATAGAAGATCAAAGTAGCCACAACATTTCTTTAAGCCAAAAGCCTAATCAGAGCAAGATCTTAACTCTCTTCAGTTTTGTGAAGACTGAGAGAGATGAGAGCTGTAAATGAAAAGTTGGAGTTTAGCAAGGTTGGTTTGTGATGCTTAAGGAAAGAATCCATCACTCTAACACAAAAGCACAAGGTGAAGCAACAATGCTGATGTAGAAGCTGCTGCCCATTATCCAGATCTAGTGAAAAGATTATTGATGAAGCTGGATAAACTACAAAATAGATTTTCTGTACAGATGAAATAGCCTTATATTGGAAGAAGATTTCATCTAGAACTTTCATAGCTGTAGAGGAGATGTCAATGCCTGGTTTCATAGGAAAGACTGACTCCTTGTTAGGGACAAATGCAGCAGTAACTTTAAGTTGAAGCCAATGCTCATTTATAATTCTGAAAATCCTACATCTGCTCTGCCTGTGCTTTACAGATTTAATAACAAAGCCTGGGTGACAGCACGTCTGTTTATAGCATGGTTTACTGAATATTTTAAGCCCACCGTTATGATTTACTGCTCAGAAAAATGATTTCTTCTGAAATATTACTGCTCATTGACACTACACCTGGTCATTCAAGAGTCCTGATGGGGGTGCAAGGAGATTAACATTGTTTCCATGCCTGCTAACACAGCATCCATTCTGCACCATGGATCAAGGAGTCATTTCAACTTTTAAGTAATATTATTTATGAAATACTTTTTATTAGGCTATAGATTTCATAGATAGTGATTTGTCTGATCTGGGAAAAGGAAATTGAAAACTTTCTGGAAAGATTTCGCCATTCCAAGTGCCTTTAAAACATTCATGATTCATGGGAAGAGGTCAAAATATCAGTAACAAGAGTTTAGAAGAAGTTGATTCCACTCTTCTTGGATGACTTTGAGGAGTCCAAGGCAGTAGTACAGAAGATCTCTGCAGATGTAGTGAAAACAGCAGAAGAGCTAGATCTAAAGTGGAACCAGAAGATTTGACTGAATTGCTGCAATGTCATGATAAAACTTGAATAGATGAAGAGCTACTTCTTAAGGATGAGCAAAGAAAGTGGTTTCTTGAAAAGAAATCTATTCCTAAGACACTCTGAACATTCTTGAAATGACATAAAGGATTTAGATTATATCAGCTTTGTTGGCAAAGCAGTGGTAGGTTTTGAGACAAGTGACCTCAATTTTGAAAGAAGTTCTACTGAGTAAATTGCTATCAAACAGCATCGCATGCTGTAGATAAATCTTTCAGGAAAGGAAGAGTCAATTGATGTGACAAGCTTCATTCCTGTCTTGTTTTAAGAAATGGCACAGCCACTCCAACCTTCAGCAACCACAATTCTGATCAGTTAGCAGCCATCAGCATCAAGACAAGACCCTCCACAGGCAAAAAGATTAAGACTACCTGAAGACTCATATGATCATTTGCATTTTTAAGCATAAATTATTTTTAAATTAAGATATGTGCATTGCTTTTAAGACATAATGCTGTTGCCCACTAATAGACTATAGTGTCTTGTAAATATATAACTTTCATATGCACCGAGAAACCAGAAAATTTATGTGAATCACCTTATTTTGGTATTTGTTTTATTGCAATGGTCTAGAATATATTCAAGGTGTCCCTGTACATGCAACAACAAGGATGGATCTTAGAAACATGCATTAAGGAAGAAAAAAAGACAGTTGCAGAAGAATTCATTCAGTATTATTCTTATTATATGAAACCCAGATCTGCACACACACGTGCATACATATGCATTGATTGTGGGCCACCATGAAAGCACACATGGTAAAACTATAGAGAAAAATGTAAAATACAGGGAGGTGGAGAAGTGTAAAAGAAAGGGAAGGAGGGTGAGACATTCAAAGAGAAGCACAGAGGGGTTTCAGAGGTAATGATGAAATATTTCTAATTATACAATGGATAGTTGAAATTCAAATGTTATGTTATCATTAAGTCTTAACCTAAGGCAGATTGTATTTTCCATACCTGAACAAACCCACAGCAGCCTGTACTACACTCTAATTACAATGTGGTGTTGAAACACTTCAGATGATAGGTAGTGTCTGTGTTTCCTCTCTTTTATTCTGAGTGGATCTTTGAATTTGCCTCCACCAATAGAGTTCTACTGCATACCATGATTTGACCTCTGAGGCTAGGCCATAATAGATGATCTGACTCTCTCTCTTCCTCACCTCTCTCTCTCCCTTCCCCCATCTCTCTTTATCAAGGCATGTGCCTTTGAAGCCCTGAGCTGCCATATATATGGCTACTGTGAACACACTGGCTACTGTGCTACAAAGACCACGCAGAGAGAACAAACATACACACACACATGCACGCACACACACACACACACACACATATACAGAGAGCGAGAGAGAGAGAGAGAGAGAGAGATTCCTGGGGAATCCTAGTTGCTTCAATTCCTAGCTTTTTGAGTCATCCCAAACCAGAGGCCAGATGTGTGAATGAATGAGCTCTTGGATGATGGCAGCTACAACCTTTTAGTCTTCTAGCTAAAGCCCTGTAAAACAGGGAGAAAAAAAGCCCAGTGTCTTGTCTGAATTTCTGAAACAGAAAATGTTTCATAATAAATGGTTGTTTTACACCACTAAGTTTTGGGATAATTTGTTCATGCATCCATAGTAATTGGTACATTGCCTTACCCTTTTGAAAACAGATTCCTTTGTATCAACTTCACATCTTATAAAACAATTTTAAAAAGGCAGTGGAGCAAAGCGTACAGAATTTTGAGAACAAAAACATCCCACAGACTGTATTCTCAGCAAATGTATTTTTTAGATGTAAAATCAAAATAAAACAAAGAATTTTAGGTAGGAAGGGGCTCTTTGAGACTTTATCAAATCATTGATTAAAGACATAACATATGATTATTTCAGTACTTTGCTCAGGTAATTTGATATACATCACATGTAAAATTAATTTGGAAATTATTAGAACATTTAAGAAATTGTTTTAATGGTTGAGACAGAAAATCACTTAAGGAAACCAAATCTGTTGTATTAATCTGTTTTCATGCTGCTGATAAAGACATACCCAAGACTGGGCAATTTACAAAAGAAAGAGGCTTATTTGACTTATAGTTCCACCTGGCTGGAGAGGCCTCACAATCATGATGAAAAGCAAAGAAAAGCAAGTCACATCTTACATGGATGACACCAAGCAAAGAGAGAGCTTATGCAGAGAAACTCCAGCTTTTAAAATTATCAGATCTCATGAGACCCATTCACTATCATGAGAACAGTGCAGGAAAGACTTGCCCCCATGGATCAATTACCTCCCACCAGGTTCCTCCCACGGCATGTGGGAATTGTTGGAGTTACAATTCAAGATGAGATTTTGGTGTCAAGACAACAAAACCATAACATTCCGCCCAGCCCCTCCCAAATCTCATGTTCCTACATTTCAAAACCAATCATGTCTTTCCAACAGTCCCCCAAAGTCTCAACTCATTTCAGCATTAACTTAAAATTCCACAGTCCAAAGTGTCATCTGAGACAAGTCCCTTTCACCTATGAACCTGTGAAATCAAAAGCTAGTTACTTCCTATATACAATGGAAGTACAGGCAATTGGGTAAATACAGCTATTCCACATGGGAGAAATTGGCCAAAACAAAGGGGCTACAGGCTCATGCAGTCTGAAATCCAGTGGGGCAGTCAAATCTTAAAGTTCAAAATTATCTCCTTTGACTACACGTCTCACATCCAGGTCACATTGATGCAAGAGGTGGGTTCCTATAGTCTTGGGCATCTCCTCTCCTGTGGCTTTGAGGGGTACAGACCCTCTCCTGGCTGCTTTCACAGACTGTCATTGTTGGCAGCTTCTCCAGGCACATGGTATAAACTGTTCATGGATCTAGCATTCTGGGGTCTGGAGGACTGTGGCCCTCTTCTTACAGCTCTGCTAGGTGGTGCCCCAGTATGGACACTGTGTGAGGGCTCCAACCCTACATTTCCCTTCCACAGTGCCCTAGCAGAGGTTCTCCATAAGAACCCCACCCCTGCAGCAAACTTCTGCTTGGACATCCAGGCATTTCTATATATCTTCTGAAATCCAGGTGGAGGTTCCTAGACTCCAATTCTTGACTTCTGTGTACTGGCAGGCTCAACACTACATGGAAGCTACCAAGGCTTGAGGCTTGCACCCTCTGAAGACACAGCCTGAACTCTATATTGGTCCCTTTCAGCATGGCTGGAGCAGCTGGGATGCAGGGAACCAAGTTCCTAGGTTGCACACAGCACTGTGACCCTGGATCTGGTCCAGGAAACCACATTTTCCTCCTAAGCCTCCAGGCCTGTGATGGGAGTTGCTTTCATGAAGACCTCTGACATGCCCTGGAGATATTTTATACATTATCTTGGGGATTAACATTCGACTCCTCATTACTAATGCAAATTTCTGCAGTCATTTTGGATTTCTCCTCAGTAAGTGGCTTTTTCTTTTCTATTGCATTGTCAGGCTGCAAATTTCCCTAACTTTTATGCTCTGCTTCCCGTATAAAACTGAATGCCTTTAACAGCATCCAAGTCACCTCTTGAATGCTTTGCTGCTTAGAAATTTCTTCCACTAGATACTCTAAATCACCTTTCTAAAGCTTAATGTTTCATAAATCTCTAGGGCAGGGGCAAAATGCTGCCAGTCTCTTTGCTAAAACATAGCAAGATTCACCTTTGGTCCAGTCCCCAACAAGTTCCTCATTTCCATCTGAGACCACCTCAGCCTGGATTTCATTGTCCATATCATTATTAGCATTTTGGTCAAAGTCATTCAACAAGTCTCTAGGGAGTTTCAAAATTTCTCACATTATCCTGTTTTTTTTTTGTTTTTTTTTTTGAGCCCTCCAAACTGTTCCAACCTCGGCCTGTTACCCAGTTCCAAAGTCACTTCCACATTTTCATGTATCTTTTCAGTAGTGCCTCATTCTACTGGTACGAATTTACTGTATTAATCTGTTTTCATGCTGATATTAAAGATGTACCTGAGACTGGGCAATTTACAAAAGAAAGAGGTTTATTGGACTTACAACTCCCACATCACTGAAGAGGCCTCACAATCATGGCAGAAGGCAAGGGGGAGCAAGTCACATCTTACACAGATGGAATCAGGCAAAGAGAGAGCTTCTGCAGAGAAAGTCCTGCTTTTAAAACCATCAGATCTTATGAGACTCATTCACTATCGTGAGAACAGCACAGGAAAGCCCTGTCCCCATGAATCAAGGACCTCCCACCAGGCTCCTCCCACAACACATGGGAATTGTGGGAGTTACAATTCAAGATGAGATTTGGGTGGTGACACAGCCAAACCATATCATCTGTCTTTCCTACTTACTTCAACAAAATCCAGTATTATTTTATGCCATTTCAAGCATAAACTATTCATATTCAGGCAGTCTTAAAACCATCATCATCTTACAATTTATGCTTCTACCTCAATATTCTTGGCTTATGAGATTCTTGGCTAATATAAAGAACCTAATATCTTCCTGTACCTTAATGATGCTCTATTTATTCTTTAAAAATAACTCAAAATATTTTATTATATTTGATGAAGGTTTTCTTAATAATTTTTTAAAATAATAATGCCTCTTTTTAAAGAAGCAACTGCTTGAACATCACAATTATACTAGTATGTGTGGTCATATCCTCTAATTGTCAGACAAAATACAGATTGATGCATTTATTAAACATGACATTTATTATAATCTGTGTTTATTTACAGTACATCTTCAAACAAAAAAAATTCCAAAGATGTGAAAAATTATTATACTATAATGTGTAACACCAAAGGCAGACATAAAATTTAATGTACAATAGAATATCATTCATGTAGAAAACTACACTATAAAGACTAGAGGAAAATGCAATAAATGGTTGAACATGGCAATCTGTGAGTGTTGGGATTATAGTGATTAGTCATTCCCATCTTTAAAATTTTCTTGCCTTCTCTTCATCTTTTGCTATGTTCATGTATTACAAAAGTATTTTATTAATATATTTACTGCTGTTTCTCCAAGACTGAAAACATCTTCTTTTCTTCTTCTTCTTCTTTTTTCTTTTTCTTTCATTCTTTCTTTTTTTTTGAGATGTGCGTTCATGCTTGTCACCCAATCTGGAGTGCAATGGGGTGATCTCCGCTCACTGCAACCTCCGCCTCCTGGGTTCCAGCGATTCCGAGTAGCTGGGATTACAGGCATCCACCACCACGCTTGGCTAATTTTTTGTATTTTTAATAGAGATGGAGTTTCACTATGTTGGCAAAGCTGGCCTTGAACACCTGACTTCAGGTTATCCACTCGCCTCGGCCTCCCAAAGTGCTCGGATTATAGGCGTGACCCACTGCATCTGGTCCTTTTCTTCTTTTTAATTAGAAAATTAATTTCAGGTTAGATCAGGATAATTAATGGCATATTTATACTTTTCCCTGCATAAGTTCAAGATTTATTTATATTCTGAGAATTTTTGCCATAAAATGATATTCTACAGTATAAGTTTTTTCATCTGTATTTTTTAAGTGCATGCCTTCTCTACTGATTTAGCTTCTAATTCCTTAATGAATTAAAATGCATATGGATAGTGATGAGGTTAGTCCAATAATATTAAAATTTTGAGCATTCTTTACAGGCGAGTGGCACAGAGTATTTGACACTTTGTGTGCACATTTACATTATATTTCAAAAAATTTTTATGGCTCAGAAACTATTTTTATCACCATTTTAGAGATAAGGAACCTGACATTAAAAGTGTTAAGTACCTCACCGATGATCACTCATTAGTAAGTGGAAGAGCAGGATTCAAAGACAAGCTGGTGTGACTCTGGAAATAAAAATCTACAACACTCTACCATATCCTCTCCTTTGTGTGCTTTGTATCTCCTCACTGTGCCTAGCATATCATCCTGCACATAGTAAATACTTAATCAGTAATTGTGGGATGATTGACGGCATCATGTCTAAAAATTAAAAAGAAACAAAAACGATTAACAAGTTTCGACTAATGTCCGTAAGTGCATTTTATGTAATTTAATAGTGTATGAAATATTCCAGAATTTATCTTATTCAATAGAGAAAATGATACCCCTCCTCAGTGCAGCAGCCCCTCTTGCATACTGCAATAGAAAGACTGCTTTCAATTTTATGAGTCAGGGCACCACTAAGTATGTCTTTAACATTTTCATTTTAAGTCCATTTTCCTTTTCTGCTCCAGCAACATATTCTCTGAAAAGCATAATTAAATCCCCATTTTCTAGAATAGCAGCAACAACAACAGCAAAGGACAAGTTGACATGGCAAGTCATCAACAAAAAAGAAACTGAATAACCCTGTAGGTACCAGACACACCACATCATTCAAATCTAAATTACTTGCAAATGACAGCTTTCCCTGTTATGAGTAATGAGAGGAGTAACATTCTCATTTATTCCAAATAGGCGATGCTTTTCTGAGTGAAACTGTGAACTGATGTAACTTCAAGTTCTTCTGTGGGTTTTCTCTATTGAACCATCTATTTCTTTTTGAGGAAGAGTTCAGTTATTTCACTTCTATCTAGAAAATAAATTTAAATATTTCTGCCTTAAATAAAACTTATTTTCACTACATTATGATGAATTTATTAATTTAATTCTTATGTGTTACTTGCATATGAGGTAGAGTTGCAGAAAGTCCTGTGTGAGTACCTTATTCATAGATGGCATGATGTACATGTACGGTCATGCACCATGTGACATTTCGGTGAAAAAGGGACTACGTACATGATCATGGTCTCATAAATTTATACTGGAGCTGAAAAATTCCTGTTGTCTAGTGACATTCTGATGGTTAATACTGAGTGTCAGCTTGATTGGATGGAAGGATACAAAGTATTGATCTGGGGTGTGTCTGTGAGGGTGTTGCCAAAGAAGATTAACATTTCAGTCAGTGGGCTGGGAAAGGCAGACCCACTCTTCATCTGGATAGGCACAATCTAATCAGCTGCCAGCATGGTTAGAATACAAGCAGGCAGAAAAGTGTGAAAAGGGAGCAACCATCAGTCCTGCAATTTATGGTAAGCGCCCTACACAGGTGTATCTTTTAAATCTTTTGTACTGTATTTTTACTGTATGTTTTCTATGTTTAGATATATTTAGATATTATAAATACTTACTACAGTGTTACAGTTTCCTACCATATTCAGCATAGTCAGGTGCCATACAGGTTTGCAGCCTGGGAGCCATAGGGTCTACCATACAGCACAGGTGCGCAGTAGGCTCTACCACCTACATTTGTGTTAGTGATGTTCGCACAACAACAAAATTGCCTTATAATGCATTTCTCAGAATATATCCTTGTCATTAAGGGATGCATGACTATATCTGTAATATGAAAGGGGCCTTGAAAGCTGTAGTGAGAAAGTAGGAATGAATTTGATGGAACAGTAGCAAGCAATGTATGCGCAGAGCAGGCTTATATGTGATGAGGAGGCTGGGGTAACATACACTAACATTAGAAACAAACTCATATATCCATGGCATACATGTGCTGCCTCATGGATGAGGGAAGCACCACACACAAGCTGTATTCCTCTGAGCCTCAGTTGATTCTGTGGCACTCTATGTACTGCAGCAACCAATTTTGTGGCTAACCTGATTTTTCACAGAGAAAATCTTCCTTGGCTATTTTATGCTGAAAAGGTTACATAAAGATTAAGCATGTGTTTTATTTTCAAGTATTCAATTTTCTTTGAATTTCTAGACATTGCGTGTGGCAGCATTACCCACTCTAAAATTCAATATAAAAATGCTATTCAATTCAATAGCTTTACAATTGGGGTTAATTTTTTTGTATTACTATCCAATTTTTAAAAGTTATCCATATGAAGAAGCAATAAGAACATACTTTAAAAGCAATAAGCAAGTTGAATAAAGATGTTATATTTCTATCTAGAATGATTTTTGAATGATATATTGACTATTTAAAATTCATAATCCATGACTTCGGTTTTTGATCTAAAGATGGAAAAATGATACTGTTTTCATTTTTTCTATGGGATTTCACTCTCATATTGCAAAGGTTTAAGTTGAATGTATATTTGCGGTGTCAAATGATCTCATCTGAAATGGTACAGGCATAACAATATATCTATAAAGCAGAGAATGGGGTTAAAGCTAGAGAAATTTTACTGCTAGTAACTATAGCGAGTTGCTCTTTCTTAATATATCAGTTGACATTTTGTGTGCAGAATTCATGCATTTCTAATAGTCCCCATAAAATGTCAGCATGTTCGGGAATGGTAAGCCACTGGAGAAGTCTTCAGTTGCATACCCAGTGGCCCAGTGTTCCCCTCCTGCTAAGTCATTGCCCCAGTGGCGTGTCACAGACAACTTTTCTGAAGAAGTGCAGATGAACTCTAAATGCCAGCCACAGTTCTGTTCTCCACTTTCCCCTCTCCAAAAGTGAACCTGAAAGTCTGCTTTTTTTCTTTTTCAAAAACTTTGTACCACAGTGACAAAGTGAAAAGAAAGTTAAAATCTGCATTATATTATTTGATTTGGATGAGGCTTTAAAAATTACAATTGAATAAATCCATTTCATTATTAATCAAAACAACTCATTTGCCTGTAAAATATTTGTCCTCCTTTCCCTCATGCGCCAATCCTTTACACACACACACACACACACACACACACACACACTCATGCACCCACACACAGCTGATATATACAAAGGATTTTCTGAAGGGAAGAAAAGTTGAGACCACATAAAACTATAAACTTCATTTTCAGCAACACTAATAATTTATTTTTGTTTGAAAATTAACTTCCGTGTAGTTAAAACTTACCTTCTCTAAGAAACTATTTTGATTCCCCTGTCTAGCCCCAGCCATTCTGATCTTTGAGTGGCGGCACAGAATATTGCTTAGACCTGGAGACACAAGAGCCAGTCAGACTGAGTTGAATCCCAGTTCTATTCTTACAAGCTGTGAGACTGCAGCATGTCCTTTCACCACTTACTTAAAACGTGTGAATGATAATGTTAGTATAGAATTGATAATTTGGTTGTCAAGATTAAATAAATTTATCAATGTAAAGCACATTAAATAGTTTCTGGCCCAAAATTAGACCACATAAGTCTGTGATTATTAATGTCACCTGTGCTTTCTTCCTGTCTTTTCAGAATATTATCTGCACTTGTAATTTTGCACTTTTCAGAGACTCAATTGGCATATATTTAGTTACAGATATTTGGAAGAGAAAAACAACATTTTCTTGAATTTTATGTCTTTCATAGTACTTGACATTGATTCAAGCATAGTAAGTCCTAGATTGAGGAAAAAATGGACTTAACACACACTTTAATAACATTCAGCTGCCAAATTAGGTAATTCTTTCATCTTAGCTGATGTGTGTGTGTATTACAGTTTATGTAAAGAGTTTTTTAAAAAGGAAACCAAAAACAACAGAGAGAAAGAGAGAGCAAAATCTAACAGATTAATAATGGTGAAAAGATTCTAGCAATATAGCAATTGAGAAGTAAATTTAGCTTACCCTCCTAGGCAGTCACTATAAAACAGATTCATACTGACTTCTATATCTGTGTCACTTAAACAAACAAATTGAAGTATTCATTCCTTGCAGAAATAAAAAGTTATTTCTTTTCTGATCCTGTATTATCAAGGAAAATTTGTTGTATAACACAGAGAAAAATGCCCACACTGGTGAAGAAACCACAAGTAATTTGACCCTGGTTTTACAAAATACTGTGGACCATTTATAATGTGTTTACATATTCTATTTCAATTAAAGGCCAATGAAAAATATGGGTTTGTCACCTAGTGAATAATTTTCTATGAACTTTTAAGTATATATGTTTGTGTATTTTTGCTTTTTGCTGTCTAACTTGGTTTGGGTTTAGAACTTTGATAACACAGAACAAAGAAAAGAGCTATAAATTACCCCAATTCCATATCAATCTGAAGTATGAATTTGGCTAGATCTGAATAACAGTTAATGCAAGAATCAGTTCTCTGGCAGGGACTTCTGATGAGCAATTCCATGGTGTTGATTGAAGGGGCTCCATAGGCTTCTGAGATGATAGCAGGGTGGACATTCTGTTAGGGAATGGACAGCAACTGTACTGATGTCAGACAGACACCACTGAAGAGTCTCTGAGTGTTTTTCCCCAAAATAGTGTAAATCCGTGCAAATACCTAATAGCATGGTATAGGAGGAAGAAAAGAAAACCAAAGGAACAACTAGACCCCCAGCACCAATACGAGCTTTGGAGTGAGAAAACCAGCGTCTTCAACATAGCCCTGCACCAAAAATGCTTGAAGGTTATTTAATGCCACATTCTTTGTCCCAACCCAGGCTCAGTCTTCTTGATATAAATAAAAGAATTTTGGGAAAATTACATGAAATAGCAAAGTTTAAGCCCCGATCCCTGATTCAATTTCTGATATGATAGATCCTAGGAATAATTAGTCATTTTCTCTTGGCCCAAACTTCCTATATATTTACTTTTTTACATATTCAATATTGCTTCCTGGAAAGAAAACTCTGTAGAGTACCGTTCAGGATACCCTGATAATGATCTCTGTCCTTCTCTGTATATTGTGTGTGTTTGTATATGTGTGTGCATGTGTGTATGTGCATTCATCGTTTATGCAAATGTCAGACGTTTGCAATACTGGGAACTGGAGGAGGTAAAGCTCAGTTGAACGGAAGTAAAGATTTGATTTGTAGGCCAGTATGTTTTATGCAACTATTTAAACTAAACTACCTACATTACTGTGTGACTTAGGTTTGAAAAAGACAAGATATCAGGGACAGAGAGAACCTCAAATTGCAGTCATGAGCAATATAATCAAATTTTATATGAAAGAAGAATATCTTTATACTCTTCAAGATTCATAAACAGAGTATTTCATCAAGATTGACCCCAGAGCTGTAACTGAAGCTAACACAGTGATTGACTGGAAATCAGTATAAGCTAGAAGAAAAGAGGAGCATGGCACTAGTTGAGTCTTCCCTAAAACATTCTCTCACAATGTAATCAAATGTTTTATTTGTAAATTGGAATGTATTTGACTGGAGAGGTTAGCCTCTTGGCTATAGAAAGAAATGGACATCTGCATTTGGTAGCAGACCAAAGATGGCTGTCCCATTTTCCAGGTTTGTATGTTGATACAGTGACTTGCTTACTGAAAGCTAGTTCATGTCCCAGGAGTCCATGAGGCTCTGTGTGGTTCAGTCTCTCTAGTTGTTCATAGCGTTGGCTGAACTGGGGAATGAGCCCTTGTCCTTAAAGGATCTTGCACTGGTAGGAATGACAAGGTGACACCATATCCACCCACGAACAGGATAAAAACATGGGAACTCTGGAGCACATTTGGTTCTGTGACCATCATAGAAGTTATTTTGTTCAGCTATTTTATACACACACACACACACACACACGTATATATATACACACACACGCGCACGCACACACACACACATCTATATACACGCACGCGCGCACACACACACACATATACAGGGCTTGGGATATTGGTTTTTGAAAAAACCAAAAAAATGGCTGGAAGTACGTTAAGGGCTGGAGTATCACATGCCTGTTGGTAACACTGAGCAGAACGTCGCTCTGAAGCACATTCAGCCCGTTTTCTATTGAGTCCATAGAAATCTTGGCCTGTTTTCAAGTATCTTGATCCTGAAATTCAACATTTCCTGAAATTCACTGTTTCAGTTTAAACAGAGCCTTGATTAGCCCGGGGCTGTTAGTTAATACTATATTGAGGTGGAAGGGAAAAAATACCCAACAGATTTATTTACTTAAACAGGAGATTACAACTTTCAGCATCTAGAGTCCACACATTCTGTTGAGAGCAATTTCTTCCCAGAGCAAATGCTTGAGAATAAAATTTCTCAACAAGAGGATTTTTTTTAGAAAGCAGGGAATTAGAAAAGGGAAGGAACCATGTTACATTTTCCTTAGCATCTTCCAGTGCATAACACATTTAAAAAAAAATATTGGGCAATCCTTACGTGGCCTTAGCAAAGGCCTATATTGTGACACTTGACCAGAAAATAAACACACACAGAGATACACACACACACACACACACACACACACAGAGAGACGTATTTATATATTTTAACGGGAGTAATTACAGAGAAGTTGTTTACTTGTGCTACAGTGGATACAGGCTAGAGTTATTCGCCGGAAACCTGGATTTTAATCCTAGTTCTGTCCCTTATTAGCTGTATGACTCCAAGGCTTTACTTAATCTGTCTGAGCCTCAGTTTCTACAGTATAACTATGAGATTTTCTATCACAAAATTTTTCTGGGACAATAATCTGAAGTGTGTAAAAGTCCTCTGTGAATTGTGATAAATTTTACTAATTCACAATATAATCATCAGTCATTTTGTAACAGATTATCTGTGTTTGATAGAAACACAGTTTTTAAAATCAGTGTAATTTTAAGGCATACAGAAATCTTTCTCGACTTCCAAAATAAACAATTTGCCATTATTGGTACTTACAATTTTTATGGCCCATGCCTATAAAGAAAATTCTGTTTTCCTAACTCAAATTCCATCAGTAAAAATGTTTAGTGTGAAAGTTGGTGCTTAAATATTCAGTGACTATTTTTCAAAAGCTACGTAAATTGTCTTCTAAAATATAAATACATGTGAGAGGAGAAAATCAAAGACTCAGAAGGATTGCTCTCTTTGTGTGCTCTAACAATAAGCTTCTATTAAGAAGGATAATGAGATTTTCTATTTGCATAGCACCTGTTTAAGCAGACTCAAGCTGGGAAGGAAATGCACTTTGTATCAATGGACTCAGCCTGGAAGTACAGAGAACAATTTTGGGAACAATTTGAAAAATTTGCCTTTAATATAGCTGAACCAGCTTCGTATTTTGTTTTTGTGAATATGCTATTTTTAATGTTTATTGTGGATGCTGACAGCACACAGAGAGCACATCAAAAGTTTAAGTTTGGTTTTTGTTTTCTATTGCAACTATAGAGGTTAACAGATGCATTCATTTTCTATTCTTGTAAGAGAAATTGTCACAATTATTCACGGAATATGTTTAGAATGTTACCAATGGTCAAGTGTTTTATTTAAAGGAATATATATACATTTATATATTAAATATTTATATATTTTTAAATATAAATATATATTTATATATATATTGAAATTTGGATTTGATTATTCTTTAAGAGCAACCCATAGCAAATATAATCACAAAAGCCATTGGGGATCAGCAAAATTTTGCAGCAATGTAACAAAATATAAAAAATAAATCAAACAAAAAACTACTTACCTACTAATAGTAGATTCTCCTTCTACTCAAGTTGATAGCTTTCCTTAGCTTTACTATGGGGACTTTTACTGAGCAAATATCACAATTGTGTTTAACAAGTACTGTATTACAATTTATGAGCAGTTGAATTTTTATTACTCAAAGGAATCGTATTTCAACCTTCTTCAATGGAGGTGACAGCTTGTGTCTGGTGGCCATTTTATCTTTTGGTCTTTTAAAATTCTGTTTTGAAATGTAGGTATTAATGTCATTCATTTATCTAAGCTGAACTTAAATTGATCCAGATTAATTTTAAGGTCAAAATGCTTGTAATTTATATTTATCTATCAGGCAGTAGCAGTCAAAAGCTGGAGAGAGGCCGGGCGCTGTGGCTCACGCCTGTAATCCCAGCACTTTGGGAGGCCGAGACGGGCGGATCACGAGGTCAGAAGATCAAGACCATCCTGGCTAACACAGTGAAACCCCCTCTGTACTAAAAAATACAAAAAACTAGCCGGGTGCGGTGGCGGGCGCCTGTAGTCCCAGCTACTCGGGAGGCTGAGGCAGGAGAATGGCGTGAACCTGGGAGG